>NC_081816.1:17669583-17976666 GCF_030704535.1 Vitis vinifera | reverse complement strand
ACTCCTTTGACATCTCTCATCCCATATAAACTTAGCATCCTTAGCCAATAATTCACACAGAGGCTTTGAAAGCTTAGAAAAATCTTTTATAAACCTCCTATAGAACCCTACATGGCCAAGGAATTGCCTTACTCCTTTTACAGTTGTTAGGGATGGCAATTTGAAAATAAGTTCCACCTTTGCTTTATCAACTTCAATGCCTCTCTCGGAGATGATGTGGCCAAGGACAATTCCTTGTTGTACCATAAAATGGCATTTCTCCCAGTTGAGCACCAAGTCCTTTTCAATGCATCTGTTCAGAACCGCTTCCAAGTTGACTAAGCATTCTTCAAATGTACTTCCATATATGGTGATGTCATCCATGAAAACCTCCATAATTCGCTCCACCATATCACTGAAGATACTTAGCATACATCGTTGGAATGTTGCAGGTGCATTGCATAAACCAAAAGGCATTCTTCTGTAGGCATATGTTCCAAATGGACATGTGAAAGTGTCTTCTCCTAGTCTTCAACATCGATTTCTATTTGAAAATACCTGGAGTAGCCATCCCAGAAACAATAAAAAAGATGGCCTGAGACTCTCTCCAACACTTGATCAATAAATGGCAATGGAAAATGATCCTTCCTTGTCACAACATTCAATTTTCTATAATCAATACACACCTTCCAACCTGAAATGAGGTGTGTAGCAACTTCTTCTCCCCTTTCATTTTGCACCACCATGATCCCTGACTTCTTTGGTACCACTTGAGTAGGACTCACCTATGGGCTATCTGATATGGGGTAGATAATACCTGCTTAAAGTAACTTCAAAACCTCTCTCGCACCACCTCTTGCATATGAGGATTCAATCTTCTTTGAGGTTGACGAATTGGTTTAGCTTCTTCTTCCATGTATATATGATGTGTACAGACCAAAGGATTGATGCCTTTCAAGTCAGATATTTGTCATCCTATTGCTTTCTTACACCTCTTAAGAACTTCAAGTAGACACACCTCCTGAGGAGTAGTAAGAGATGAAGATATAACAACAGGGTACTTTTTATTCTCTTCTAGGTATGTATATTTCAACTCCGTGGGCAGGGGCTTCAGATTAAGCTTTAGGGTCTCCTCTTCAGCAACTTCTTGTGCCTCCTCTTTATTGAACAAAGGCAAAATTTCTTCTCTCCTCCTCCAACCTTGTAGAGCAGCAAGCACATCTGAGGGTTTAGGAAACCCTTCTTCACGATCCCCAAGACTTTCATTCAATTTGTCTTGCATCTTCTTATTACAATGCTCCTCCACTAGAGTGTCAATGATGCATACCTCTTCTAAACCTTCTTCTTCTTTCGGAGTGATTGGCTTTTTGGACATATAGAAGATATTGAGCTCCAATGTCATGTTGCCAAACGTGAGTTGCATGAGTCCATTCCTAGAATTTATGATTGCATTCGATGTAGCTAGGAATGGTCTTCTAAGGATGATAGGAACATAATTAGTTTCCTTGACAATTGGGTCCGTGTCAAGAACAACAAAGTCTATTGGATAGTAGAAATGATCAACTTGAACTAAGACATCTTCAATTATCCCCCTTGGAATTTTCACTGATCTATCTGCTAGAGATAGAGTGATTGATGTTGGCATCAATTCACCTAGTCCCAATTGCTTGTAGACAGAGTATGGTAGCAAATTCACACTTGCTCCCAAGTCTAACAAAGCTTTCTCCACTATAGTTCCTCCAATCATGACTGAGATGGTAGGGCAACCCGGATCTTTGTACTTCAAAGGAGACTTGCATTGTATGATAGCACTTACTTGCTCAGTCAAGAAGGCTTTCTTATTCACATTCAACCCTCTTTTGATAGTACACAAGTCCTTTAGGAATTTTGCATAAGTTGGAACTTGTTTAATCATATCTAGCAATGGGATGTTGACCTTTACCTGTCTCAATACTTCAAGAATTTCTGATGCATTTCTGATTCCCTTTTTCCCATGCAAAGCTTGAGAAAATGTGGAAGTGTGTGTTTCTTCATCACATCTCCCTTGATAAGTACTTTCTCCGGAGTTGCTTTCACTTTTGAATCATGGTCCTCTTTCCCTTCACTGCTATCTTTCTTCTTTCCTTTGATTTCCTCTCTCTTCTCTGTCTCTTCTTCTTCTTCTTTCTCAACATGTGGCTTGGGTTATGGCAGCTCAACCTTTTTACCACTCCTTCGAGTGATCAAGGCTTTGACATCTCTCACCTGTGAAGACTTTCCTTCATGAGTTTCCACTTCATGAATACCCTTGGGGTTTTGGTGAGGTTGAGAAGGAAATCTCCCCTTCTCTTGCACTGTGTTAAGGTTAGTGAGCCTTGAGATTGAGTATTAGAGATTATCTATCTTTTGAGATAAGTCATTTTGCATTCCATCCATCCTTTTATTCAATGTATTCTCTACATTGTCAATTCTTTGACTGAGTTGAGCATTGATGGATTTCTGATCTCCAACAAAATCTCCCACAACCTTGCTTAGATTCACTATTGCTTGCTCAAGATTTGAAGCTTGTTGAGATGCTTGAGCTGGCTGTGTATACGGAGGTGCTCTTGGCTTCCAGGAGAAATTTGGATGGTTCCTCCAATTTGAGTTGTAAGTATTTCCATATGAAGCATTGTTGTTAGGCTTGAATTGTCCAATGACATTTGCTTGATCTCTGAACATTTCCCTAGCAGCTGGAATTGTAGGACACTCCTCCACCAAGTGCTCATAAGATTGACAAATAGGACATGGCTTGACTTGCACTGGTGTCTCAGCAACAGCTTGTACTTCATGTATCTTTTTCAGTTCTAACTCCTCCAATCTTCTTGTCATAACTGCAATTTTGCTTTCATATCAATATCTTCATTCAAAGTGTACATCCTAGCCTTAGCATTAAAAGCATTCGGTTGAGACTTCGTCTTCCCCACTTCTCCTTTGTTCGGTTCATTGCATCCCCTCGAAAATTCAGCCACATAATTCAAGAAGTCCATGGCTTCCTCAGGATTCTTACTCATGAAATCTCCTCCACACATAGTCTCGAGGAGTTGCTTCATTGAGGAAGACATCCCATCATAAAAATAACTCACCAACAGCCATGTATCAAAACCATGATGAGGACAAGCATTGATGGCTTCCATGTATCTCTCCCAACACTCATAGAATTTCTCATTCTCTTTAGCTGAGAAGTTTGAAATTTGCCTTTTCAAGCCATTTGTTCTATGAGTAGGGAAAAATTTCTTGAGGAATTCAGCTTGCAAATCAGTCCAAGTTCAGATACTCCTTGGCCTTAAAGAATTAATCCAAATCTTGGCTTTATCCTTCAAAGTAAAAGGAAATAGCTTTTAGCCTCATCAAGTTGATCGAAGCTCTTCCTTCTTGGAATGTATTACAAACATCTTCAAATTCCTTGATATGTGCATAGGGATTCTCACTTTCCATCCCATGGAAAGTAGGTAGAAGTGGAACAATATGCGGTCTAATTACTAGCTGCTCTGTAGGGGCACTATACATGATGGTGCACTCATACGAGGTGGATGCATGCGGTCCCTCATTGATCTGAATCCATTGGGATTGTCCTGATGACCATGGAGACTATGCTGATCTTCAGGTGTAGCTTCCATGATATTCAAGCTCAATTCCAATTCCTTTTTATGAGGTGTTTCAAGTTTCACAAGCCTTCCTCCACTATCCCGTATCCAATTTGGTATACACAACTAGTATCAACTGTAACAAAAACAAAGAAACAAAAGAAAACAAAACTACCAAAAGACTAAGATTAACTAAAACTAAATTAAAAGATATGCTAAAATATGAACAAGTATAAGAAACAATTAAAAGAGTTAGTAAAATGAAAGAAAAATCACCAAACTTGTGATGAAAATCACAAGTACTCTGAAAAGATAATATCACTGTAAAGTTGGCACCTTCCCCGGCAGCGGCGCCATTTGATTCGTTCCCAATTGGTGTACCGTGATTTTAGTCCTCAGATGGGAGTAATAAAAAAAATTTATAACCTATTTCACCATATACTAGGATAGCCTCAGCTAGCATAGCATAGTGGCTCTAGGATCGTTCACTGGGAAGGGTTTTCAACTCATAAATGATATTAATTCAAAGCAGAATTGGTACTTTTTCATTTCAAGGTTAGCTTTAAAAGAAAACATAAAGTTTGGTTTGAAAAGGATTGGTTTTAAGCTAACCAAAAATAAAGTAACAGAAATTACTTATAAAAAAAGTGTTTCTTGGAGTTATTGGATCACTGGGGTCAGGCTCCTAATACAAAAATAGAGTTCCGGTCACTTAAATCTTTTCCTCACATTGGAGATTTAACATATAGTTATTTCTCGAACCGATGTGGTACAGATGCTTCCCTTTTGTGGATTCAAACTCTAAATCCCTCTCACTAATTCATCTTGCAATGGCTCGTGCCTCTCACCTAGCATTTTCCATTCAAGGTGATCCTTAACCTTGGATTTCCCTTCAAAAGCTCGCAAGAGATAACTAATGGATGTCTCCTTAGAGTCCAAAAGCTTACCAAGTGTTGGCTATTCTAGAAAATCCTACCTTTGAACCACCTCCTAAAGGCTCGCAAGAGATAAACTAGTGCATCTCAATGGACGGAGATCGCTTGCTGATTACTACCAAAAAGTGCTATTTTGTAGACCTAATAATAATGGTTTTAAGCACCTTTGTGTAGTAATCATATTCATTTAACCCAATTAATTCATTAAGGTCCTTAGTAATTGGTTTTAACCATTTTGTGGCAAGTTTACATGTTTTTATCAGCTTATGAACCAATTCAAGCATGCCAATTGATGGAGGAGCTATTTGGGCGAGTTAAGCAAGGATTTTGGATGATTACAGGCTTGAATTTCAAGTGGAAACACGAGCACAAGCAATGGAGAAGAGGAAAACAGAGTGAAGAAAACACCTGCAGTCTTCTTTCGCACTTTTGAAGCACTTCCTGAAGTCCATTTTTTGCATACTATATACCATTTGAAAGCTTAGGAAGTCAAGAATCCAACTCTTCAAACCGTGTATGATTTGGAGCTGAAATGAGGAAGATATGGCCTTTGGAAGACAACTGCATCATGTCAAATGACCAATTTCGCAAGGTGAATTTCTCCTTGCGAAAATTTCGCAAGGAGATTTTCTTCATGGTGCGAAATTTGGCCACTTCGCACCATGAAGAACCCCCTTGCGAAAATTTCGCAAGGTGGATTTAGGCACATTGCGAAATTCCTTTGAATCCTCTGTTTCTCCACGAACGCACCACCGACTTCCCAAATATTTTTAGCTTGATATTTTCTCGTGTAAATTCCTTTTGTAACCTTGTATTCAGCCGACATAAAGCTTTATCTTGTAATTTTGCTATATATAGAGGTGCACAACACCTCCAAAACAGGATGAGATGATTGGGGGATCGATCCTCTGTACATTAACTTAGGAATATATAAAGCTCTGTTTTTCTCTCTTCTCCTGTTCTTCCCCATTTCTATTTTCTTAGTAGCCAAACAGCCTCTGAGGGCTTTTCCTCAGAGGATGATTGGCTAAAACTTTTAGTTTCTCAAAGTATGGATGTTATGTGATGGTTTGGATGCAATCCCATGGAAATTTCTCGCACCTGGAAGGTAAGGTAGTCGTTTTTCATTAACGGTTCATTAATGCAAAGTTTGGTTTTTATTTTCTTTTGGACAACTTCCAACGGCCAATACTTGATAAGCTTTTGGATTTCTATCCATTAATTATCTCCTACGAGCTATTGGAAAGTGAGGTTTTCAATTCCAAGTTTTGCATTAATCCGTTAGAACCAATTTCAATGGCCATTGAAATGTGAGTTTATCACCTGGAATGACTTTGAGTTGCCAATATTTGGTAAGCTTTTGGCTTTAGACCATTAGTTATCTCTTACGAGCCATTCAAAGGAAGTCTAAGGTGAATAACCATTGATGAAATTCACTACCATCTGTTTTGCCATTTTAAAGGATTAAAACTCGATTTGCTAAATCCATACCGGTTCGGGAAGCAAGCATCACCATAGTTGCAACCCCAACGCGAGGAGCCTATCTTGAGATTTCCAATTTGCATAAGAGTCAGAGCATAGCTATCCTATCTTTGAGAAACTTGTTTTTACACCCTTTCATTTTAGTCTTTAATGTTAGCTTAGATTAGTTTAAATCTTTCTAAAACATTTACATCTTCTTTTAAAGCTAACATCCATAAGAAAATCACCTATTTTCCTAATTTGAATATCATTGGTGTTTGCGAAAACCCTTCCCAGTGAACGATCCTAGAACCACTATGCTATAGTAGCTTGGCTACTTTAGTAATAGTATTTAAGGTATAAATTTTGTTGATACGCCTTTAAAGCTAAGCTACCATGAGTCGCATCACTTGCCTTACCAAGTGTTAGCCCAGGTGATTTAAAGGCGTTTTAAGTTAACTAAAAACATAGAAACCAATAACGGGTCACACTTTCTCTTCATTAAAAGTTGAAATAACAAAACTTCTAATTTTTGCATTCCGCACCTTACCCAGTTTCCTTAACTCTAAGAGACAAAAATCCTAGCCACTCATTCTCTGAGGAAACATCCTCAGAGCTTGTTTGGCTAGTAAGGAAAATACAATCAAAATGAGTAGCTAAGACAGAGCAAAGCTCTGTGGTTTACTTCCTTTAGAAATATACAAAAAGTTGGTCTCTGAGAACAAGCTCCCGAGATGTCTGTGTAAATAAAATTACAAAACTATATATATGAGGTTATTCACCCTTTGTTCTTACTTATTAACTAAGGAATCCTATGATTGGTGGATTACAAGGAGAAAATAGGGATTTAAACAACAAATATCTGAAGAAAAAAATCTAAAAGAGTCAGTCGCAAATATCTGGAAGCACTCAAGTGGATTTCGTAGGCATGCAACATGGGCTGTGAAATTTTGCAAGCTGAAAGTCTCCATTTTGCACAAAGAGGCTGATTTCGCAGGAAGAGGCGCATTTCGCAGCTAGCACTTTGTGATTTCGCAACTGCGAAATTGGCTTTCAACTTGGTGTGATTGGCTTCCAATGGCTATAACTTCTTCATTTCAGCTCCGATTCATGTACCGTTTGAAGCGTTGGACTTCTGACTTCCCGATGTTTGAAACAACATATATTATACATGAAATGGACTCCATGAAGTGCTCGAAATGTGTCCAAGAGTTGCTATCCTCTTGAATTTCTTCATGTTAGATTTCTTTCTTTGTTTCTTCTCCTTGCATTCGTGATTTGCTTTTGGAAAAGGACTACAAAGCTCCAAATCTTAGATTCTTCTTGTAAATGAGTTTCCATTTGCTTTGCCATGGATTCTATAAAGCTCTCCCTCATCTTAGATTGTTTTGGTGATCAAAAGGCTATCAAAAACACCAAAACTTAACACAATTTGATTAGAAACGATTGCAAGGGTCCTTAACATGACAATTGAGTTAAAAGGTAATAACTACTACTCAAAAGTGTTTAAAAGAGTTAATAACAAGCTATAAAATAGCACTTTTTGAGTAGTAATCAATAAGGTAATTAACCTTCTATCCTGATGAAAGGTGATATTGCTCAAGTTCTTGCTTTTAGTATTTAATATTTATGCATAACTGTATGATCACTAGATCGCATACCTAAATGAAAAAAAAGGAAAGTCCAATTCCGATCGACCATCAAATAAACCGGTTCCATTTTTTTTGCTACCGGTAGCCACTACCCATTTGGGTGTTGCATCAACACTTTGGCAGTGTCTACCGGTAGAGATAATTAGTCAACCGATTACATATAAACCAGTCGACCAGTTAATCTTTACTTTCATAAGTTGTAATGTGATTGGCTTCCAGCATAGATTGTTGTATTGATACTCAATTTGGTCTTTTGCTACATCTAATTGCTCTTACTTTAAAGAGGCATCATTTTGCTAATCCAACATCCATATAAACCAACATTTAGTTAGGTGGTAGCATTTATATCTATTATGAGTAGGTGCATAGATAATAAAGCTGGAATTGAAGGCCTTAAGGTTGAATTGTTGTCCTCCAAACATGGAAGTTCTAATACAGTAGTACACAAGGCAGGGATAATCCTCTGGCAAAAAGTTCAAAGAAGATGGTGAATGCAATGACACTAGACTGACCTGGTGGTGAACTCTATCAGGTTATATATATTATTCGATTCAGCAATCCCTATTTTGACATCGTGGTTTGATTAGAGGTTTTACTCTTTTGTTAGAGCCTTGAGGTAGGCCATTGTTTAGGTACTGAACCTCACTTGTAGATAGGGAAATTTGTCTTCTGCATTGAATTGGACCATGGCATTTTATCGAAGAGTTAAATTTTTTTCCTGATGGCCAAACTTGTGATTGAGATGCTGAAAGTAGTTTCCATTTATCCTAGTTTGTAGGTACTTGAAATAAAGATGGATTTTAGTCTCAAATTAATATAAAATATATATTTTAATAATGTGATTTTAAACATCTTTTAAGTGTTTGATAATAAAGCGTTTAATGGAGCTAGCGCTAATGAATGGTAGTTATTTCATATAAAATAATACAAAACACATTTTTTTTATTATTATTTTTTAATTTCTTGTTTTTTTTTTTTTTTTTTGTCACCAACAAAAATATTTGATTTCTCAGGTTTTTTAATCTTGATTTCTTATGATCAATATATTACATTTTTAATAAAAATATTTGAAGTATAACAAATTTAGAACTTACAATGTTGATAAATATAATACAAATTTAATTTATAAAAAAAAACTTTTTACCTTTTTCTATATCATATTGCATTTTGGTGGTCCAAATATAAACTATAATATTGTTTTGTATCAGAGAAATAAAAATAAGAGAAAAATCAAATTATTGTTTTGTACCAAAGATATTAAAAGAAGAGAAAATTATTATTATTATTATCATTTAAAAAGATACTACGAAGTAGAATACCTATAAATACAATTGAAAAATGAGTCACAATAATCTTCAAAACTAATCTTTCTAATATCTTTCAAAAATTCAACCATCAAATGATTGATTCTAAATTGCAAATACTTTTTTAGTTATGCAATTGTTATTATCAACTTTTTTTTTTTTTTATCGGTTCATATTTTTTTTCACCCATCCACTAACATTAGAATTTCTTCAATGGATGGAAATAAGTATATATAATTTACATAAATATATTTAAAAAAATTAATATTCGATGTATTATGTTATTACTTCAAGATTTTTTATTAAAAATAATTTAATTATTCCTAAAAATGTTTACCAATAAAATTATTTAAGAATATTTTTATAGTATAAACACCTGCGACAACGTGACATTCATAAAGTTCCTAAATTTGTTCAAGAAAAAAAATTAACTTTACTAATTTTGAAGTTGGCAATTTATCTCCAATTGGATATCATCGGGGTTCCAAAAGCCATTTCAGTTACTTTCTTTATAATAAATAAAAATACCAATTGTACTCTTCCTTTACGTAAATTTTTAATTGTAAGGATGATGATCGGTTGGGTTGACGATGAGTTACCCATATCAATCCTATCACGTTTATACAAAGTAATTTTCATGGCCATCATACTCACCGTATTTTCTTTATTTAAAAAAAATTAATAATTTTACAATTTTTAAATTACATTAAAAATAAATATATTTTATAAATAAGTAAAATATTATAGTTTCTATAACTTATTTTATTTAAAAAATCATTTTTAATATTTTATGTGTTAAAAATGGTAATAAAAAAAATCAATAAAATTAGTTTTTAAAATTAATTTTATATATAATCGAGGTTGGATGGTCTCGCACAAGATAATATCTAAACCCGCCAAGAACCTGTATCTTCAATATCACTTCCCTCTTTTTGATTCGATTTTGATTCCTAACATTGTTTTTTGATTCGACTTTGAAAGGTGGTTAAGGACAAGTGCATCTCATTGCTGGAAATATACTCCATCAAATACATGTTTTTTCCTATTAAGAGTTAAGACTTAGGACAAACGCAAGATTATGAAAACAACGTCCAATATGCAGTCTCCCAATACTATTTTATAGATATTGAATTAAATTTATTTTTTAATTTTATATTGTATATTTTAAAAGAGTGTTACCAAACAACAATTTATGAATGAATGATAGATTGTGTCAAAATTATTACTCCTATGTCAATTTTTCGAAGATATAATGATGCCTATGGGGTACTAGCAATTGTTTCTCACTATTGTTCACCTTCCATTTGAATTAGTAAAAGCAATGTCTTCTTGCATAATATGAATTTCATATATACATGATCTCAATATGAATGAGTCAAATTAGTACATAAGGCATTCATACTCTCAGTTCCACCAACATCCATTTTCATTTTCTCACCTCCCAAAACCTTATTGTGCAAATTCCTATTCAACCTTCAAATCCGACAGCTATTTGCAGGCTCCATTGACAACCCTAGGCTCATCTTTATACCATTCTCAACCCAAACCACACTTTTACCTTAGGGCAAGTTGCTAATACCAAATATTTAAGACAAGTATACATACCATTGACATCAGTCCATTGCCCTCAAGCCATGTTTAGTATATGGGAATGAGGAATGAAAATAAAAACTTTGTTTTCATTCCTATATCTTCTTGAATATAAATAGATTTGGTGATTCCAATTCTTATGTTTGGATGCATATAAGAATGTAATGTTAGAATGATTATTTGTTTCCATTGAAGCTTATACATACCGGCTCCAACTCGGGATATGGATGTTGCCAAGTTAACATCTCTAATACAGTGCACCTGAGGCTCCATATATCAGCTGTAAATCCAGAACCATCGTGTAGACCCCCTCCCGGGAAGGAAGGTTTTTCTTTTTGGGCCATTTTTATTTTGCTATCATGATTACTCTTCTGACCACCCCAGGAATTAGGCTGATGGGGGCGGCCAGATTAGACGGAAAAACAGAGAAGGAGAAAAAGAGGGGGAAAATGGCTTGTAAAGGAAGATAGCACCGACTGGGAGAGAGGGGGGATCCAGAGAGGAACTAAGAGAGAAAACAGGGGAAAAGAGAAGGAGCATCCTCAGGTACGTTTGTTGAACCATATTTTGTTTGCTATAGACATCTTTTTGGGTCACTATAACCATGTGATGATGTATTCATTCCTTGTTCTCCATGTGAAATTTTGTTTGAGAGTGATTTAATCATTTTTTTTAGCTCTCCTTTGTGTTTGAATCATATCCTTGGATCTTGTTTCCACCCGGTTTTCCCACCTATACCGAACCTATTAACTTCAATATAAAAGAGGGCTCATGTAAGTTTTAATATTAAGCTCATTTGGATGCTCTGTTTTTTTTTTGTGCTTGCTTCCTTGCTATTCACTCTCTATTCTCGGAAGCTATCTGTACCACCAAGGAGAAAGGGTCATGGCCAGCATTCGCCTTTGGTCTTCACATGGGCATAGTTGTTGAACCTAATTTGCCGTATTTTCATTGCCCAAAGAGTTGTTAGATTATTCTGCCGGGTTCGTGACTGCCATCTCCAGAACAGAGAATGCGCTCTCTCACCTGAAATCTCAGCAGTCCCATTTCCTCCTGCTCCATTGGGGATGACACGACAACCTCTGTTCCTAACACAACCTGTCAAGCCTCCCCTCTCATTCCACTCGTCTTCATACCCGGTTTCCTCATTTCTTTTCCCCATCACCTTTTCTCTCTCTACCATCAAGCCCACCATACCCACCTTCATACCCACTGAACCCGTGTCTTCTTTCATCACCCGTGCCTCTCCATCAAACCCAAACATCCCCACATGCACCCCTCATGCCTATCATGCTTGTACCTCCCTATACCCGACTCACCCATCATCTTCCCTATCATATTATCTCTTCTCTCCGCAAACCACCCCAAAGATTCAAAAGCCTTAGGAGGTGCAAGGCACAAGGGTGACAACCAGGTTCAAGAAGAATAGGAAGAGGAGAGGACATGTCAGCGCCGGCCATGGCTGGATCGGTAAGCACCAGAAGCACCCTGGTGGCCGCGGAAATGCTGAAGGTATGCATCAGCACCGCATCCTTTTTTGACAAGCACCACCCTGGCAACTTCAGGAAAGTCGGAATGAGGCACTTCCACAAGCTCCGCATCAAGCTCCACTGTCCTATCATCCACATCGACAAGCTGTGGTCCATGGTGCCGCCGGCAGCAGGAGCTCCCTCTAAGGGTGATTTCCAGGCGGAGAGGCAAGCAATGGAGGAGATGAAGTTTTGGGCTTGGTGGAGATGGAGCCCAAAGCCTTTTTTCTTAATGATGGACTTGGGCTTATGATAGAGATGGAGCCCAAAGCCCCATTGTTATTATTATTATGCTAGTTTGGGCTGGGTGGAGATGGAGCCCAGAGCTCTTTTTAATGTAGGATGTGGGCTTGGGCTTATGGATTGAGCTCTTTTTAATGTAGGATGTGGGCTTGGGCTTATGGATTGAGCTCTTTTTAATGTTGGACGTGGGCTTGGGCTTATGGATTGAGCTCTTTTAATGTTGGATGTGGGCTTGGGCTTATGGACTTGGGTTTATGATATCATCATTATTCATTATTATTATATTTACTATTATTATTACTATTATTATTATTATTATTATTATTATTATTATTATTATTATTATTATTATTATTATTATTATTATTATTATTATTATTATTATTATTATTAATTCAACATTCAAAATCTATATTCTCGTAGTTTAATTTCTCAAAGTTCATTTCTTATCATTACTATTATTCTATATTCTCGCAGTTTGATTTCTCAAAGTTCATTTCTTATCATTACTATTATTATTAATTCAACTTTCAAAATCTGTACTCTCGCAGTCCAATTTCTCAAAGTTCATTTCTAATAATTACGCATTCAACTTCCAAAATCCATATTCTCGCAGATCAATTTCCTAAAGTTCATCTCTCATTTTCTTTGACAAATTTCAATTTAATTACCGAAGCTCTAATCTTTTAAAGTTAATTCCAAATACTCCAATTTTCAAATAAACTCCAATAATCCAGTTTTCACTCGAATAGTTTTAATCCCATTTCAGTTCCTAAATAATCTTCTGGCATTCTTGATTTTACATAAGCAATAGTGAATTCTTCATAATTCTAAAACACGGAATTTGTGAGACTAGTTCGTGAATAATAAATTGGGCTTTGGTGGGTGATTCATGCCCAGTTGAGTACTTTAATCAAAAATATTTATAAATCCTATGACCTTATACTGGCGTAGCAAAGCTACTATAGTATAGCAGTTCTAGGGTCGAACTCAGGGATGGGTTTTCACTTTATCAGTGACAGACTCTAAATTAGAAATTGAGTCTGATGATTTCCTTTAGCACAAACTTGAAGTTTAAAAGAAAATAAAATTGTTTTGAAAGTGGTGATTAAAACTAAACTCACATAGAACTAAGTAAAAATGGAAGAAAGAAAGTCTCCCGGAGCTAAAGGTTGCTAGGTTCAAGTTCAGGATGCAAAGTGGAAAATTCCGGATTTTTCTCCTCGAATTGGGGATTTAACCTATAGTTATTTCCCGAACCGGTATAGGTTTGACAATGAAGATTTGATCCATAAAAGGTCAATAGAGATGGGAGTCAAGGTCCATTAATGGCTTAAGACACTATGGGCTATCACCTTGAATCACTTTCCAATGGCTCGTACATGATAACTAATGGACTGATATGGATCTAGCAATAAGCATCCACAGAGACCTGAAGCTTACCATGTATTGGCCAGTCAAAGTGATTCTAAGGGATTTAAAGCAAAACTTTGGATTTAGAAGCCATTTATGGACTCCAACTACCTGAATTTAATGCACGGAAACTTTCCACCTTTTAATCTGGACTTTTCACCTAGCTTCCTTCACTCCAAGAAACTATACGTTTAGCCTCTCATCCTCTGGGAAAACATCCTCAGAGGCTGTTTGGCTTCCAAGAAAATAGAAAATAGTAGAGAGAAAAAGAAAGCAAAAGATACTCTGTATTTCACTAAGTGTAAAATTTACATAAGTTGGTCCCCTGGAGAAAGTTCCCCCACAGCCCAAAAATTGAAAATTACAAAACAATATATAACAGGTTGTTTACCCCTGTATTCTTGCTTAACAACTAAGGAATCATCTAATTGGTGGATTACAAGGAGAGAATTGGGATTTAGACAACAAATATCTGAAGCAAAATATCAAAAAACGTTGGTCGCAAATATCTGGAAGTACTCAGGAGAATTTCGCAGGCGCACAAAATGGCTGCGAAATTTCGTAGATGAACAAGATGGCTGCGAAATCATTTCGCAGCCGAAGGCTGATTTCGCAGCCCTGCGAAATTGGCCTTCAGCTTGGAGTGATCTGCTTCCATTGGCTCTAACTTATTCATTTCAACTCTGATTTGCAAACCGTTTGAAGCATTGGATTGTTGACTTCCCGATCTTCGAAACAACATATAGAATGAATAAATTGGACTTCAGGAAGTACTCCAAAAGTGGCTGAAATGACTCTCATCAAGAATGCTTCAAGGTAGATTCTCTCTTTACTTCTCCTCCTTGCATTCTGGATTGGTTATGGCAAAGGACTTTAAGGCTTCAAAGCTCTGATTCTTCATGTTCCTGAACTTTCCATTGCTTTACCATGGATTCCAAATAACTCTCCTCCATCTTGGATTGCTTTGGTGATCAAATTACTAACAAAAACACCAAAACTTACACAAAATGATTAGAAGTGATTGCAAAGGTCCTCAATATGTTAATTGGGTTAAAAGGCAATAACTACTACTCAAAAGTGTTTAAAAGAGTTAATTACAAGATATAAAATAGCCCTTTTTGAGTAGTAATCACTCCCCCCAACCGACATATTGCTAGTCTCTTAGCAATTAAGGAGAGAAAAACTAAGCAAACATAATAATAAACATAAAAGAGGTCATGCAAATCATTCCAAAAAAATAATTGAGTGGCATGACTGATATCAAAACACATCTCACATGGTGAACTAAAGATATGAAGATTCAAAATGCAATAGGAGTTGTCAAAGCTAAAACTTAAACAAAAAGTACAAAGAGTGGAGATTATGCAATTAAGTATCAAAAGAATCTCTACTCTCAAGGTTCCAAATCAAACTCTTCCACAATGAGCTAAGTGTTAACGAGATTAGGTTCCGGATATAGTATATACAACTATCCTCACCCTCCAACCTAAGCTTTTCTCGAACAATGGCAAAATTAACCAACTCTTAATAGGTTAGGAACGCACCTTCTTATTCACAATTCTTTTTACTCACTAAACTTTAACCAATTCACCTATGTAGAAAGCAGAGGATCGATGACTCCCAACCAATCAAGGTTTGGGGCATCGGGTTTTAAAGGCTTTCGCCACCCCTTCGGATCATGCTTAGGTTTCAAGGAAAGAATAGAAGCTTATTCTTCTCTTTTTTTTTTTTGAAAGACTCATTGGCCTTTATGAGGTGTCCCAACACTATTAAAGAGAGGTTAAGTAATGAACCAAGTCAAAATTTTCCTAAGCTTAGAAGGTGAGAAAGTTTTACATCATATATCCGGGATCTAATGTGCACTGTGTGTGTAAAGCTTGAAATGAAAGAAATAAGTTCGAAATCAAAGAGGGCTTTAATAGATTATCAACTTTGAAAGCATAAAACAAACTCAAAGACTTAAATAATTAAGTTAAAACTCGACTTATCCTATTTTATTTTTGAGAAATTATCTTTAACAACCATAGAGAAAAAATTTTAAAATTAAACAAAAGTAACCTAAATTACCAATATATTTAGTATTAACAATAATAATAATAAAAAAACTTCCTTCCTCAACTGTCCCCCCCCCCCCCCCCCCCCCCAACCAAGCTGAGCATTGTCCTCAATGTGGTATGAGCGATTGAAATTACAGGGAGAAAGTGGTGCCTCCTGAGTGGTATGTAATTTGAGTAGATAAGGAGAAACCACATGTTTCAAAAAGAAAATAGATATGACTAGAGGAATAAAAATAAAATAATACCAAGAGTATGCAAAAAATGATAGAGTTGTATTACTTCATGAAAGTACATTAAAGATGATAACAAGTAATACAACCAATCCCAATATATATCATAACAAAAGCATGAGATTGCAAGTGCTACTATAATAAGAAAATGCATAAAGAAAATACATAAAGTAAACTATGGAAATGATCAAGTAGATGGGTGCTGATGATGTGAAGATAATGACTCAGGTGGATGTCTGTGTGTCTCCTGGAGTCGGCTTTGTGGGCTCTAAGGGGGCAGGCATCTGGTGCTGAGGAGCTGATGGAATACCCAGATGGCTCTGAATCTGCCTCAGAATGGCAGTATGCTGAGTCTGAGTAGCAATAATTTGCTCCTGATGAGCACGAAGAGCTGCCATCTCCTGAGTAAGAATGCTCTGTGAAGTGGTCAATGTCTGCAAAGTGTGACATAGAGCTCTGTACTCGGAAATGGAATTTATACCGTTAAAAATTGGATACCAAGGGTCACTTTAATTTTCGCAGATGAGGGCTGATTTCGCAACAAAAGGGCATTTTCGCAGAAGGGGGCCCTTTTCGCAGCACATTTCGCAGCTACGAAATCGGGTTACTATGCTGCGAAATGGCACTCGTGTGCCAAAGGGGTGTTTCGCAGCTGCGAAACACCCTGCGAAATTGGGCTATGGCTGCCAAAATTGGAGATTTCACACTTTGGGGATTTCGCAGCCATTTTGCAGCTGCGAAATGGAGTTCCTGTGCTGCGAAACGACACTCGTGTGCCAAGAGGTGTTTTCGCAGAGGGGGGTGTTGGGCTGCGAAATTTATTTCGCAGCGGAGGGCCATTTTCGCAGCCAAACCTTGATTTCGCAGAGGCCATGTAAGGGCTGCGAAATGATTTCGCAGCAGATGGCCATTTTCGCAGGGGCCTATTTTGGGCTGCGAAATTTCGCAGACCACTAAAATTTCATAGCTTTGAGCTCCTTTTGGCCCTCTGAGACCTTCCTTCATATTCTTTGCTATTGTTCCTACAAAAGATCATTCAAAAAGAGGAAGTTACTTATAATTAACAAAACTTTAGACCAAAATTAAAATCAAAAGAGTTAATAAAGCTTCTAAATTAATAAACTTAAACAAAAAATATGGACTCTAGTGAAACCAAGCCCATCTAACCCTTTTCTGATTAGGCTTTCTGTGGCTCAAGGAGGTTGATTTCCTCCTTGTCTTGCTTGAATGGTTCAATGAATGGCTTGAGACGATGGCCATTGACCTTGAAGGTGTCAATACTGTTGGACTTCAGTAATTCCACTACTCCACTGGGATGCACTTGGTGAATTATGAAAGGACCCGTCCACTTGGATTTCAATTTTCCTGGAAAGAGATGAAGTTTAGAGTCATAAAGCAAAACTCTTTGTCCCTTGGTCAAATTCTTCTGATTTACCAATTGATCATGCCATTTTTTCAATCCCCCAAATGACATTGGAAATGGTCCCATGAAGTCTATCCCCCAAACATAAAAAATATCCACTATTAAGATGGGGTTCAAGGGCATCATATTTCTGCGTGTTAGCTTACCAAGCCTTTGACACCGATCACATCCCTTGCACATAGAGTGGGCATCCTTGAAAAGAGAGGGCCACCAGAAGCCTGATTGGATCACCTTCATAGCTGTTTTCTGGGAGGCAAAATGACCTCCACATGCACTATCATGGCAATGGGAAAGAATTCCCGATTGCTCTTGCTCAGGAACACATTTCCTTATAATTTGATCCGCACAATATTTGAAAAGAAAAGGTTCCTCCCAATAATAGGCATGGATCTTAGCAAAGAAATGCCTCTTGTCTTGGGCACTCCACTCACTTGGTACTTCTCCAGTAACCAAAAAATTTGCAATGTGAGAATACCATGGAGTTACCTCTATTGACATGAGAGACTCCTCAGGGAAGTCATCATTGATAGGCAGACCATGTGAGTCATGTGCTATCACAAGTCTTGACAAGTGGTCAGCTACCATATTTTCTACCCCCTTTTTATCCCGGATTTGGAGATTGAATTCTTGGAGCAAAAGAATCCATCTTGTCAATCTTGCCTTGGCATCTTGCTTGGTTAGCAAGTATTTCAAAGCAGAATGGTCAGTGAACACCACTATAGAGGACCCTACCAAATAAGCACGAAACTTATCCAAGGCAAAAACTACTGCCAACAACTCTTTCTCATTAGTTGTGTAGTTCCTTTGAGCCTCATTCAAAGTTTTGCTTGCATAATAAATCACATAGGGCTTTCCATCTTCTCTTTGCCCCAAAACAGCCCCCATAGCAAGATCACTTGAATCACACATTACCTCAAAAGGTAATTTCCAATTTGGGGCTCTCACTATTGGTGCAGTTGTGAGGAATTGCTTCAATTCCTCAAAACTCTTCTGACACTTCTCATTCCACACAAACTTGGCATCCTTTACCAAGAGTTCACAAAGAGGTTTTGAGATTTTTGAGAAATCCTTAATGAACCTCCTATAGAACCCGGCATGTCCTAGGAATTCCCTAATTCCTTTAACATTTTTGGGAGGTGGCAATTTAACAATTAGTTCCACCTTTGCCTTATCTACCTCAATGCCATTTTTGGAGATGATATGTCCTAAGACAATTCCTTTTTGTACCATAAAATGGCACTTCTCCCAATTTAGCACTAGGTCTTTCTCAATACATCTGTGGAGAACAACTTCTAAATGCAACAAACACTCCTCATAAGAACTTCCATATACAGTGATGTCATCCATGAAAACTTCCATGATGCGTTCCACCATATCACTGAAGATGCTTAGCATACATCTTTGGAAAGTTGCAGGAGCATTACATAGACCAAAGGGCATTCTCCTATATGCAAAAGTACCAAAGGGGCAAGTGAAGGTTGTCTTTTCTTGATCTTCCAAATCAATTTCTATTTGGAAGTACCCTGAATAACCATCTAGAAAACAGTAGAAAGGATGTCCTGAGACTCTCTCAAGGACTTGGTCCATGAAAGGCAATGGGAAATGGTCCTTCCTAGTCACTGAATTCAACCTCCTATAGTCTATACACACCCTCCATCCTGAGGTAGGACGTGTAGAGACTTCTTCCCCTTTCTCATTCTGGATTACAGTAATTCCAGATTTCTTTGGGACTACTTGGGTGGGACTCACCCACAAGCTGTCTGAAATGGGATATATGATCCCAGCTTGCAGTAGCTTCAAAACTTCACTCCTCACCACCTCTTGCATGTGAGGATTCAGCCTCCTCTGGGGTTGCCTCACTGGTTTTGCATCCTCCTCCATATAGATATGGCGGGTGCAGATCAAAGGGCTAATCCCTTTCAGATCAGAAATTTGCCATCCAATGGCTTTCTTGCATTTTCTGAGGATGCCCAAAAGACTATCCTCTTGATCACTAGTGAGAGTTGAGGAAACCACCACTGGACAATTCTCGTCTTCCTCCAAGTATGCATACTTCAAATCCACAGGAAGTGGCTTTAAAATAAGCTTTGGAGGGTCCTCCACAGCAACTCCTTGTGAGTCTTCTTGGTTGAACAGTGGTAAGATCTCTTCCCGTCTCCTCCAAGGAGACATGATGGCTAGCACATCAGAGGGTTCAGGGAACCCATCTTCAATCACTTCCAAGCTTTCATTCAAGCTCTCCTCTAAGTTCTTGTCACAGTGCTCTTCAACCAAAGTGTTGATCAAACACACCTCCTCAAATCCTTCTTCCTCTTCGAGATGAAGATGCCTCTTACATAGGTGGAATATATTTAATTCCAAGGTCATGTTTCCAAATGTGAGCTGCATCACCCCATTCCTACAATTAACGATAGCATTGGAGGTAGCTAGGAAAGGCCTCCCTAGGATGATTGGCACATAATTTTCTTCCTTGACAGTGGAATCAGTATCAAGCACCACAAAATCCACAGGATAGTAGAATTTGTCCACTTGAACTAGAACATCCTCTATCACTCCCCTTGGGATTTTTACCGACCTATCAGCTAAGGAGAGGGTCATGGTTGTGGGCTTCAATCCTCCAAGTCCCAGTTGCTTATACACAGAGTACGGGAGCAAATTCACACTTGCTCCCAAGTCTAGTAAAGCTTTTTCCACATGTGTCCCTCCAATGTTGACTGATATGGTGGGACACCCCGGATCTTTATACTTAACTGGGGACTTACTCTGAATGATAGCACTCACTTGCTCAGTGAGGAATGCATTCTTTGTCACCTGTAAGCCTCTCTTGACTGTGCACAAGTCCTTTAGAAACTTTGCATATGTGGGGACTTGCTTGATCATATCAAGTAAGGGTATATTCACCTTCACTTGTCTCAAAACTTCAAGAATTTCTGATGAATTCTTGATTTCTTTCTTTCCATGTAAAGCTTGAGGAAAAGGGGGAGGCATATGTTTCTTCATCATATCCTCTTTAATCACTATCCTTTGTTCTTCTTCAATGCTTGATTTGGATGCACTTTTCTTCCCACTCTTCTCTTCTTGGTTATTGCTCTCTTTAATCAAGGGTCTCTTTGACATGAGTTCTTCATCATGCCCCACATTAGGCAAGGGTTGATCAACCTCCTTCCCACTCCTCAAAGTGATTACAGCTTTGACCTCTCTCAAATTTGAAGACTCACCATCTTGGGTTTCAACTTCATGAACACCCTTGGGATTTTGGCTTGGTTGAGAGGGGAACTTTCCCTTCTCATTCACTGTGTTTAGGTTGGTAAGCCTAGAGATGGAGTACTGAATATTATCTATCTTCTGAGATAGACCATTTTGCATCTCCTCCATTCTCTTAATTTGAGAACTCTCAACGTTTTCAATCTTTTGATGCAATTGGGAGTTGATTGCCTTTTGTTCACCCACAAAGTCACCCATGACTTTGCTCAGGTTTACAATGGCTTGCTCCACTGAAGAGGTTTGTTGAGGGGCTTGGGTTTGGCTTTGTGGTTGGTATGGAGGTGGCCTTGGTTTCCAAGAAAAATTTGGGTGGTTTCTCCAGCTTGAATTATAGGTGTTTCCATAAGATGCACTGTTGTTGGGCCTAAATTGCCCCACAACATTGACTTGATCACCTAACATCTCCCTCACGGCTGGCATGGTTGGGCACTCATCTACCACATGATCACATGATTGGCAAATGGTGCATGGCATGACATGGACTTGGGTATCGGAAATGGCTTGGACTTCATGCTTCTTTTTCAACTCAAGTTCTTCCAGCCTCCTTGCTAATGTTGCCACTTTAGCTTTCATGTCCACGTCTTCATTCAACATGTACATTCCAGCCTTTGGATTTTGGGTTTGTTGAGAGGGAAACTTTCCTTTCTCTCTTGAGTTGGGCTCATCCCATCCTCTTGACACCTCAGCCACATAACTTAAAAAGTCCATGGCTTCATCAGGATTCTTACTCATAAAATCTCCCCCACACATGGTCTCAAGAATTTGCTTCATGGAGGAAGACATTCCATCATAAAAATAGCTCACTAAGAGCCATGCATCAAAACCATGATGAGGACAAGCATTGATGGCCTCCATATACCTTTCCCAACATTCATGGAACTTCTCATTTTCTTTAGCAGAAAAATTTGAGATTTGTCTCTTCAACCCATTGGTCCTATGGGTGGGGAAATATTTCTTCAAAAATTCAGCTTGAAGATCAACCCAATTCCTTATGCTCCTTGGCCTTAAAGAATTAAGCCATATTTTTGCTTTGTCCTTCAAAGTAAAAGGGAATAGCTTGAGTCTCATCAAGTCTATTGACGCTCCTCCCTCTCTAAAGGTATTACACACCTTCTCAAACTCCTTGATGTGAGCATATGGATTCTCACTCTCCATTCCATGGAAATTTGGTAGGAGGGGCACAATATGAGGCCTTATAACCAATTGCTCAAGAGGAGGCACGATGCATGAGGGTGCACTCATCCTTGGTGGATGCATTCTATCCCTCATGGATAGGTATGCATTGGGATTACCCTCTTGACCTTGTTGAGAATTCTGATCCTCTAGTGGAGGGTCCATGATGTTTACACAGATATCCAACTCTGTGTCTTGAGGATTCTCAATCCTTACTAATCTTCCCTCTTGGTCCCTAATCCAATAGGGCATGCACAAGTTACAATACCTGTAATAATAAAAAAAAAACAACAAAAACAAGAACAAAAGAAAACTAGAAAAAAAATTAAAGTTAGGAAGAAAACGAAAATAAACTTAACAAAAGGAAAATGAAAGGAAATGAAGTTAGTGAAAAAGGAATTCACCAAACTTGTGATGAAAATCACAAGTAGCCTCTAAAAGGTTGTATCATTGTATTGTGGCACCATCCCCGGCAACGACGCCATTTGATTCATGCCCAGTTGAGTACTTTAATAAAAAATATTTATAAATCCTATGACCTTATACTGGCGTAGCAAAGCTACTATAGTATAGCAGTTCTAGGGTCGAACTCAGGGATGGGTTTTCACTTTATCAGTGACAGACTCTAAATTAGAAATTGAGTATGATGATTTCCTTTAGCACAAACTTGAAGTTTAAAAGAAAATAAAATTGTTTTGAAAGTGGTGATTAAAACTAAACTCACATAGAACTAAGTAAAAATGGAAGAAAGAAAGTCTCCCGGAGCTAAAGGTTGCTAGGTTCAAGTTCAGGATGCAAAGTGGAAAATTCCGGATTTTTCTCCTCGCATTGGGGATTTAACCTATAGTTATTTCCTGAACCGGTATAGGTTTGACAATGAAGATTTGATCCATAAAAGGTCAATAGAGATGGGAGTCAAGGTCCATTAATGGCTTAAGACACTATGGGCTATCACCTTGAATCACTTTCCAATGGCTCGTACATGATAACTAATGGACTGATATGGATCTAGCAATAAGCATCCACAGAGACCTGAAGCTTACCATGTATTGGCCAGTCAAAGTGATTCTAAGGGATTTAAAGCAAAACTTTGGATTTAGAAGCCATTTATGGACTCCAACTACCTGAATTTAATGCACGGAAACTTTCCACCTTTTAATCTGGACTTTTCACCTAGCTTCCTTCACTCCAAGAAACTATACGTTTAGCCTCTCATCCTCTGGGAAAACATCCTCAGAGGCTGTTTGGCTTCCAAGAAAATAGAAAATAGTAGAGAGAAAAAGAAAGCAAAAGATACTCTGTATTTCACTAAGTGTAAAATTTACATAAGTTGGTCCCCTGGAGAAAGTTCCCCCATAGCCCAAAAATTGAAAATTACAAAACAATATATAACAGGTTGTTTACCCCTGTATTCTTGCTTAACAACTAAGGAATCATCTAATTGGTGGATTACAAGGAGAGAATTGGGATTTAGACAACAAATATCTGAAGCAAAATATCAAAAAACGTTGGTCGCAAATATCTGGAAGTACTCAGGAGAATTTCGCAGGCGCACAAAATGGCTACGAAATTTCGTAGATGAACAAGATGGCTGCAAAATCATTTCGCAGCCGAAGGCTGATTTCGCAGCCCTGCGAAATTGGCCTTCAGCTTGGAGTGATCTGCTTCCATTGGCTCTAACTTATTCATTTCAACTCTGATTTGCAAACCGTTTGAAGCATTGGATTGTTGACTTCCCGATCTTCGAAACGAAATAAAGCATACATAAATTGGACTTCAGGAAGTACTCCAAAAGTGGCTGAAATGACTGTCATCAAGAATGCTTCAAGGTAGATTCTCTCTTTACTTCTCCTCCTTGCATTCCGGATTGGTTATGGCAAAGGACTTTAAGGCTTCAAAGCTCTGATTCTTCATGTTCCTGAGCTTTCCATTGCTTTACCATGGATTCCAAATAACTCTCCTCCATCTTGGATTGCTTTGGTGATCAAATTACTAACAAAAACACCAAAACTTACACAAAATGATTAGAAGTGATTGCAAAGGTCCTCAATATGTTAATTGGGTTAAAAGGCAATAACTACTACTCAAAAGTGTTTAAAAGAGTTAATTACAAGCTATAAAATAGCCCTTTTTGAGTAGTAATCAGTGGGGGGCCCTATGTTTGATCCCTATTGATTGTCAACTATTGTGCTTAATATATTTTGCTTGATCTTCATTTTACACTCCGATATGCATGAGCTATAATTTGTATTCGTTAATTGTGTACTAATCTCATTTCTTGATAGCGCATTGTGGCTCATGGCCCAGGTACGCATACACTTTCATTTTGATACTTCACTATACATGTTCCGATTCTCATATGTGCATGATTATTCAGGATATTCATTGATTTACTCATCAATTGCCACATCAGCTTCATTTTATCAGTAGAGACCCAACTTTAGGGACTTAGAGGGGTGCTATGGTCTTCACTGTACCTTCCCGATAAGTAACTTGACCCCCGAGCCCGATCCGGTTTTTCGTAGATCGCCTTTTCCAAAACCAGGAGTCGCACTTAGGGTTTTTTTTTCTTATTTTGTTTACCCTTTTAAAAATAAAACAAAAATAAGTGGCGACTCCAAGTCATTTTTAATCAACAAATCAATTTTTAAAATAAAAATTGAGTCGGCCATCGAGTGGGAAGCGCATGAGCCGAAATGCAAGGTCCACAAAATGGCGACTCCACTGGGGATGAACATTTGGAGGATCAAGCTTGAACTTAAAGTGAAGCAAACATGGCATTTGATTGGTCGATCAGTGGATGCCTATCTCTTGATTGCACATTGAGAGTTCCCGAGTTTTCACTTGGGACATTGACATGTTGATCATGTTGGCTGATTATTTTGGTTGGGGATTATGATATAGCCAGTTTCTTCATGCTTCATTGATATATTTGTTTGAGATATTTGACATTCTGATTATGATGATTGATTCGTCTTGATAGAGGATTCGGAGATAGCTGTTTTTTTTTTGTATTTCATTGTCATATTCGTTCGAAATATTGACATGCTGATTGTATTGATTGCCTATTTTATTTCACTTAGCATAGTGATTCTGATATTTGCCGTGATTGTTTTGATCGCCTTGCTTGTATGGATTCCTTGTTATACATCGTTTGATTGGACATGTCGTTTCTCTGGCTTATATATCATCTCGATCGTCTTTGAGCATGGTGTTCTTATCACTATTCAACCTGATTCTCATAGCTTGTATGCGTGCGTGAGTGATATATCTTGTACTCTGCCTGACTATATATTGCATGATTGCATGTCGCTTGTTCATGTGGGCCGCACTTCTATCCCCTTACCTCCAAATCTCTTGGTCTCGGTCATTTCCTTCATTTTGGTTCTCACTTTTGTAAGTGTGAGACCTTCTGTGTGTTTGCTCTCTGACCGAGCCAGAGATTAGGAGTAGGGTCTAGCGACGAGCTATATCGATGCACGGGAGCATTCTGGAGGAAAGCGACACTTTGATGTTGATTGGAGTCCGATCATTGAAGACCTATATAGCCTGGAGCTAGGTTCATGGATATTCGTGTGACCAGTGTGTTTCATCTTTCCATTTTAGCTTCTTAGGGTTTTCAGATGCACCCACACCATTCACTGTGCACTCTAGTTGGCTATTGAGCGTTGAGAGTTTGAGAGGTTTCACCATAGGAAACCCCCTGGGATGTCGAGGTAGTGCATGTGTGGAAGTGATGACCACCTTGCATGGAAGCGCCCCATCTCTTTAAAGGCGTGCAGAGGGTTACGTACCGCCGGAGGGTACGATCACTTCTGCTAGGGATCTTTTAAAGTCCACCCATCTTATTTTAGGGCCACCTTGACTGTAGGATGAGCTTAGATCCTTTGATCAGGACTTCCTTCCTTACACGTGGGTGCATCTAAGGGCCTTCAAAGCCTCTTTAGTTACAGTTTGGATCCAGTACTTCCTCATTTGGTCTCCAGTTGAGAGTGCTTAGAGATCAGTGCGAGTTTGAGCATCAGTTGGACCACCCTTTATTGTATGGTTTTGGTTTCTTCTTGTCACTCATTGAGTTTAGCCCACTTTCTTCATAGGACTTTAGATAGTCTTGTTTTTCTTACGTTGACACATTCTTTCAGTTGTTGTCACTTTCTACTTAATGTTTTGGGATATGCTCATTGATTATGCTCACTTTTTATATTCTTCACCTACCATGGGCTTGATACTTCATTCTTTGGTTGAGTTGCCTAATTCTATTTTCAACCAGATTTTCATTACAAAAAGGTGAAAGACAGGTTTTCACATTCACACCATTTTTTTTAGATGTTCGCCTCTACCACCTAATCATTTTTCTTTATTGAGTTTGGGTTGAAAGTGAATCAGAGATATTTTGTTATAGATGGAGTATCGATCTCGTGGCAGTGTTGTTTTTCACACCTCATTCATTTTTTGGATCGTTGATAGAAATTCTTTAGTCACATTTGTAGCCATCTCACAGTGGACACCTTTATGACCTTAGAGTTTCTGTCATATTTCCAGTTGTAGATTTCCGTCACAGGACCAGTCACTGTTTTTGTTTTTGTTTGTTTAGTCTTGTTTTGCTTTTGACTTTTAGAGACTATAACTCAATTCTTGAGTATGGTCTTTGTTATCCTTCTTTTGCATGATGTACTCATCGATTATCCCATTGGATGTCTTTTTATTTATGAACACATGCTTGTGTTTTGTGATATGATGTGTTGTTCTTTTTACTTGAGGCATCTCTTCACTTGCACATTGTGGTCTTGAGGCTTGACCTATCATGGGGGATATTGAGCCTATTAGCCTAGGATCAGAGACTTGATTTAGGGAGTTCGAGACTGTGACACATCTTCTTATGATCATAGCAGTACCTTGCTCACTTTCCACACCTTGCCTTTGCTTTGACCTACATCCATCCATTGTGAGCTTTGCACAGCATCACCCTTGAGACCATTATATGAACTTTCCATCCTCGGTTTTTCTAGCTTTACACATCCCTTCTCTAATTCGACCAGGTAGAGTGTGAGGAGTTTGAGCCCAAGGTTGATCTGGCATGGCGAGAGTTGGCTTATGATCTTTGGATGGCTTACGATGTGAGGATTGGTCGATTGCTTGATGAGATTGTCACTTATTTTGCCGTGAGTATAGATATTGATCTTATATGATGAGAGTTGGCTTGTGATGGGTAGTATTGCTTGATGAGACCACCGTTTACTTTGCATTTGGAGTACGGTTGGTGCATGATTCTAGAGGGTTGACGTGGTTATATCAGATGGACATCGATCTTTAGTATTGATCATTTGAGGGCTTGATAGCACGATGTTTGAGACCGTGGTCGCAGGATGGGTGGCCTTCATTTCGGTTAGCTTACACCCTATTACCTTTATTGACATCTAGACCATTGCTATCCCTTTTGAGCCTTGCATGAGCATCATAGCCTTTTATTTCTTATCGCCTTGCTCACATTTTCACACCGGGATAGGGGCCCTTTAATGTATGCATGCATTGTTTGGGAGTTTCATGAGCCTTGGACTTGGGGGGCACGTTTTTCTCATCATCTTTTCCTATCACTGCACCTCTGCATTTTCATCTCATCTCGTTGGTTGTGTTCTTCATCTCTTCTTCCTTATCCTATCTACTACTTGTTTGTTTCATATTTTTCTTCACCCTGAGTGGTGATCCTCCTCAGTTCACCACATGGAGGATAGTCACATCATTTCCACCATCTATCTCGCGGACACTGGTTTAGAGATCCTTAGTTTGAGAAGGTCATCTTGTCAGAGAGAGTTTGTTTGTTACCTTAGCACTTGGGAGTGTGTCCATTGGGTTCATTTGTTCATGTTTAGGGTATGTGTATTTGTATATATGTAAAAAAAAAAAAAAAAAAAAAAAAGAGAAAGAAAAGAAAAGAAAAATAATAAGCGCATGTGTGTATGTGCATAGTGTTCTCGATCATTGAGTATGTATGTTGACGTTTGGAGGTCGTTTTTATTGAGTATGTTCATTATTGGGAGTTCGTATGTGAGCTCTTTGAGATCCCATGTTATTTGTATTGTTTTGTCATATCCATTTGTGAGAGAGACGAGTGACCTTCTCCTAAGGACTCCGAGTCATTGTCCTTTCCATCATTATATTCATTATTGATGTGACTTCACTTCATGTTTGATCTGAGTCGATCACCACCTTTCTTCATATATTCATTGTTTCACTGTCATTTTCATCGTCGCTTGTGTTTCACCTCATTCACTTCATGTCTTATTCTCTCCTTACAGCAACCCATCTCGGGTTCGATACTCACTTCGCATCATCATTAGACATATCATTATCAGTTCGTTTTGCTTCATTTGTCTCCTTATCGACATCACATTCACGTTAGGCATCTTCAGGTCCATGGCTCACGATATTTTCTATACATGTTGCATTTTATACATGAGGGCATGGGTTTTGATCATTGGGTATTTGAGCCTAGTTTCCCTTCATTTCTATCACCCTATCACCCTAGCCTTCGTTACGTCCTGAGTCTTAAGACCACCCTGAGGCCATGACATCACACATTGTGTTTGATAGCTCTTATGTGAGCGATACTTGGGATTGATTCGGGAGCATTCTGTTTGTGATGGACTAGGAGTTATGGTATAACCCTACACTGGGGCATAGCCATCTCAGAGAGTTTTTTTCTATCGGATGACCATTATGTTGAGGCATATTCTTCTCAGTCGATGACGGATTTTTGAGCCACGTCCATTCCTCGGAGGATATCAGATGTCCTTTTTCACATTGGAGCATGAGACATGATTGGCGCATTTCATCTAGAGTACTTTACACAGGGGCATACCCCTTTCGGTCGATGATGGTTTTTAGGCATAGTTGTTCCTTGGAGGCGATTAAATTCATTTCACATTGGAATATGGGATATGATTGGGCGATATCTTTGTTGTGATCACAGGAGTATAGCCTTCTCATCATTGTTGACATATTTTTTGAGATGATTGGATCAGGACACGGGCACTTATGAGAGCATGCAACGGAGTTTAGTCATTTCAGGGTTTGCTCTATACTGGGGCATAACCCTTTCATTGGAGGTTGATCTTAAAGACACCAGTTCACAGTGGGACATGCTCTTTCTTTAGAGGAGGTCAGATACTCTCTTCACGTTACCACGATGGCTTTGAGGAGCAGAGGTTCATTTTGATCAGATGATGTATGATTGGTTGCACTCCTCTCATCGACGTTTGATTTAGAGATGCTTACACTAGGGCATAGCCCACTCATCGATGATGATTTTGTGAGATGACAGTTTATGTCGGGCACTTACTTTCCAGAGATCATTCTGCACTGAGAGCTTACCCATTCTGAGATGATGCATTCACACTGGGGCATAGCCACCTTGCCGATTTTGACATTGAGACTCCATTTCGTGTTTATGATTGCTGTTTTCGATGGATCATAGAGTCATTGACACCTTAGGCTCAGTCTTCTCAGCGTACCTAGTTTGATTTGGATATTCACTTATCTTTGTTACACACCCATCCATCCTACATTGGACACTGTTATACCTGCACCCATCTTATCAGAGCCTTACATCTTTTGAGCCCACATATTTCATCGTCTTACATGACCTTATCCATTTCTTTTGTGATCAGAGGAGGATGCAAACCAGTCTCGGGCTTTCTAGTTGAGTTTTCACATGCCTTTGGACATTAGGTTCAACATCCCCCATGATGGTAGGGCCTGTTATATTGTTAATGCATTTGGGATGATGTACTCATATCGATAGTTGAGATGTTGTGTCTTGATTTGCTTACATTTCAGACCTAGAGTTTTGGTTAACATTTGTTTGATCCATTATTTTAGTTTTGCTTTGTCAGCATAGTTTCAGTGATGTTTGGACTTGTTTTAGCGCTTGTTCATTGAGGCTATGTATATCTTTTTCATTGCATCATCATTGAGCATATCCCAAAGTGTTTTGTTTGGCAAGATTCTATGTTTTATGTTAGTTACTATCCTACACTGGGGCATACCCCCATCCTTGAGTTCATCAGATCTTTTGCGTACTTTCTCACTGCTTGATCTATTTCTTGATCTTTATGGGTCGTCACACTGGGGCATACCCCCATCCTTGAGTTTGTTAGATTCTTTTGCGGTTTTTCACACTGCTTGATCTATTTCTTGATCTTTGTGAGTCGTCACACTGGGGCATACCCCCTTTAGGGCTTTTCTACTGGGGCATCCCCCCTCTCTTTGGGTTTACCGTGTCTCGTGTTGATTTCATGGTTGTCGGACCCATTTGTCGATCTTTATGAGTTATCACTTAGGGCATCCCCCTACTGTCATCTTGTTTAGGGCATCCCCCTACCATCAGTTTGTTTAGGGCATCCCCCTACTGTTAGTTTGTTTAGGGCATCCCCCTTCATTCAGATTTTCACCACCATAGATCAGACATCTATGGGCTTTGATCAGTTTTTCACCATCATAGATTTTCATCTATGAGCATTTGTTTCAGTTTCACCACCATAGATCAGACATCTATGGGCTTTCAGATTTTCACCTCCATTTTCACCACCATTTTCACCACCATAGATCAGACATCTATGGGCATTTCAGATTCACCATAATAGACTTTCATCTATGAGCATTTGTTTCAGATTCACCACCATGGATTTTCATCCTTGGGCTTTCGAGATTATCACCACCATAGATTTTCATCTATGGGCATTTCAGTTATTTCACCACCATGGATTTTCATCTATGGGCATTTTTTTTATTGTATCACCACCGTAGGTCTTCACCTATGGGCCTTCTAGTTTAGTGTTTAGAGTTAGGTTTTGGTTTGGCTTTTAGAGCCATTTTTTTCTAGTTTAGTGTTTAGAGTTAGCTTTTTGGTTTGGCTTCCAGAGCTATTATTTTCTCAGTTTAGCATTTAGAGTTAGCTTTTTTTTTGTTTGGCTTCCAGAGCTATTACTTTCTAGTTTAGCATTTAGAGTTAGCTTTTTTGGTTTGGCTCCCAGAGCTCTTATTTTTTAGTCAGTGTTTAGAGTTAGCTTTTTGGTTTGGCTTCCAGAGCTATTACTTTCTAGTTTAGCATTTAGAGTTAGTTTTTTTGGTTTGGCTTCCAGAGCTATTATTTTCTCGGTTTAGCGTTTAGAGTTAGCTTTTTGGTTTGGCTTCTAGAGCTATTATTTTCTCAGTTTAGCATTTAGAGTTAGTTTTTTTTGTTTGGCTTTCAAAGCCATTTTTTTTTCTAGTTTAGTTTTAGAGTTAGCTTTTTGGTTTGGCTTCCAAAGCTATTATTTTCTCAGTTTAGCATTTAGAGTTAGCTTTTTTTTGGTTTGGCTTCCAGAGCTATTACTTTCTAGTTTAGCATTTAGAGTTAGCTTTTTTGGTTTGGCTCCTAGAGCTCTTATTTTCTAGTTTAGTGTTTAGAGTTAGCTTTTTGGTTTGGCTTCCAGAGCTATTACTTTCTAGTTTAGCATTTAGAGTTAGTTTTTTTGGTTTGGCTTCCAGAGCTATTATTTTCTCGGTTTAGCGTTTAGAGTTAGCTTTTTAATTTGGCTTCCAGAGCTGTTATTTTCTCAGTTTAGCATTTAGAGTTAGTTTTTTTTTTTTTTTGTTTGGCTTCTAGAGCTGTTATTTTCTCAGTTTAGCATTTAGAGTTAGCTTTTTGGTTTGGCTTCCAGAGCTATTATTTTCTCAGTTTGGCGTTTAGAGTTAGTTTTTTAGTTTGGCTTCCAAAGCTATTATTCTCTCGGTTTAGCATTTAGAGTTAGCTTTTTTGGTTTGGCTCCCAGAGCTCTTATTTTCTAGTTTAGTGTTTAGAGTTAACTTTTTGGTTTGGCTTCCAGAGCTATTACTTTCTAGTTTAGCATTTAGAGTTAGTTTTTTTGGTTTGGCTTCCAGAGCTATTATTTTCTCGGTTTAGCGTTTAGAGTTAGCTTTTTAGTTTGGCTTCCAAAGCTGTTATTTTCTCAGTTTAGCATTTAGAGTTAGTTTTTTTGGTTTGGCTTCCAGAGCTGTTATTTTCTCAGTTTAGCATTTAGAGTTAGCTTTTTGGTTTGGCTTCCAGAGCTATTATTTTCTCAGTTTGGCGTTTAAAGTTAACTTTTTAGTTTGGCTTCCAGAGCTATTATTCTCTCGGTTTAGCATTTAGAGTTAGCTTTTTGGTTTGGCTTCCAGAGCCATTATTTTTCTTAGTTTAGTGTTTAGAAGTCAATCTTGTAATTCAGAGCCACTTCTCCAGTTTTTCGGCGTTCAGAGCCACCATCGTTTCTCAGCTTTGGCGTTTAGAGCCATTGTTAGTTTTTCGTTTGGTGTTCAGAGCCACCATCGTTTCTCAGTTTTGGTGTTCAGAGCCATGGTTAGTTTTTCGTTCTGCGTTCAGGGCCGCAGTTCACCCTCGTTCGGCATTTAGAGCCGTCTCTCCAGTTTTGGTGTTCAGAGCCATTATCCCTTTCCAGCTTGGCGTTCAGAGCCACTTCTCCAGTTTTTCGGCGTTCAGAGCCACCGTCGTTCCTCAACTTTGGCATTCAGAGCCATTGTTAGTTTTTCGTTTGGCATTCAGTGCCACTTCTCCAGTTTTCGGTGTTCAGAGCCACCATCGTTTCTCAGCTTTGGCGTTCAGAGCCATTGTCCCTTTCCAGCTTGGCGTTCAGAGCCACTTCTCCAGTTTTTCGGCGTTCAGAGCCACTTCTCCAGTTTTCGGCGTTCAGAGCCACCATTGTTTCTCAGCTTTAGCGTTCAAAGCCATTGTTAGTTTTTCGTTTGGCATTCAGAGCCACCATCGTTTCTCAGTTTTGGCGTTCAGAGCCATGGTTAGTTTTTCGTTCGGCATTCAGAGCCACAGTTCACCCTCGTTCGGCATTCAGAGCCATCACTCCAGTTTTGGTGTTCAGAGCCATTGTTAGTTTTTCGTTTGGCGTTTAGAGCCACTTCTCCAGTTTTTGGCGTTCAGAGCCACCATCGTTTCTCAGTTTTGGCGTTTAGAGCCATGGTTAGTTTTTCATTCGGCATTTAGAGCCATCTCTTCAGTTTTGGTGTTCAGAGCCATTATCCCTTTCCAGTTTGGTGTTTGGAGCCACCGTGTCTTCTCGTTTACTATGTTCAGATGTCGTCTATGACAGCCTCTACTTGGACAGGTGTTTGAGATCTGGTTGGCATTTAGATATCGTCATGCTTCTTCTTCTGGGAGTCGCCTCTTTGATGTGTAGGACTGATTCATTTGTGTTCGGATTACCGGGATCATGAGTTTGGCGATGATTGACTTGGTGTCACCTGATTTTTGACCTATTGTACCTCTGGTGCCACAATGGGGGCATATCCCACTTCATTTGGAGGTTTATGGATCCCTGCAGACTTGCACAATCATTATCACTTACCGGATGCTCACTGAGACATGGACATGATCGTTACCTCACAGAGCCCCCGAGATCCATCCAGCTAGGTCCGCACTTCTTGACACTTGGATGCCATCATGCCTCTCCATATGGGAGGTACATCTTGGACATATGTGCACGATTCAGTTATGGATTTGGACGACCAGTGTTAGATGTGCGACGATAGATGATCTCATGACATTTGTTCTTCGGACCTACCGTGCACCCTATGCCCATACTAGGGCATATTTTTTGTTTCGGATGAGATTTACGGATCTTCACGGAAGTTACATGTGCGACAACAAATGATTTCATGACATCTGTTCTTCGGACCTGCCGTGCATCGGATGCCATACTGGGGCATATTTTCCGTTTCAGATGAGATCTATGGATCTTCACTTATGTCGCATGATCGATGATAGATGATTTCATGTCGCCCGATTTATGACCTGTCATACGTTCGATGCCCACCCATACTGGGGCATATTACCGTTCTAGATGAGATTTACAGATCTTGGTGGGATTGTGCACTTATCCCCATTTGCGAGACGTGTGCCGAGACGGTGATCTATTCGCTATCTTTACGATGATTCCTCAGTGGAGCCTCTCGGGAGTTGCCCAGTCAGACCTACACTTCTCGGCACTTAGATGCCATCATGCTTTCCTTCTAGGAGACGCCCTTTTAATCTATCCGTCTGATTCAGTTATAGACATGGATGACTTGGATCGCACATTCGATTGTGGATGACTTGAGCCCATCTGATTTTTCGATCTGTCACATTTTCGATGCCACACTGGGGTGTATCCCCTGTTTCGTTTGAGATTTGTAGATTCCCCCACTGATTTGCATGACTACCCTCGGTTTTGAGATACACATCGGATTGATGATGCGATTTCATTGTGTCCTGATACTTTGCGGAGCCTCTCTGGAGCCTTTCAGCCAGATTCACGTTTTCTGATATAGTCGTGATTCCTGGACAGAGTCATCTCGGGCGCGTGGATTCCCTTGTTACCATTTTAGCGGGGTACATGCTAGATCCCTTGTACGTCCCCATGGAGGTACTCTTGAGTTATCAGGACAGATCGGGCATATACGATGCCATACTGGGGCATATCTCCCTCATTTAGCCAGGGAGGCGATCGTTCTCTCACAGACCCTTCACAGTTTCCATCCCTCAGCCGGGATATACTGTATTTGCCTTACTGATCGTTATTCTTATGATTTTTGTCGAGATGAGTTTTCAGTGGAGCACGATGTTCGGGTTTGGATCGCCCCATTGGCCAAGGCTATTCAGTAGATTATTATGTTAAGATCATGGTGTGTCTCTTACCAGACTACCCCTTGAGACTATTGGATTATCCGTTCGGCATGACGATAGGTTCTTCAGACAGAGCATCATGAGTTAGAGGAGTTCGACTTATTACGACGCTCTGACAGACCTCGTGATTTCTTCGGGCAGTTTCTGACTAGCTAGCAGAGCATCTTTCGGGACTCATAGAGCCTTTTTCAGACCCTTCCAGCGGATTGAGATTTGCAACGGCATGCCACACTGGGGCATATTTCCCTCTCACCATCACTTTTTAGCTTCGGCGTTCAGAGCCATCATCACTTTTTAGTTTCGGCGTTTAGAGCCATCACCGTATTTTCAGTTCGGCATTTAGAGCCATTTCTCAGTTTCGGCGTTCGGAGCCATCATCACTTTTCAGTTTCGGCGTTCAGAGCCATCACCATATTTTCAGTTTGGCGTTCAGAGCCGTCATCGATTTTCAGATCGACATTCAAAGTCGCATCCTCGGTTTCGGCGTTCAGAGTCGTTATCACTTCTCAGTGTCGACGTTCAGAGTCATCATCACTTTTTAGTTTCGGTGTTCAGAGCCATCACCATATTTTTAGTTCGGCGTTCAGAGCCGTCATCGATTTTCAGATCGACATTCAGAGTCGCATCCTCGGTTTCGGCCTTCAGAGTCGTTATCACTTCTCAGTTTCGGCGTTCAGAGCCATCATCACTTTGTTAGTTTCGGCGTTTAGAGCCATCATCATATTTTCAGTTCGGCGTTCAGAGCCATCATCGATTTTCAGATCGACATTTAGAGTCACCTCCTCGGTTTCGGCGTTCAGAGTCGTTATCACTTCTTAGTTTCGGCGTTCAGAGCCATCATCACTTTGTTAGTTTCGGCGTTCAGAGCCATCACCGTGTTTTCAGTTCGGCGTTCAAAGCCATCATCGGTTTTCAGATCGACATTCAGAGTCGCATCCTCGGTTTCGGTGTTCAGAGTCGTTATCACTTCTCAGTTTGACGTCCAGAGTCATCATCATCACTTCTCAGCTTCAGCGTTCAGAGCCATCACCATTCCCCAGTTTGACGTTCAGAGTTGACATTCTCAGCTTGACGATCATAGTTATTTAGTTTGGTTTGGTGTTCATAGCTAGTACTCGTTTTCAGTTTCGGCGTTCAGAGCCGTATCACCATCCGTTTTCTATTTGGCATTCAGAGCCATTGTTCGTTTTCAGTTTGGCGTTCAGAGCCATTGCACGTTTTCAGTTTGGCGTTCAGAGCCATTGCACGTTTTCAATTTGGAATTCAGAGTCATCGACCGTTTTTCCATTTGGCGTTCAAAGTCGTACTTTCAGTCTAGGCGTTCAGGGCCGTTATCACATTTGCACTTTGGCGTTCAGAGCCACTTTTTCAGTTCGGCGTTCAGAGCCGCTGATTCATGCCCAATTGGTGTCTCAGCTGATTCGTGTTCAGCTGGTGCTCCTTGATTGAGGGAGTAATCAACAAAATTTATAACCTATTACACCATATACTAGGGTAGTGATTCGACTCATGGTAGCTTAGCTTTAAAGGCGTATCAACAAAATTTATACCTTAAATACTATTACTAAAGTAGCCAAGCTACTATATCATAGTGGTTCTAGGATCGTTCACTGGGAAGGGTTTTCGCAAACACAAGTGATATTCAAATTAGGAAAATAGGTGATTTTCTTATGGATGTTAGCTTTAAAAGAAGATGTAAATGTTTTAGAAAGATTTAAACTAATCTAAGCTAACATTAAAGACTAAAATGAAAGGGTGTAAAAACAAGTTTCTCAAAGATAGGATAGTTATGCTCTGGCTCTTATGCAAATTGGAAATCTCAGGATAGGCTCCTCGCGTTGGGGTTGCAACTATGGTGATGCTTGCTTCCCGAACCGGTATGGATTTAGCAAATCAAGTTTTAATCCTTTAAAATGGCAAAACAGATGGTAGTGAATTTCATCAATGGTTATTCACCTTAAACTTCCTTTGAATGGCTCGTAAGAGATAACTAATGGTCTAAAGCCAAAAGCTTACCAAATATTGGCAACTCAAAGTCATTCCAAGTGATAAACTCACCTTTCAATGGCCATTGAAATTGGTTCTAACGGATTAATGCAAAACTTGGAATTGAAAACCTCACCTTCCAATAGCTCGTAGGAGATAACTAATGGATAGAAATCCAAAAGCTTATCAAGTATTGGCCGTTGGAAGTTGTCCAAAGGAAATAAAAACCAAACTTTGCCTTAATGAACCTTTAATGAAAAACGTCTACCTTACCTTCCGGGTGCGAGAAATTTCCATGGGATTGCATCCAAGCCATCACATAACATCCATACTTTGAGAAACTAAAAGTTTTAGCCAATCATCCTCTGAGGAAAAGCCCTCAGAGGCTGTTTGGCTTCCAAGAAAATAAAATAGTAAAGAGAAAAGAGAGACGAGAGAGCTCTGTATATCACTAAGTGTAAAACGTAACACGCATGTTCTATATTTTTCAAGAGGTGATTTCCACCCCTTATATAGTCTTTACAAAAGCAAAAGCTTGTGATTGGTTAGTTACAAGGATAAGAAAGGAAATTACATCAAAAAAGACATAAGAAAATATCTAAAGTGGAGTCGGCAAAAACAGAGGAAAATTCGCACCACGCATGGGTTATGCGAATTTTGAAGGTGTTATGCGAATTTCGCATAACACCTTGTGTCGTGCGAAATTTTCGCACAACCTGAAGCAGTTGGCTTCCGAAGGCCATATCTTCCTCATTTTAGCTCCAAATCGTACAAGGTTTGAAGCGTTGGATTCTTGACTTCCAGAGATTTGAAATGGTATATAGTATGTAAAAAATGGACTTCAGGAAGTGCTCCAGAAGTGCGAAAGAAGACTGAAGCTGCTGTCCTCTGATTTTTTCACTTTGCTTCACTTTGCTTCTCTTTGCTTCTCTCCTTTGCTTGACTTTGAACGACTTTGGCAAAGGGCTATGGAGCTCCAAAGCTTGGTTCTTCATGAATTTGAGCTTCCAAAAGCTTTGCCATTACTTGTCCAAGTAGCTCCTCCATCATTTGGCATGCTTGAATTGATTCATAAGCTGATAAAAACATGTAAACTTGCCACAAAATGGTTAAAACCAATTACTAAGGACCTTAATGAATTAATTGGGTTAAATGAATATGATTACTACTCAAAGGTGCTTAAAACCATTATAATTAGGTCTACAAAATAGCACTTTTTGGTAGTAATCAGGTAGCAAAGAAAAAGCTACTATAGTATAGCGGCTCTAGGATCGTTCACTGGGAAGGGTTTCCAAATTACAAATGATACCAATTCAAAGTGAATTGGTACTTTTTCATTTCAAGGTTAGCTCACGAAATAAAACAAAAACTTTGATTGGTAAAGATTTAGATTTAAAATGATTACAAAGCAAGTGATGGAAATTACTTAGGAAGAAAAACATTCCTTGGAGGGTCAGGTTCACTGGGGTGGTTCCTCATGCAAAAGACATAGCTCCGGTCAGTTGGTTCATTTCCTTGCGTTAGAGAATCAACATATAGTCAATTCTCTAACCGGTGTTGTACAGATATATCCTTTAATTAGATTTCAGCTTTAATTCCCTCTCACTGATGCAACTTGCAATGGTTCATGCCTCTCACGAGCACTTACCCTTCAAGATGATCTTTAACCTTGGACTTCCCTTCAAAAGCTCGCAAGAGATAACTAATGGATGTCTCCTTGGAGTCCAAAAGCTTACCAAGTGTTGGAAATTTTAGAAAATCCTACCTTCAAGTCACCTCCCAGAGGCTCGCAAGGGGTAAACTAGTGCATCTCCATGGTTGGAAATCACTTGCCTTACCAAGTGTTGGCCCAGGTGACTCTAAGGTGTTTTAAGTTAACTAAAAACATAGAAATCACTAAAGGATTTCACTTCCTCTTCATTAATGGCTGAAACCACAAATCTTTGCATTCTTGCACTTGGAACCTTCCCCAGCAACCTTAGCTCCAAGGAACTAAAGGTTTAATTACTCATTCTCTGGGGAAAATTCCTCAGAGAGTGCATAACTTAGTAAGAAATAAAAAATACAAAGTGAGAAGGTAAGGCAAAACAAAGGACCTGAACTTTACTTGCTTTTCCAAAACTTTACAAGAGGTCTCCTCTCCTGAGAACAGGCTCTCGAGAGGTATTTATATGAACATAATATAAAACTAATTATTACATGGATATTTTCTCTTTTTACTAACTTAAAAGCTAAGGAATCTTGTAATTGGTGGCTTACAAGGAGTATTTTGGGATTTAGACAACAAAAATCTGATGAAAAATATCTCCCAATGTCGGTAGCAAACATCGGGAAGCACTACGGACCATTTCGCAAGAGAAAATGATGTCTGTGAGATTTCGCAAACACTCAAAAAGGGTTGCGAAATCACTTCGCAGCAAAAGGCTATTCTCGCAGGGCTGCGAAGTTGGCTTCCATCTTGAGGTTCTCAGCTTCCAACTTGTCGCATATATCGGGCAACTTCAGGAGGAAATCCATCACACTGTACAAAAAGGCTGCGAAATCACTTTGCAATAAAAGGGTGATTTCGCAATACTTTGCAAAATGCTTCCTTCAGCTTAGAGTGATTGACTTGCAATGGCTGTAACTTATTCGTTTCTACTCCAAATTGTTCACCGTTTGAAGCATTGGATTGTTGACTTCCTGAGCTTTGAAATGGTATATAGCATGCATCAATTGGACTTCAGAAAGTGCTCCAAAAGTGGCTGTCACGACTGTCATCAAGAATATGCTTCATGGCAGTTTCTCTTTACTTTTTCTCCTTGCATTCCGGATCAACTCTTGGAAAAGGGCTTCAAAGCTTTAGTTCTTCATGTTTCTGGGCTTCCAATTGCTTTGCCCAAGATTCCAAAGAACTCTCCTCAATCTTGGATTGCTTTGGTGATCAAATTACTAACAAAAACACCAAAACTTACACAAAGTGATTAAAATTGATTGCAAGGGTTCTTATCATGCCAATTGAGTTAAAAGGCCAAAACTACTACTCAAAAGTGTTTAAAAGGATTAATTACAAGCTATCAAATAGCACTTTTTGAGTAGTAATCAGCCGTTTTTTAGTTTGGCGTTCAGAGTCGTGTTTTCATTTGGCTTACATTGTTTCCATTTAGCGTTCAGGGCCCTTGTTTCGTTTTGGTGTTCAAAGCCATCATTCGTCTTCCATTTGGCATTCAGAGCCCTCATTCGTTTTTCATTTGGGGTTCAGAGCAATCATTCCCATTTGGCGTTCAGAGCCATAGTTCATTGTTTCAGTTTGGCGTTCAGAGCCGTAATTCCCATTGGGCGTTCAGAGCCATCGCTTATCGTTTCATTTTGGTGTTCAAAGCCATCGTCCATTCTCCATTTGGCGTTCAGAGCCACTATTCAGTTTTCATTTGGCGCTCAGAGCCATTGTTTATTTTCCGTTTGGCGTTCAGAGCCATTGTTTTCATTTTTTGGCGTTCAAAGCCGTTCATTCCCAGTTCGATGTTTAGAGTCGTAGTTTCATATCCACATCCATAGCCATCACTTTCTTTTTCTTTAGTTTTTGGCGTTCAGAGCCGTTTTTCGTACTCATGCATGTATTTTGAGTCGCTATTTTTCTTAGTTTCGGCGTTCAGAGCCATTTTTCATGCTCATTCAGGCAGTTGATGCCACCACTTTTCTTTATTCTTGGCGTTCAGAGCCATTGTACATTATTCATTCAGGCACTTTGAGTTACCATCTTTCCGTGTTTTTTACGTTCAGAGTCATTCCCCCTCATTTGTATCATTCTGAGTCACAGTTCCTCGGTATTTGCATTCACTAACATTGCCCACTCCGGCTTTCATGGCTTCCCACTTACTCTCATTTTTCCTCACCTGGTTACCCTGTGCTTATCGCCTATTCGTCTGTTAGCCTGAGTGAGATTGCATTTCGCTAGTGTCCCTATGGGGGTCTCCTTGGTTCTTTGGTAGAGTTCACATCATTCCACTCACTATTCACACTTTCTTTTCACTCCAGTGTTCATCTCTTACACTCGTGAACTCTACCGAAGAGGGGCATATTTGTAGACCCCCTCCCGGGAAGAAGGGTTTTTCTTTTGGGCCATTTTTATTTTGCTATCATGATTACTCTTCTGACCACCCCAGGAATTAGACTGATGGGGGCGGCCAGATTAGATGGAAAATAGAAAAGGAGAAAAAGAGAGGGAAAATGGCTTGTAAAGGAAGATAGCACCGGCTGGGAGAGAGGGGGGGATCCAGAGAGGAACTAAGAGAGAAAACAGGGGAAAAGAGAAGGAGCATCCTCAGGTATGTTTGTTGAACCATATTTTGTTTGCTATAGACATCTTTTTGGGTCACTATAACCATGTGATGATGTATTCATTCCTTGTTCTCCATGTGAAATTTTATTTGAGAGTATTTAATCTTTTTTTTTTTAGCTCTCCTTTGTGTTTGAATCATATCCTTGGATCTTGTTTCCACCTGGTTCTCCCACCTATACCGAACCTATTAACTTCAATATAAAAGAGGGCTCATGTAGTGTTAATATTAAGCTCATTTGGATGCTATATTTTTTTTGGTGCTTGCTTCCTTGCTATTCACTCTCTGTTCTCGGAAGCTATCCGTACCACCAAGGAGAAAGGGTCATGGCCAGCATTCGCCTTTGGTCTTCGCATGGGCATAGTTGCTGAACCTAATTTGCGGCATTTTCATTGCCCAAAGAGTTGTTGGATTATTCTGCCAGGTTCATGACTGCCATCTCCAGAACAGAGAATGCGCTCTCTCACCTGAAATCTCAGCAGTCCCATTTCCTCCTGCTCCATTGGGGATGACACGACAACCTCTGTTCCTAACACAACCTGTCAAGCCTCCTCTCTCATTCCACTCGTCTTCATACTCGGTTTCCTCATTTCTTTTCCTCATCACCTTTTCTCTCTCTACCATCAAGCCCACCATGCCCACCATACCCACCTTCATACCCACTGAACCCGTGTCTTCTTTCATCACCCGTGCCTCTCCATCAAACCCAAACATCCCCACATGCACCCCTCATGCCTATCATGCTTGTACCTCCCTATACCCGACTCACCCATCATCTTCCCTATCATATTATCTCTTCTCTCCGCAGACCACCCCAGAGATTCAAAAGCCTTAGACGGTGCAAGGCACAAGGGTGACAACCAGGTTCAAGAAGAATAGGAAGTGGAGAGGACACGTCAGCGCCGGCCATGGCCGGATCGGCAAGCACCAGAAGCACCCTGGTGGCCGCGGAAATGTTGAAGGTATGCATCACCACCGCATCCTTTTTCGACAAGCACCACCCTGGCAACTTCGGGAAAGTCGGAATGAGGCACTTCCACAAGCTCCGCATCAAGCTCCACTGTCCTATCGTCCACATCGACAAGTTGTGGTCCATGGTGCCGCCGGCAGCAGGAACTCCCTCTGAGGGCGATTTCCAGGCGGAGAGGCAAGCAACGGAGGAGATGAAGTTTTGGGCTTGGTGGAGATGGAGCCCAGAGCCTTTTTTCTTAATGATGGACTTGGGCTTATGATAGAGATGGAGCCCAAAGCCCCATTGTTATTATTATTATGCTAGTTTGGGCTGGGTGGAGATGGAGCCTAGAGCTCTTTTTAATGTAGGATGTGGGCTTGGGCTTATGGATTGAGCTCTTTTTAATGTTGGACGTGGGCTTGGGCTTATGGATTGAGCTCTTTTAATGTTGGATGTGGGCTTGGGCTTATGGACTTGGGTTTATGATATCATCATTATTCATTATTATTATATTTACTATTATTATTATTATTATTATTATTATTATTATTATTATTATTATTATTATTATCATTATTAACTATTATCATTATTATTATTATTATTACTATTATTATTATTATTATTATTATTATTATTAATTCAACTTTCAAAATTTATATTCTCGTAGTTTAATTTCTCAAAGTTCATTTCTTATCATTACTATTATTATTAATTCAACTTTCAAAATCTATACTCTCGTAGTCCAATTTCTCAAAGTTCATTTCTTATAATTACTATAATTACGCATTCAACTTCCAAAATCCATATTATCGCAGATTAATTTCCTAAAGTTCATCTCTCATTTTCTTTGACAAATTTCAATTTAATTACCGAAGCTCTAATATTTTAAAGTTAATTCCATATACTCCAATTTTCAAATAAACTCCAATAATCCAGTTTTCACTCGAATAGTTTTAATCCCATTTCAGTTCCTAAATAATCTTCTGGTATTATTGATTTTACATAAGCAATAGTGAATTCTTCATAATTCTAAAACACGGAATTTGTGAGACTAGTTCGTGAATAATAAATTGGGCTTTGGTGGGGGGCCCTATGTTTGATCTCTATTGATTGTCAACTGTTGTGCTTAATATATTTTGCTTGATCTTCATTTTGCACTCCGATATGCATGAGCTATAATTTGTATTCGTTAATTATGTACTAATCTCATTTCTTGATAGCGCATTGTGGCTCGTGGCCCAGGTACACATACACTTTCATTCTGATACTTCACTATACATGTTCCGATTCTCATATGTGCATGATCATTCAAGATATTCATTGATTTACTCATCAATTGCCACATCAGCTTCATTTTATCAGTAGAGACCCGACTTTAGGGACTTAGAGGGGTGCTATGGTCTTCACCGTACCTTCCCGATAAGTAACCTGACCCCCGAGCCCAATCCGGTTTCGTAGATCGCCTTTTCCAAAACCAGGAGTCGCACTTAGGGTTTTTTTTTTCTTATTTTGTTTACCCTTTTAAAAATAAAACAAAAATAAGTGGCAACTCCAAGTCATTTTTAATCAACAAATCAATTTTTCAAATAAAAATTGAGTGGCCATCGAGTGGGAAGCGCATGAGCCGAAATGTGGGGTCCACACATCGTTCTCTCGTTTGTCCTCATTAATGACCTATAGTGGCACAAATTATTTGTAAAATCGACACTTATAAGAAACTATAATGCTTGGAGAATCCTGTGCCACATAATATAATGACAAATGTCCTTGGTAAAAAAACTTTCAAATATGGTTAACACAAATACTTATAACATGTTTGGACATGATTTAGAACAGGGATTTAACAGTTCTACTCCCAACTGGTGCAGGATTTATAAATAAACACAGTTGTAAGACTAGGGTGTTTGAGCATGATTTCAAAGTAAAAACTGATTCAAATCCACAGATCTGAGCGGTTGCAAAACCACAATTCATTCTTAGGGGCAAAGAGTCAGAAATTTATTTCAAAAGGGCAATATCGAGCTAAAATTTAGATTGCTGGTGACCATATTTTGTTTTATAAAACAGACACCACTATTTCATTTTTAGCCAGAGCTTTAACATCTCTTCACAAACCTGCAGTCCAGAAAGTTAAACATTTTGTTCCAATGGAGCAGCTTTGGAATGAAGTGTACTAAATGTACTAAATCGGGTTCTCAGGAAGAAGGATGGGTCACTCAGTTCCAATCCACTTCATTGCATCCTTAATTGTAGGATCCCCGTACCAATCTTCTGGTGATGTACTAATTTTTGTTACCAAATAATGAAGCAAGGGTTTAACCACCCTTAGAAGTAGAGAGAGTTAATGGAAAAAGGTAGCTTGATGCTTAAATTCTCAGATTTGAATGGAAAATCCTCATCAATTGAGCATTCAATGGTTCCATGCATCTATTAGTGTCAGTATATTGGCAGTTGTACAGAAATATACTAATGACTGATGCTAAATCAAAATGCATTGGTAATAAGACATGGCATGGACTAAATGCCTTGTAGGATAAAATCTTAGAAAGAGCAACAATTTGGGAAAACAACAACTTATCAATTTGTTAGTTAGGATAGCTCCAGTCCAATAATCGAGCTATTCAATAACCCAATTCAATCATGTCATTTCCTTTTCTGATGCAACCACCTGCTAAAAGACAAGGGTTTCAGAGCCTACATTTTAAGCATGCTTTTTCATGGTATAAGAAGATTCTACCGAGTACAGTTCCATAAAATATAGTTCTCAATTCAAAACCAAACATGATTTGTTAGTTTAAGAAATGAAGGAATGAAAGAGAGGAAGATACCTCAGGGGCCATCCGGAATGCAGTCCCTTTAAAAGATTTTATGTCGTTCAATTTGCAAAACTGAAAAGATATACAACCAGAAATATAATATTTAGAAGTCTAGCATTTTGAAACAATAGAGAGATAACTCTAGTAAAAAGAAACTAGCCTTTGCCAATCCAAAATCCACAAGTTTCACGGTTCCATTTACATCCACCAGATATCCCTCGAAGATGATACAGAACCAATTAGTCTTACAACAGAAACAATTTATGTGTAAGTAAATGTACAACATTGTGGCTTCAACTGTCATTCCAAATGTCTAATTTCCTGAAGTAACCTCAATTGATTCCCAATGTCCACCCATCTCTTCTTAACAATGCAATTATTAACCTTTGTTGCGCATGACCAAATCAATAAGCCTAATTTCCCTTATGACCTACTGGTGGTACTTCTGAGTCCCATGATCACATCCCTCCATGGTTCTAGCCTTGCTAGTTATGCCATTTACCATCTCAATAATATGAGAGAGAGAGAGAGAGAGAGAGTTTGTAGCATTGTAAATGGCTTTTGCATTAGGATTCTTTCAATTTGCAGGTTTCCATTCTGTAATCATGACCCAAAAACTCTTTTGAAGAGACACTCAAATCAAGTGAATCAGAGAGATAGAGAGAAAGTTGAATCATTATTATGTATGTTTTCTTATATGTTGCTTTTAAAGAAAATTTTGACTTACAAATTAAAAAAGAAAAAAGAAAAAAAAATTATATTATAGCAAGATCAAGCACTGAGGCAGAATATACAAAGTGATATATAATACAGCTAATTGCATGAAGTCAGATGGAAATGGACCACACCTCATATCATAACTTACATGCAGTCTTATGAAAGGATTAAACTACTAAGATACACAATAATCTCAAAACAAACAACGTAAACCCCACATGTGAAGACACAATGTAAGGTACACAGAAAATTGGGGATATCTATATCTATACCAAGGCTTTGGGTAGTTTCATCTTAGTTATCAGACAATGACCATGTTTAACATCCATGCTCCTGACTCTTCTTTTTGTTTTTTGTTTTTCCATTTTTCTTTTCCTGGAAGAGGGCAGGTGGGAGTGTTGAACTTTTCACTTCACCAAGCAGTCTGTAATCACAGAATTTAGTAAGCGGGCTAACCGGTGCAATCCAAATAATATTGAAGGTTTCAAGAAGATAAAAACAAAAATAAAATAATAAAATAAAAACTGAAGAACTTTCTCAATAGAGTGAACCAATTTTCCCTGAGTAAGAAGGCCATTTAGTTTATGCATATGCAATTCTCTTGGTAGCAAAGGCAGATAATTGAAATAATCAGCACATGTTTCAAGCAGTAATGGCATGTGGATAGAGCAAGGTATAAACAAATAAAGCACAAGCAATATAACCAAAAAATGTAGTAGTAAGATCATTTGAATCACCTGTGAACTACATTATGCTCATGTAGATATAACAAACCTTTCACAATCTGCCTTGTGTATTTAGAGGCTTGGGAGTCTGACAGTTTATGCTTTTGATAGAGATTTAAAAGTGAACCTCCAGTTGCAAGCTCAAGAAAGATATAAAGTTTGGTCTGGTAGTAAGGCTGTGGGAGGAGTTCAATTGGATTTGGAGCGTTGGAATCAAAGATCGGGGTGTCTGGAAGAAGGTGAGGCAAGAAACGAAGTGTGGGTGAGGATATTGGGGCTCTCAATTTCGCTATGGGCCCCGTCGGTGTTGAGAAGGGTGGAAGATGCTTGCGATGGGTTTTTAGACGTTGACCTACAGACGGAGAGCATGGAGAATTTGCAGTGGGCTAGGATATTGGTTAGATCAGACGACGAGAATATCCCTGGCTCGTTGGAGATAGGGGTTGAAGGGATGACATATATCCTAACCCTATGGTGGGAGGCGATACCATCGTTAAGGTAGGAAGAGGGGAGGAAACGCGGCCTGTGGAGTCGTCCAAGAGGGGATGTTAGTGGTGATGAAGTTCCACGCGCCGGGTCGCGAGTGGAGGAGATGGCGTGTGCGGGGTTCGAGGCGCAGCGTCAGTTAGAGGACGGGACGAGTCGTCTGACGTAGGACGTGGGTTCCGCAGTAATGGGCTCACAGATGCAAGTGGGCTTGCTGCGACGGCCCAGATCGAATACTGGGTCCGCGGTTCCAGGCCGGGAGATGAGTTGGGCTTTTGGGCCCTCATTGCCGTCAGGAAGTGAAGCCTCAAAGGGGGATCAGATTGGGTCGAGTCATCCTAGAAGCTCGGGGCGGGCTGCAAGCTCTAGGCTGGGCTACCTCCAGAATGGGAAAGCCATCCTATCCCAGGCCCATATCATGGACAGTGGGCTCTTTTTAAAAACCTTTCCCTCTAGCTCCAACGGTCATAATAAAGATGACAATATGGAGAGAGAGTTCGTCAGATGCAGAAAAGAAGAAATGGGGAGAAGGCAGCAACCGGATCTAAAACATCAGAGGACAAAAAGGATGCTAGAGGAAGAAGCTGCGAGGTATGGTTTAGATGTAAATCTGGGGGGTTTCAGGGCACAAGGGTCTTCCTCTTCTAATTTCTTTTGTTTTGGTCGGTCTCTGGAGAGGGAGGGTTACGACCATTCTGGGGTGCGAAGGGAGGGAATTTTGATTGGAAGTGGGTCACGAAGACCAAGTGTAGAAGAACATATAGGCAGAAGGGATGGCTGTTGGGACCTAGTTGAGGTCAACAGTGTCAAACCTCTGGGTAGAAATTCGGGGTGGACTGTAGACCAAATGGATTTCCAAGAGGGTAGAAAGGAAGATCAGCTGAAATGGGAGGAGAGTAGCCTGGTTAAATTCAGTCACTTTTTGGGTTTTTCAACGGAAGGTCTGGAGAAGGAAATACTGAGCTTTTTGGGCAAAATCAGGAAAATGAGGGAAAAGATTGTAGGTAAAGGTCTGTTGGAGACCTCAAGGTTTGAAAGGGAGCTTAAGAGACTGGAGTGCTCTGTTAACTATGAGAGGGACACTAAGAAGAAAGGCCCTATCCAGGGTAGAGGGAACCAAAGTGCAGTTGTCCAATGAATCTAAGAATATTGAGTTGGAATGTGAGGGAAGTGAATGATAGATCCAAGAGGAAAGTAATTAAGTCAGTTATCAGAAATCAAAAGGTGGACCTATTCTGTATTCAAGAGACGAAGATGCAAGTGGTGTCTGAAGAGGTGGTGAGGAGTCTAGGGCCGGGGAGATTTCTTGAATGGAAGGTTTTGAATGCTATGGGGATGGCAGGAGGTGTCTTGATTTGTTGGGACAAAAGATCGTTGGAGATGTTGGGGATGGAAGAGGGCCAATTTTCCATTTCCTGTAGATTCAGGAATGTGGAAGATGGAGCTATTTGGGTTTTCACGGGGGTCTATGGGCCTTTCTCCAGAGAAGATAGGGAGTGCTTGTGGGAGGAGTTTGGGGCAGTTAGAGGATTGTGGGAGGAGCCATGGTGCTTAGGAGGCAATTTCAATACAATGTTGTACCAAGCTGAAAGAAGTAGAATTGGGAGGGTTACTTCAGCTATGAGGAGGTTTGCCCAGATCATAGATGATCTAGGGCTAGTTGATGTCCCATTACAAGGGGGATCTTTCACTTGGAGTGGGGGGCTCAATAATCAATCGTGGGCCAGGTTGGATAGATTCCTAGCGACTCCCAGTTGGCTAGACCAATACAGTAGGGTTCATCAAAGAAGATTGCCCTGCCCAACATCGGATCATTTCCCGATTCTGCTTGAGGGTGGAGGGCTAAGGAGAGGCCCGTCCCCTTTCAAATTCGAAAATATGTGGCTCAAAGCTGAGGGGTTCAAAGAGATGATAGAGGGGTGGTGGAATGGGATAGTGGTTAGAGGCAGGTCGAGCTATAGGTTAGCGACTAAGCTGAAGGGGTTGAAACAAAGCTTAAAAATCTGGAACAAGGAGGTTTTTGGAAGATTGGAGAAAAACAAAACTGAAGCTTTACAACAAGTGGAGCATTGGGATTTAGTGGAAGAAGAGAGAAATTTAACAGAGGAAGAGTTAGGTCACAAAAAGGAAGCTAAGGAGAATTATACAAAGTGGGTGTCAATGAAAGAAGTGCACTGGAGATAACTATCAAGGGAATTATGGCTAAGGGAAGGGGATAGGAACACGGGGTTTTTCCACCGCATGGCCAATGCCCGTAGGAGAGTCAATGCCCTGGATAAAATTAAGATAAATGGGGTGAGGATTATAGAGGAACAAGAGATGAGGGAAGGAATTTCAAATGCATATCAGCAGCTCCTCTCGGAAAACTCGGGCTGGAAGGCAGATATAGGGGGTCTTTTGCTGAAACAGATCAGCCTCTCAGAAGCGGAAGCCCTTGAGCTTCCTTTTTCTGAGGCTGAAATCTATGCAGCATTAATGGGGATGAATGGGGACAAAGCCCCGGGTCCGGACGGATTCATAGTGGCGTTTTGGCAAAGTTGTTGGGAGATTGTCAAGGAAGATATTTTGGATTTATTCAAGGAGTTCCATGAACAGAACTCCTTCATTAAGAACCTAAATCATACCTTTTTGGTGTTGTTACCGAAGAAAAGGGGTTGGAGGACTTAGGTGACTACAGGCCAATCAGTTTGCTCGGGGGTTTGTATAAATTATTGGCTAAGGTGCTGGCCAATAGGCTTAAAAAAGTTATAGGAAAGGTGATTTCTCCTGATCAGAATGCTTTCATCAAAGGGAGACAGATTCTTGACGGCTCCCTAATTGCAAATGAGGTAATAGACTCTTGGCAAAAAAGGGGAGAGAAAGGTATGATCTGTAAATTGGATATTGAGAAGACGTATGATAGCATCAATTAGCAATTTTTGCTAAAGGTCATGCAAAAGATGGGTTTTGGGCCAAAATGGATAGGATGGACGTGGAGCTGTATCTCCACTGTCAAGTATTCAGTGCTGGTGAACGGGGTTCCCGCTGGGTTTTTCTCAAGTTCAAAAGGGCTAAGGCAAGTGGACCCACTTTCCCCCTACTTATTTGTCATGGGCATGGAAGTTCTAAGTGCGCTTATCACGAGGGCCGTTGAAGGGGGGTTCATCTATGGCTGTAGGATATGGAGAGGAAGAGGGCAGGCCATCAATATTTCTCATCTTCTGTTTGCGGATGATACAATTGTATTTTGCGAGGCAAAGAAAGAGTCTTTGTTGCATTTGAGTTGGATCCTCTTTTGGTTTGAAGCAGCCTCAGGATTAAAGATTAATCTGGACAAAAGTGTGGTTATTCCGGTAGGAGAGGTGGAAGGGGTGCTTGAAATGGCTGCTGAAATTGGGTATAGGGTGGGACAGCTGCCTACTGTTTATTTGGGGCTGCCCCTTGGGGCGTCAAATAGGGCCTCTTCCGTATAGGATGGGGTGGAGGAGAAATTGAGGAGGAGGCTTGCCCTTTGGAAGCGCCAATACTTATCCAAAGGAGGGAGAATTACTCATATAAAGAGTACGCTGGCCAGCATTCCCTTGTACCAAATGTCGGTATTCCGTATGCCTAAGTCAGTGGCTAGAAGGATTGAAAAGCTTCAAAGAGACTTCTTATGGGGAGGAGCCAATGGGGGGAACAAGGCTCACCTAGTCAAATGGGAGGCGGTGTGCGCGGATAAAGAAAAGGGAGGGTTAGGGTTAAGGAAGCTCATTTGCTTAAACAAAGCTCTTCTAGGCAAATGGATTTGGAGATTTGCGCATGCTAAAGAGGAGCTTTGGAAAAAAGTGCTTGAGGCTAAGTATGGGCAAGAGGAGTTTGGGTGGAGGACAAGGAAGGCAAATGGGGTGTTTGGAGTTGGATTTTGGAAGGAGATCTTGAAGGAGTCCTCTTGGTGTTGGGAAAATATGGTGTTCAAGGTGGGAAAAGGCAATAGAATAAGGTTTTGGACTGATCTTTGGTGCGGAAACAATGTGCTGTCCCAAGGCTTCCCGGACCTCTTTTCCATGGCTGCCCATAGGAATGTCACAGTGGAGGAATGTTGGGATCAGAATGTGGGTCAAGGAGGGTGGAACTTAAGGTTGTTAAGGGACTTTAATGATTGGGAGTTGGGCTTGGTGGGCAATCTTCTAGTTGAGTTGATGGATTATAGAGCAAATTTGGAAGAAGACTCGGTTTTTTGGAAGCAAGGAGAGGACGGGCTGTTTAAAGTCAAGAAAACGTATAGTGTGTTGGCAAATACTGAAGGAGCGGACTTCCCCTACAGCAATGTTTGGGTGGACAAAGTTCCAACCAAAATTGCTTTTTTTGCTTGGGAAGCTACTTGGGGGAAGGTTCTCACTTTGGATAGGCTGCAGAGAAGAGGGTGGCAACTCCCCAACCGGTGTTTCTTGTGTGGGTGCGAAGAGGAAACGATCAATCATATATTAATTCATTGTACAGTGGCAAAAGGATTGTAGGACATCATTCTTGCGTTGTGTGGTGTTCAATGGGTGATTACTACTCAAAAAGTACTATTTCATAGCTTGTAATTAACTCTTTTAAACACTTTTGAGTAGTAGTTATCACCTTTTAACCCAATTAACATATTAAGGACCCTTGTAATCAATTATAATAAAATTGTGTTAAGTTTTGGTGTTTTGATAGCTTTTTTATCACCAAAGCAATCCGAGATTGAGGAGAGTTCTTTGGAATCCTTAAGCAAATCTAGAATACAAGGAGTATGGGATCCTGCACAATCCACCCGGGTAGGAATCACACCCGGCTGCCGCCACTTTCCACCCGGCTGCCAAAAGCTTCACATCCGGCTGCCGCCACTTTACACCCGGATGTATCACATCCGGAAATCTGCTGCCGCCGCCTTTCCATCCGGATGTCTTGCATCCGAAATTCAGGAGCCGGATGGGAGAGGAAGACGTTTCAACTTCTCCGGACAGACATATCCGGATCCGCTATAGTGCTCACCCGGAGGATTTCGCAGCCAATTTTGCACAGTGCCGCGATGTTCTCCTGAAGCTTCTCGATATGTGCGACAGACATCTTTAGATATTTATCTTTAGATATTTTGCTTTAGATAATTGATGTCTAAATCCCCAAACTCTCCTTGTAACCCACCAATTATAAGATTCCTTAGTTATTAAGTTAGGAAAAATGATGAATAACCTTGTAGATATTATTATTGTAATTTTGATATAAATATCTCTCGGGAGCCTGTTCTCGCGACGAAGAAACTTTTGTATAGTTTTCAAAGGAAGAAAAATACAAAGCTTTGCTCTGCTTTTACCTTCTCATTTTGATTGTATTTTTCTTACTAGCCAAACAACCTTTGAGGATGTTTTCCCAGAGGATGAGAGGCTAAACCTTTGGTTTCTTGGAGTGAAGGAAGCTAGGTGAAAAGTCCAAATGCAAAAGTGGAAAACTCTTGTGCTTTAAATACAGGTAGTTGGAGTTCATAAATGGCTTTTAAATCTAAAGTTTTGCTTTAAATCCCTTAGAATCACTTTGAATGGCCAATACATGATAAGCTTTTAGATCTCTGTGGATACTTATTGCTAGATCCACTTAAGACCATTAGTTATCATGTACGAGCCATTGGAAAGTGGCTTAAGGTGAAGACCCATAGTGTCTAAAGCCATTAATGGAACTTGACTACCATTTCTATTAACTTTTTATGGATTAAATCTTCATTGTTAAACCTATACCGGTTTGGGAAACAACCATTCTTTATGTTGTTGTCCCCAATACGAGGAGAAAAATCCGGAATTTCCCACTTTGCATTCTGAACTTGATCCTAGCAACCTTTAGCTCCGGGAGACTTTCTTTCTTCCATTTTTACTTAGTTCTATGTTAGTTTAGTTTCAAACACCACTTTCAAAACAAATTTTATTTTCTTTTGAACTTTAAGTTTTTGACAAAGGAAATCATCAGATTCAATTTCTAATCTTGAGTCTATCACTGGTAGAGTGAAAACCCATCCCAGAGTTCGACCCTAGAGCTGTTATACTATAGTAGCTTTGCTACGCTAGTATAAGGTCATAGGATTTATAAACATTTTTTTATTAAAATACCCAACTGGGCATGAATCAGTGGGTCTTTCCAAAATCTGTAAAGGAGGTTCTTAGTAGTTGGAAAGGCTCTTTTATGGGGAGAAAAAGGAAAAAAGTGTGGAAATCCATTCCGCTATTCATTTTTTGGACAATATGGAAGGAGAGGAATAGGCTAGCTTTTAAGGGGGGTGTGTTGGATTTTCAGAAGTTAAAAACTTCGTTTGTGTACAATATTTGGGGTTGGGCTAAAGTGTACATTGATATGGAGTCGAATTCCCTAATAGGTTTCTTGGAGTGGTTAGCCTCCAAATAGGGATTGGGTTGTTTTGTTTTTTGTTTGTGGGGTTGGTAGCCTCGTATACTTCCTGTATGCTTTATGGCTTCTTTGCCTTTTTATATATTCACTTGCTTATCAAAAAAAAAAAGTTTGGTCTTGTCCTGGAATGGCAAGACATTTTGTGAGTAAGCAAGAAAAAAAATATGACATGAACTCCAATCCTCTTGATGCAGTACCAGAACCAGATCACAAAGGAACAGACAACAACAAAAACATGAAAAATACTAATTCACCCCAAAGAACAGAAAAATGTAACTACTGAGTATTTAGACTGTCAATTAGACAGCCTGCGAGGGAAATAAAAGATGCATATGATGCATGAATGTTTAGAAACATGCATTCAGAAGCAGACCTATAAGGCAAGAACATAGCTTGAAACAACAATAAGGCCAAATACCATGATAAAATAGCTGATACGATAAGTAGATGAGAGATTAAAAAAAGGTTCTTTAGAGGAAAAAGTGAACTTGAAAAATAACAGATGGGAAGCTCAACAGACCCCCTCATGAATTTTAGTCTAAGGTTTAGTTCTCATCAAGCAGCTAAAATAGAACATGCCGCTTTAAGAGTCATCCAGTCAGGGCAATCCTTCTATAGCCTCTGAAATAAAATTTTGTGATTAACATCCAAAAATATGATTGAAAATAATAACTCTAAAAGCAAAACCTTGGTTACTCAACATAAAGTTAGAATCCCTATTAACTCTCTAACAGAAACATGTACTCAGTCAACCTCATGAAGATTGCAACAGTGCTGCTGTGGCCTCAGATTTAGGCCTTGTTTGAGGATATTATTTTGCCTTTAACTCTGTTGAGGAACCGAAGCTAAAGCTAAAACCATTATTTTAAAGGGGCAATCTTGGCATTGGTGTCATTTCACTAAACATAAAACAATTTCCCACATAAACTGAAAAACAGCTTGCCCATACGTATGTGTTAAACTCCTTTTAAGGTTAGAAGTACTTCAGTGAAGCCAAAAACACATATTGAAGATCTTATTAGACTTAAGAAGGATCTTTTTGCTTCCAAAAAGTCAATCTAAATAGAGCTTTAGTACTGTTTATTTTTAGTTATGAAGAAATTAAGAAAATATACAAAGAATTTGTAAAAAGGAACAAGCAAAACAAATCCATCAAAAAAATTGCACAGGCTTATAAAAAGACAAATATAGAAGTCCACACACCAGAGAGCCTTTGGCTGCCCAACCTTAAGGAAATTAACCGCCAAAACACGGGGCATGATATCCCCAGTTAAACCAACCAAGAACAGGATCCATTTTTGGCCAACTAATAGCCTTTCTAATTCAAGGATCTAGGCTTCCAGGAAAAAGAGAACACAACTATCAAATTGCATGATCCTCAGCACCCAATGATTGTATCTTGTACAACACTCTCCGACTACTAGCCACCCAAGATAAAACTATTAGTTAATCCACCTTCACCATTAGAGCAAGAAATTTTTGCTTTAATAGTCAGCCCAAAACCAGCTTTCTTTGAGAACCTTGAATAAACTTGCCTGTGATCCTATATTAGATTGCCAATAGCCATCCAATCCCAATTTCCAAGGAACATCAGCAAAATTAAGCTTCAAAACACCAACTGTCAAAGCAGCTCACTACTATTCCAATTGGGAACGTAACTGATGTTGAAGGGAATTCTGATAAATTCTTGGTAACTAATATCCATAGTAATTCTCCTGAAATTCAGTAGACTAACTCTTCCTATCTTCAAATACCCAGGCATTCCTTTCTAGCTTCTTCTACCTGTCATAATTTATCCACCCAGTGAAACAATTTTGAGTAGCAATTACCCTCCCTGACCCATTTCAACCTAGACTCTTGCCTCTAGCTCTTCCCTCCCATAATTCCTCCAACCTTATTTTCCTTTTCATTCTAAGATATCAAAGTTCTTCCGTCATATGACCCATTCCTTCAATTGTGATTATCACAGTGTTCCTCTTGCCATAAATATCAAAAGTTTCTTTCTTCAATACTTTAAAGAAAGGTTTGATTGACTTAAGGCTACACAATAAATCTATGATTCCCATACTGAGACCTGAATCTCATGCAACATCCATAATAATATCACCAAATTTTGGGTGCAGCAACCACATCTTTTCAATGGAAAAGAGGGTGAGAATCATCTAATTAGTTAACCTCCATATCATGGAGCCATAATAAAATACTAGCCTAGGTAAGATTCTTGAATGATGTTGCACTCTGTTGAGATCAAGAACCTACCAAACTTCTTCAAACTGGGGTTTCTTGCTTATTTGACTATGGAAAGGCCTCACTCTAAGAGATGAATCAACTAAGCCACAACTTTTGATTAGCTCATCAGTGTCATTCACGCTACTGGGAATTCTAGACAAAATAGCTTTTCCCTAAAAGACCAAATAACATTGAACTCTCCTCAGTGCACCAAGTCAAAAGCTACCCTGAGCAGTTACTCAGCTTCTCCATAAGCTGCAATTGATTTGGTCCAAAACCTCAAACAACTATGGATCTTCCAGATAATTTTCAATCGAATTTTAATTGAACTTAAGACAGATACCACCAAAGATTCATGCCTTCTAAGGATTTTGAATCCCATAACATTAAGATCCTTTCTAAGTCCTCTTGAACATTGGGCCTTCATTAGAGTAGCCATTATACTAATAAGGACAAAGACTTTTGATGGTTATTCTATGAGGGAAAGACCTAACTAATGTTACTACATGGGGGTTCCCAAGTGAGAGCAACAAATTATCAGTCCCAAGTTTTAGTTGGCACTCTAGATTTACTGCAGAGGAGGGACGTATGCCCACATTTATGCCATAATTCATGTCTTCTTCCTAAAGCCAGGAGCATTCTGAGGAATATTGGGACTAGAAATCTGCCACTTGAGCACAGATGTAGTTAAAAGAATGAGGTAACTCTTCAAAGCTAAAAATTTTCCCGTCCTTTTCACCGGTGTTAACAGCCATCAACTCTGGGCTTTATCAACTGCCTCCACCAATGTTTCTTCCCTATAAATTAGGCCCAACCCAGCACTAGCAGCGAGTTAAGTCCTCCGAGGTACAAAGATGCCAGAGGACTCATGCAACAACTCTACAAGACCCAGATCAAGTTCCTAATTTTTTTTTATATATATCGATATATTCTCCCAAAGATTCAGGTATGAAATTGACAGGATTTCATGAATATACACACAAAATAAAAGGGAAAAAAAATCTAAGATTGCCACAATTGCAAAAATGCAAAATTGCAAATGGTAACCCTAATTCCAAGAGTGGTACATAACAAGAAGCCAATCCAACAAGAAAAATTTGAAAAATACCTTGAATGTGCCATAATATTGAACAGTGTGCTTATGTTGGAACCGACTCGAAAGAGAGATCTCCTGAATCATTACGAAAGAAATTAGGAAAGAACTCTCACGTATGTAGGCTGGATCAATATGAAATTGCTTTTGACTGCATAATATGAGTATGCAATTACTTAGAGGTTAATAAAGATGTATGGAAAATAGATTTAAAGAAGAATTGAACTAATACACAATCAGCACCTTTCATCCTTCTAACCTGTTGAAGTTGATCAATACTTTGCTGCCCGCCCGTCCTTGATCAGTCAACAAAACCTCATTCACAGCAAAAAAGCGTCCATCACTGCAAGAAAAAAAAAATTGTTATTCGATCCAATGGCCAAAAATGTTTTTTCCGTAGGTACCCAAGTGAACTTAAACTCACTATCTCAGAATTCACAAGAATTGAGAAGAGAGGGAGAGACGCCCATCATAGCCGGAGATGAAAGCCACCGGCCGCCGCCATCCGAAGGACTCTATCCGCCCACCGCCACCACCACCTCCCTCCGTCGACCACCACAGCCAATTCAACCGCAACTCTGACACTAGTTTCACCAACAGCCGCCCTTCCTCCCTTGGAATCAACCGCTCCTCCGCCAGCGATGCCCACACCAACCGGTCCTACCAACTCTCCGCCATCCGCACCATCAACTTCTTTCTCGCCTCCCATTCCTCTCCTCTCCCCCTCAAACCCCCTTTCCCCTCCGCCAAAGACATTTCTGAAACCCTAAAATTCCTTATCTCCCAACTCGATTTCCCCACAACCAAACTTGAAGACGATCTTCCTATCCTCCTCAAGCACCTCAATTGCCCGATTAAGCTCAACAAGTCCGCTCTCAAAGCCCCCGGAACCCCACATGCTTGGCCTTCCCTTTTAGGCGTAATGCATTGGTTGGTTCAAATCGCATTGTATAATGACCATCTTGTGTCGAATTTGGAGTGTTTTGACAATACTTTTGTGTATGCATTGGATAGTTACTTGCATTATATTCGCGGGGATGATGATGGGATGGAGGCGGTGGATAGGGAGTTTATGGGGAAGTTGGAAAGGGAGAGGGACGCAGTGGCGGAAGGTGTGAAGGCATTGGAGAAGGAGGTGGCAGGGAGAGAGGGGAGGTTGGAGGAATTGAGGTCGGGGCCTTCGGCTAAGGAGGTTGTGGAGAAGGAGAGGGGGTGTTGGAGGATGATGTGAAGAAATTTCATGCAATAATTGCAGAATTTTGAGGAAGGATTGCATCTGTGGAGAAGATTTTGGATGAGAAGGAGAAGGAGTTGGGGGTGAAGGTTGAAGAGAATAATAGAATTTGCGAGGAGAATGAAGAGCTGAAGAAGAGTGTTGAGTTGCAGACGTTTAATGCAAGAGATGCAGAGAGGATGAAGAGGAAGTTGCAGGCAGTTGAGAGAGATATCACGGAGGCTGAGGTTGCAAGGAATGGTTGGGAGGAGAAGTCTTGGGATGTTGACACGACAATTGGGCACAAGTTTGAGGAGCTTGAAGCTCTTTCAATTGAATGCAACCAGGCTCTCAGGAGGTTTTCTTTTCCTTATCCTCTTTGTTTGGCTTTCGTACCTCTATAATCCACTCCACTAGGATTTTCTTAATTTCTTAAGCTGCATACTCTAAAGTCTTTCTAGTAATCTTTAGTATGCTTTCTGATAATTAATGAGCATGGTAGAATCATGTTCTTTCTTAGGTTTGGTGTTGCTTGGAATTAATTTTCTCTATTCCATTGAAGTCTACTGTGATTCTTATCAACATTAGCTTATCTACCTCCATGAATTAGATTACAAGATTTTTTTTTTTTTTTTTTCGTTTTGACTTGTATGTCATTTATGGGTGATATGAAATATTTTCCTGTTCTCAGCAAATACATTAACATATACAACATTTTAGTATAACTTCAGTGAGAACATAAGATTTGTGATTACTACCAAAAAGTGCTATTTTGTAGACCTAATTATAATGGTTTTAAGCACCTTTGAGTAGTAATCATATTCATTTAACCCAATTAATTCATTAAGGTCCTTAGTAATTGGTTTTAACCATTTTGTGGCAAGTTTACATGTTTTTATCAGCTTATGAATCAATTCAAGCATGCCAAATGATGGAGGAGCTACTTGGACAAGTTATGGCAAAGCTTTTGGAAGCTCAAATTCATGAAGAACCAAGCTTTGGAGCTCCATATCCCTTTGCCAAAGTCGTTCAAAGTATGCAAAGAGAAGCAAAGAGAAAAAGCAAGCAAAGTGAAGAGAAGCAAAGAGGACAGCAGCTGCAGTCTTCTTTCGCACTTTTGGAGCACTTCCCGAAGTACATTTTTTATATACTATATACCATTTCAAAGCTCTGGAAGTCAAGAATCCAACGCTTCAAACCGTGCATGATTTGGAGTTGAAATGAGGAAGATATAGCCTTCGGAAGCCAACTGCTCCAGGTTATGCGAAAATTTCGCATAACACCTTCAAAATTTGCATAACCCATGCGTGTTGCGAATTTTCCTCTGCCTTTGCCGACTCCACTTTAGATATTTTCCTTTGTATTTTGGGATGTAATTTCCTTTCTTATCCTTGTAACTAACCAATCACAAGCTTTTGCTTTTGTAAAGACTATATAAGGGGTGGAAATCACCTCTTGGAATATATAGAATATATATTACGTTTAACACTTAGAATATTACAGAGAGCTCTCCCGTTTCTATTTTCTTAGTAGCCAAACAGCCTCTAAGGGCTTTTCCTCAGAGGATGATTGGCTAAAACTTTTAGTTTCTCAAAGTATGGATGTTATGTGATGGCTTGGATGCAATCCTATGGAAATTTCTCGCACCCGGAAGGTAAGGTAGACGTTTTTCATTAAAGGTTCATTAATGCAAAGTTTGGTTTTTTATTTCCTTTGGACAACTTCCAACGGCCAATACTTGATAAGCTTTTGGATTTCTATCCATTAGTTATCTCCTACGAGCTATTGGAAGGTGAGGTTTTCAATTCCAAGTTTTGTATTAATCCATTAGAACCAATTTCAATGGCCATTGAAAGGTGAGTTTATCACCTAGAATGACTTTGAGTTGCCAATATTTGGTAAGCTTTTGGCTTTAGACCATTAGTTATCTCTTACGAACCATTCAAAGGAAGTCTAAGGTGAATAACCATTGATGAAATTCACTACCATCTGTTTTGCCATTTTAAAGGATTAAAACTTGATTTGCTAAATCCATACCGGTTCGGGAAGCAAGCATCACCATAGTTGCAACCCCAACGCGAGGAGCCTATCCTGAGATTTCCAATTTGCATAAGAGCCAGAGGATAGCTATCCTATCTTTGAGAAACTTGTTTTTACACCCTTTCATTTTAGTCTTTAATGTTAGCTTAGATTAGTTTAAATCTTTCTAAAACATTTACATCTTCTTTTAAAGCTAACATCCATAAGAAAATCACCTATTTTCCTAATTTGAATATCACTTGTGTTTGCGAAAACCCTTCCCAGTGAACGATCCTAGAACCACTATGCTATAGTAGCTTGGCTACTTTAGTAATAGTATTCAAGGTATAAATTTTGTTGATACGCCTTTAAAGCTAAGCTACCATGAGTCGAATCAATTTGGCTCTATAGTTACAGCATGACTAGTTGGTGATTCCTAAGAAGGATCCAGCTATTGTTCTCTGCTTAAATTATTCCGGTGAACATGCCCTTGAGGCCTGGCTCAAGAGGTAAAGGTTTGGGAGGGTTTGTGGAAGTTTCAGGTTCAAATCCCAATAGGGACAAAAAAATTTACCTGACAAAAAAATTAAAATTTCAGTAGACAAAAATTCAGACCAGGTGAATGTAGTTGCTGAACCATTCAATCGCTTATGTCTTCTTGAGTCACATGCATTATTTCCACGTAGCCAAGTCAAACTTCATTTGTTTACTTGGGTTGTGATTCAACATCAACAATGGGTAGTTTCTGAGTTTTAATTTGCCTTACGTGCATTTATCTTTTGGGTGCATTACAGCTTTTGTATTGGTTTATGATTTCATGTTTATTCATCTTCTTTAACCTTTTGAGCTAAGTATTACTCTCAAACTGCTAAGCATTCTGGAGCTTTGTCAAAGTAAGAAAAATAAAAAGGTTTTTAAGGTTAGTTAATGTTCATTCTCGATTTGGCTTTAAAAAAAAATCTCCATTTAACATTTCCACCCTTGGCAACCTCTTTTTTTGAGGTAGCCTCCCCTCTCTCCTCCCTCCTCTCTCTCTCTCTCTCTCGGTATATGAATTTCAACTTGGAACTTTCCCATACCCACCCAACCCTTTGCCTACTGAGCCTTGCCTTAAGAGCCTATTGTATCCCTTGGGACCATGTTCTATTTAACTTTTTGAAGTAAACTAATAGTCATGAAGAGGCAACACTAAATACTTAATTTTCAGGAGCATCTTTGAATTGAAAAATTAGCATGCCACCTCATGCAACTCTTTCAACCTATTAAACTACAATCTATTGTGTGATTGAAGTATTTTCTCTTGGATGGTTTCCAGGTTAAAGTTAGGAAATGGTTTGCAGTATGTGTTGAATGCCAATGGGTCTTCGCTTGCTAAGGTTTTGGGAATTGATTACAAATGAACGCTTAAGCCTGCACTTGACTCCTTTGCTGATGACATAAATAAAAGCTCTATGTCAAAGTTGGAAGAGTTGATTTCTCTTCAGCAATAATCAGTTGAAAATGCTGATAAAATTGAAACTAAAAGAAATCGTCTTGCTGCTCTTCAATCCAGTAGTGATGAAGTAAGTGAATTAGAACTCATTTTTCTTGTTCAGCAGCTATGCATTTATATCCCTCTCATGAAGAATAAAAAACTATGTCTTTTTTATATGCTTTTAGGGTGTCAACAGGAGCAGCTAGATTTTCACTTTGTTTTCCTAAAAATTTTGAAGAAAGGTAAAAGTATTGGTGATGTTAGATACAAATTAACTCCAGAAGACAAATTTTGGAGAGGATGATGAATCCTCTACTCATAAAATTCTCAAAGACATTCCTGAATATCTTTGGTACAAATAACAAGATTGATCATGTTACAAGAAATAAGAACTCCGCAGCACATAAAAATTTTGGAAAGAATGACAGGCCCATAAAATTCTCAGACACATACATAAGGATACAGATGGAGGGGGTGTGCACATAGTTGGAGCCAATGATCCCCTATTGAATATGCAATTAACTGAAGTACAAATTAACTCAACCTCTTTTTGCTGCTCTCAGAAAAGGCCAAACTCTCTCTCTCTCTCTCTCTCTCTGTATCCATCTATCTATATAACAAATCAAAGCAGGTCTTCTTTACCTAGTGGTCTGACTTTGTTAGCAATACCATTTCTAAAGTACCAGCAGTAGCATATACAATTGCATGGTCATTATATTGCACGAATGCCACTCCATGAAAACTAAAGTTGTAACCGTAAGCTTCTTTGGTATTTTTTTTGCAATCTAAAAGACAAAATTGTTTGGAATCTTGCTTTCCCCTTCGTTTAATTTGTTTTTTTAATTTTGATTTACCTATCCAAAAAAAAAAATCTTTTCTTGAATTGTTAGTAGTTGAATGCACATAAGAAAATTTCTTGGAAAATCAATTACTGCGGTAAAATTGATTGGACTACAATTAGAATTGAAAAATGTTGTTCCTAGAAATTCCATTGGGATAGAATATTGCTAAATTCCAGAATGACTCAAATGAAATATGGGAGGGAAAATAATTGGAAAGGAGTATAGTACCACCCGATGGTCAATCTAAAATTTGGTACAAAGGGCAAATGGTGTCAGTTACACAAGTAGTTGTCACTTAAAATTTAATAGCAAGAGCTGCCTGGTCTAACCATCTGTCTAATGGGTGATCATAGTTTTAAAAGGTGTGCTTTAAGTGCGCCTTGTCAGCTTTACTCTTCCTTTGTAAACACTTTTATTTTTGAAATTTCTAATTATATACTGAAATGTATATAATTTCATTACTTTTTTATTGAATGCTTCTTTTAAATGTTTTGAATCTTAAATTTTTTATTGATCGGATTAGATTTTGAATCATATTTTACAAAATTAATGTGTATTCTAGGTCACATTTCACTTCACTCAGACGCACACCTTGTGTTGCGCCTTGCGCTTAAGCTATAGGAGACTTTGCATCTTAGGTGCGCCTTGCGCCTTTTAAAACTATGTGGGTGATGAAGGGGATAAGTTGAGAGATAAGTTTGTTATTCCTCCTAGAAACACTTCCTGGGAAGGTTGCTTTTTAGGAAATCTGAGTCGGTTGTGGGTTGGGGTTATTATTAAGGGACAATCATGGGCATTTTGTATCCATTCAGCTTTAGGGGTTGTACTCTTCTGGTTGTAGATGAAATCTTAGCTTTTGGATGCCCTAGATAGACATCCATTTTGTATCCATTGCTAAAAACAATTATTGTATATGAGCAGAGCATGTATTACCCACATTACAACTTTTTAGCATCAATGGACAGCTCAGGTTGTAATGTTCCTTTGAACTAATACAAAGGGTGACCCAAAAAGTGTGCTACCATAGTTATGTCAAATTGGTCCAGAGGACTTGGAAGTTAAATGTCCAATAGTATTTATCTAGGGTGCATGCCATTGTTTCTGAAGTCCATTGATCAGGGTCAGATGGATGCTGATCAAGGGCCAGCTTGTTGTATGGTTTTGATATGGTACCTAGGTGATGTGAAGATATGATGAATAACAAATATAGGGAAGAGTGAGAAGAAGAAAGAATAAGAAATAGGAACACGTGTTCATTTTCGGAATGCACATATCTTCAGGATGCCCTTGATGCACATACTCCAATTGCATAATTCTAGAATTGTGTCCACTTTTGGAAACCAGACATGTGCTTTAGAAAAGTGACCCAAATATGCTTTAGTATAATTCAGCTGAAAATAGGCGGTATTTTCAAATTGGATTAAAAGGGATGATTAAACTGTTGGACATATTGATGTAGGACAACCCTATGATGGTTGCCTACAATCAAATAAGTGGGCTACGGTTTTTATTTTTTAGGGTTTAACCGTTTAAGGAGAGGAATAAAGGATAAAGTTTATGGTAAAGAAATATAAAATGAAAAAACATTGAGAAAGAAGACATGGAGAAGAAGAGATAGAAACCTTTGAGTCTCATTAAGACCTTCTAAGAGTCTCACCTAGAAGAAAATCAAGTCTTACCATTGAAAATTGCAAAGTATGCAAGAAAACGTTATATTATTAATTATCAATCCATTACTTTGATTTACAATAATTAGCTTTATTTATAGGCTTCTCTAAGAAATTCAAAGCCTAATAGGATTCTAAGATAACCTATCATGACTCTAAGTCTCCTTTAAATTATTTAGCCATTCCTAATTTGATTCCAATAAATACTAGTTCTAATTTTATTCTAACTAATACTAATCCCACTTAAAGTTTATTTGTGTCTTCCTTTCCTTTTTGAATATACTTTGAAAGGCTTTCCCCCATCACATGTCTTGGGATTATGACATGTAGCTCCCTAAAACCCTAGATCTAGCTAGTAGCTTGGGTTGTTCCTTCTATTGGTCCCCTCATTTAGTGAATCAGGTTGCAGATTGATTGGCTAAATGTGGAGCCATGCAAATGGACTCTTTTGTAAGGTATGTTTTACCCCCTTCAAGTGTACATTGTCGCTATATTTTGTACAAGTTCTTGTATCGTCCTTGATTAGTATAGCTATTTTGCTACTTTTGTTAGATTTTTCCTCAATTTTTAATCATCCTTTATATTTTGAAAGGGTTTTTCATCCTTGGTTTGTAATTAAATTCATATCAATGAATGATTTGTTTTGGATTAAAAAAAAAAACAAAAAATATGTCGGAGATGTCAATTGTTATTGCACATAGGTTGTCAGGCCCCAAATTTTCAACGTAGCTTTGATGGCTTATAAAACACTTAAGAAAAATCATTTTTAGTTGATAATTAGTCCCTACAAAGGATTGACTACATTTGATTCTTTTTCCAAGTATATTTTTCAGCAAGTAATTTTCCAACTTGCTGATTGGAAATTATTGTCAAGGCTTTGACTATATTTGACATTAGCTTAAACAATGCTTGCATAACTATGCCATATAAGGTTATTCCATTATTAAAGAACTCCATTATTAGTGTCAAGAGCTATTGAGTACACTACTACAAAAATTGTATATAATGACGTTCTCTTCCTTGGCGCTTTTAAAAAGTGTCAATATTTAATAAATTTGTAACACACAATGGCACTTGGCAGAGACTTGATATATTATGGCGCTTACTTTTGAAATTTTTGTCACTTCGTACAAGCGTTCTTAAATAATTCCTGTTTTCATTTCCTTGGCACTTCGTAAAGCGTCATTTCTTAACACCCTATATATACCCATTTCTGAAATTTTATCCATACTGCCAAACAGGTCGAGCTCCCTTTCATACCCACCAAATAGATTGATGAGATACTGAAGATCTACCGACGATATCTTTTTCACACTGGTACCAACGCTCGTGGCAATCCATGAACGATCTCTTTGTCATGCTACTCTCTAACACATCATTTGACTCTGGTCATTTCACACTTTACACCTCTTTTCCATTCCTTGCGTTTTATTTCACTATATTTTCTTCTTTTTCTTGAGCCCTATTCTTCTGATCTACACCTTTTGTTTTATCTTTTATTTAGATTCACGCTGAAACTGAAAGATCAATAATCTCGTTTTCTATGAGATCTCGATTTTTTCTATTTCACCTGGTTCGTTAATCTTTCCCTCTTTAAGACGTTTGATTTTTTATTTTATTTTATTTTTGTAATTTGTTTGGAATTTGTAGATTTGCTGAAACTGAAGATAGCAATTTCGTTTTCCATAAGATCTTAATTTTTTTTCTATTTCCCTTGGTTTGCAAATCTTTCTCTCTTAAGACATTTGATTTTTTTTTCTTTATTTGTTTGAGGTTTGCAGATTTGCTAAAACTGAAGATAACAATCTTGTTTTCTACAAGATCTTGTTTTTTTCTATTTATCCTGGTTTGTTAATCTTTCCCTCTCAAGGCATTTGATGTTTTTTTTATTTTAATTTGTTTAGAGTTTGTAGATTTGGTATAATTGTTTGAGTAGTGGATTTGCTTGTGATGAGGGAAGTTGTTGGGAAATTTTGCAATTCTTCATAAATTAATCAGTGCAAGCTTGAGCTAATCTCAGTTCTCTCTTGTTTATGCCTTTCGTTTTTCTTTTAATTTCAATTCTTAAGAAACTAGATTGATGATGAATTGTATTGGAGTTGAAAATTGCATGCTACTTATTTGGTAATGGTTTATTTATTTATTTTTTAGGGATTTTATCATTATATTCTATTTTGAAAGAATTTTTAGGGTTTCCTTTTTAATATTATTATTACTATTTTTAAAGATTGGAGTAGATGCCAAGTCATGATTGAGTAACCCTGTGATTGATATTGAGGCATGAGTCTTTCATGTTCAATTCTATTAGGATATCAAAATGTCATGAGTAAGCAATTTTAAATTCCATTACTCTTGGTTTGCAATGAAACAAATAAAAAATTAAATTATCTGAAAATTTGAAACCATTCAAATTTTTATTCACTATTTAAAAACAAAATAAATTTTTAAACAGATATGAGAAGAAAACTACAGAGTTGTCATTTTCATTCCTCTGTGCCAGTTTGTGAACACATGTATTACTATTTTATTAAATTCATAGCTATCAGGTCAAAAAGATAGAAAGCAAGCATATCAGGTTGAGTTATTGGCATATTATAGTAGGACACATGTAGATTATTTTTGCAAAGTCAAAGAGAATGCATTAAAATCTTGGAGGGTCATTTAGTATCTTTGAGTGCCTTCCAACTAATGAATTTGATATTATTGTTATTATTATTATTATTATTATTATTATTGGTGTTAAAAAGAAGATAAAATTTATAAGTATTGGTGTATTTGGAGGTTAAAACCTTCTAAATATGTATATTTTTTTTTCTATAATTTGATTTTAAAAAATAATAAATTTACTTGGTCCTTTGTTGAGTAAGATGTCCATGTGATCTATGATTTATTTTTTCATCCTAAGTACTTAATCCTACTAAATGACCTAACTCCTATTTTCCCTTATAATTACTTTAATCATGTCTCCAAATGATACCAATGTTACCTTTTTAAATAGAGGAAAATTTTGAATTATAAATAAAAAATTTCAATAGAAAAAAATTGAAGTCATGGTGCTGAAAGACTAAAATCACTACTCGAAAGTAAAGCTGGAGCAAAAACAAAGAATGAAAAAGATAAGAAATTGATAGCTCCAAAATCTAGAACAAGATCCTTATTTTCTCTAGTATTCCCCTTTTTATATTCGACATTGTTTATCAACTAACCAATAGAATCCTAGGGTGAAAAGTTGGTTTTCCCTTAAATCATTCTATTGGCATATTCTAGGATTCAAAATGTTTGAAAACAGAAATAAATAAATGGGTTGCTCAACTTTCACCATCCCCCACCAAAGATTGGCATTGTCCTCAATGTCAAAGAAGTGAGTAGAAAGAGTTGAGGAGCAACTTTATGCATAGAAAAAGAAACTTAAATAAGAACATAAAAATTAAAAGGAAAAAAATAGAAAGATTACCTAGTATGGTGCAATCCAAGGACAACATTGTCATAAATCACTAGAGTAAATGGGAAGTAAAACTTATCAATATTAATTTCATGAGATATCCTACTACAAGTTGTGAAGTGTACAACTTGGGAATTGGGAAAGGAACTTCAGTTTTGTAGATGGTTGCAACATTTGACAAGGAATTTGGAAAGGTATTAATTAAAGTTTCATATTTGAGTGTCTCTTTTGGTTCTCTGGGTTATTGAATGTATTTGCATTTATTATTTTTCAAATTTTTGTTTTTTTCATTTGAATAATTGCTTGGAATATTCCATTGACTACCCTAGATTGAAAGATAAGACATGTAGTTATTATAATCACTTAGAGATATACTTGGTTTGGCAAATTTGAGTGGCATGTGGATTTGGGCCTTAAACCCCAAATACTATGTTTGAAGTTCGACTATCAAGAGTAGAGTACAGATTCTTCCCAATCCTAAAGTTTGTATGCTCATTCATATGAGCTTTACCAAGAACGTTGGAAACTTGGCACAAAGTAAAATGAGTTTCTGGTGTAAAGTACCACCTCCATTACTATCCTAAGAAATGTCATATACCAATACAAGCAGCTGAATTCTATTTTGCAATTTTGAATCATCATATATATATCTGTTTCTTAAAACCGAGCATATTACTATTGACCAATCTTCTGAACCTCATGACTTGTAGGAAAAAATTTATGCCAATTTCTTTCTCGAATATATACCATTTTATTGGCACTAAGGTTTTCTTCTTAATTATCTTGATGAATGCCTTTTTTTTTTGTTATTTTCTTATTCCAGGAAATTCCTTTGGTCATGGTTGGATGGAGACTTGGTGGTGCTGAGATTGTTTATGCATTAACCAAACTAGAAAAAAAAAAAAGGTTAAAGTGGAAGTAAGTGCTAACCTACATGCAAACATTGAATTTATTTTATTTTATTATTTTTCTAATGCAAAATTTCATATACCAATTTGATTTCCATTACATCTCGATATAATATAAACTAGCTATTCTTTGTTTCTTAAAATTAGTATGCTTAAGATTCAATTTAGGCTCCTCTTTCTTTTTAGTTTTTACTTTTTTGTTATTTCAATTGTAGAAACAAACAAAAGGGTCTTCATTCCATCTTTTTTTCTTGTATATATATACCCTTCCTTTATGCATGTTTCTTATGATTTGTGAAGTGGGATTTTGATATTTTTGGCTTTGGAAAAAATGGAAAAGTGGGGTTTTCTTCTCATGCTTTCTATTCTATTGTTTGGTCCTTTGATTAATGAAGGAATGACCATGGCTTATAGAGGCTAAGATAGATCATAAGAGTGGGGATATGTTATGTTCTTGTTCAAAATTGAGATAGGTTTGTTATGTTGTTCAATACTCGAGTTTTGGATTTATGCTCCTAGCAGATTCCACAAAGAATTTGGGAAATGACACTGACGGGCCTAGACACTACTTCACTGGATGATGAAGTAATTTTAAGTTGGGCAATTTGGGCAATTTTATCAAACCTAAATTCTTAGTCACTGAATAATTTGGGCAATTTTATCAATCCAATATTGAGTTTCATCACTAAAGCTCTAGGTTAGACAAATGCTTGTAGAAATAAACATTTTGAGCTCCTAACATAGATATTTTGTTTCTTTTTCTTTATTTGATATAAAATAGGAATATTTTATTCATGAAAAATACATAAAACAAAGAATAGAAAGAGGAGAGATCATTTCTAATTTTTATTTTTTAAGTGGGCCTTCATTTAAAGTCTTTTAAGGTCTCTTTAAATATTAAATATATAAATTATTTTATTGCTAAAAGTTACTTTAGATGGCTGACTAACCACAACTAATACTAGTTTAAAATTTTAAAAGTTTCACTATTCTTTATGTAGGTTCATAAATTTGTGTTCTCCTTCTTTCCTTACCATGTTTCTATTTTTATATATATATTTGAAAAATATTTATTTCTAATAAATGACAAGAGATCCAATTTAATATTTATTTCTAAGAAAAAAAAAACAAGAGATCCAAATTTCAATGTCTTATAATTATAAATCTTCATGAATGTTTAGTGCAATGAGATGCAGTGATTAAATAAAGTGGTCTTCTATTTTTGATATAGGAAAAAAAGGTTATCCTTTTATATGACAATTAGGAGTAGGAGGTAATGATTGTGACAACTAGGAGTAGAGACCTAGATGCACATAAGACATTGTTTTTAAAAGCAAGTATTTCCTACTATTTCCGAAGGTACGTAACCCACCACTATACTAGAAACTTCTCTCTCAAAGATAGAATAACTTGAAAGAATGACTAAATAGAAGATAAAATTTTATTTCTATTATTACTTTGTACAATTTAATTATTTACTTTTATAATTGCATAAGAGCTTTATGATATTCTAAACATGACAATGCTACATTTCATAGTTTTGTTGAAATAAAGTATAAGAATAAGTTTATATTTCTTATCCTTGGATTTTTGTCATACACTCACCTAATGATTTATATTTTCAAAAACTTTGAACAATCTCTTCTTATGAACCCGAGAAAAATAAACATAAAGGAACTAGAATAAAAATAAAAACTAATCAAGTAAATAAAAAATAAAAATATAAGAAATTAAAAATACAAATTAATGTTAACATTTCATAGTTTTCATCTTATTTGGACCTTGGTATTTTTTTGAATTGTACATTGTAAGTCTTATGTTATTCTTTTATTTGATAATGTTTTAAGAGTTCACTATTAAAAGTCTATAAGGAGTTGCCCTAACTCCTATGCTTCATTAATTAGCTTTTGAGATTTGTACTTGTTAATATTGATAGAAATTAACTTTGTGTTTCTTTCTTGTAAAGTAAACAACTATTATCATTGAATTTCTTGGAATTGGTGCTTTTGACATTGCTTGTTGGGAACATGCAAGTCTGCTAGTTGAATGATATTCATGTTAATCCACTAGCGGCATATTTGAGTGCATTTTTTTTTGCTTCAATTAATTTCTCTCATGAACTCTATATCAATAGATCAACATTACAATAAATGAGTATTCAAGTTCATTGCATTGCTTTTTAGATATATTAACTTAATTCATTCATCCTTCATGTACTTCAATTTCTCAATTTAGTTTTGATTTTTTAGAATAAATATTTTATTGACTCTTGTTTTTATTTTTATTAATAAGTTTAAACTCAGTAATTGATCAATTCTCAAATCTTATATATGATTATTTGGGCATTTACTTGCTAGTATGATTAAACAAATTTTGTTAAATTTTGAATTCATCATCTGGTTAGATTTGGTTAAAACTCTTCATCATATAAATTATTTTCAATTTTTTTCTTGCAATTTTCTCTCATTCTCTCTAGTATTTAAGAGGCTAAGGGGATTTAGGGTGGTAAGTAAACTTGATATTCTAAATTAATTTTTGTGAAGGTTGTAATTTCAATTATACTTATTGGTTGATATATGCATAATTTAGAGATTTTATATTATTCTTATCTTTGTTTATTGGTTGGAAAGGAAATTGATTAGCAAAAGAAGAGAAACCATTATGTTAAAGGAGAGAATATTGAAGACCATGAAAGATTACATCAATGACTCATTAAGAGGTTGAACCGTACTTTTGTAGATTATGGTTTATCTTAATCTTGTTGAATATTTTGATATAATTAACAAATTTATATGTGATTGGTGTATATAAATACTTACATTAATTATTTGAACTAAATTATTGTATATAAATATTTGGAGATATTTTAATCAATGAAATTCAATTTGATTTTATGGCTTGCAATTGTTTTTCTTTTATTTAATTATATGATAAATTCATTATTTTAATAATATGATATAAATATTATTTTTAATAGAAAATTATGGAAGATGACGCTTCTAGAAGTGTCATTGATAAAATTAATCAAAGACGACACTCATATAAGTGTCAATATAGGTGATTTTACAAAAATAATTTCAATAAAAAAATGTTCAAAGATGATGCTTTTACAAGTGTCATTGTTAACATTATTCAATTGTGACACTTTTTAAAGTGTCATTGAAAACATTGATAAAGATGGCGCTTCGTAGAAGCGTCATTGTTGATTAAAACATACAACGACAGGGCGGAAGAAGACGCTTTAGGGAAGCGTCATCTTTTACCTTTATTGACACTTAAAAAGTGTCATTGTTTCGCTTTTTTCTTGTAGTTCGTAGTGTCTTCCTAATAATGTGATTTTATTAATAAGCTATTGAATAGTATCATGCATCACAGAATCACTCGTTGTTTCTGATGGATCTGATGTTTAACTTGATTTTGCAACATAAATTATTGGGTTACACATTGTTTAATCTAATTGTTTTTCGTTCATGGATATTTATCTTCTGCTTGATTTTTGACAAGGCATCAGAATGAATTCTTTTTAGGCTATTGTTGTATGAGGTGGAAGCTCAATTAAATTTTTTGAAGAAGGAAACGCAAAACTACACCTCCAGATGTGCAACGGAAGCTAAGAAGTTGGTGGAGGATGCCGAGATAGAAACCCATAATGTAGATATTATGGAAAGAGAAGTGGCAGATGTTCTGGAGGTATAATTTTGTTTTGCTTCTCTTAAATAGTTAGTTAAGGATATCAATATTGCCAGGGTGGAACTCGTAAACCTGAAAGAAACTTATTTTAACATAAGTTGGTTTCCCTTTTCAGAGCTAAAAATTTCAACCTGGCTTTATAATTGTTCTTGATTAATGTGAATAATATTGAAAAATTCAAGGGATTCTGACTAGACTTTGATGTTGTCATGAAGACGTCCAAATTGAAGTTGTAGGAAGCAATCAAGCAAAATGAGGAAGAAATTCAGATATGTGCTTGGGAACTCTATGCTTTGGTTGACTCAGTTTCGAAATACAAAGAGCACAGGGTATCAAAAATTTCAGAGATGAAGAGCAACCTTTCAGAAACAGCAGAAGCTGTATCAGATTCTTACAAAGGCTCCTTGTCAGCACAGTTTGGTATCACTTTGGATACCAGCCACTGACCCAATAGATTATTCCTTTCTGTGATACAAGTTCTTTTTCTTTTTCCTTTTCTTTTAGGGTAATGGACTGATTTGTATTGTATGTATACTTATCTTAAATATTTGGTATCAGCAACTTGCCCTATGGTAACAGTGTGGCTCGGGTTGAGAATGGTATAAATGATGAGCCTAGGGTTGACAATGGAGCATGGGATCAGAGTTGATCTAAAGGTTGAATGGAAATTTGTACAATAAGGTTTTGGCAGGTGAGAAAATGAAAATGGATGTTGATGGAACTGAGAGTCTGAATGCCGTATGCACTAAATTTAGAGCATCAATAATTTGGGAATCAATACTTTATGTGATTAGAGACCTAAAAAACCATGGAAATCATGTTTGTAACTCAGGCTATTGTTTTGCATTTATTATGAAAAATGTATGTCAAAACCAATTTAACAAATGTAAATTAAAGCATGTGCCAGGATATAACTTTCCATTTTCGAGTTTAGCCCATCTAAGTGTGGGATGGAGATTAGAAAAAGGCACAATGAGATGAAAACATTAACAATGGGTTTCTGTTGGAAAATGTTTTTCATTTTTCATTTATTTTTATTCTCTAAAAATAGCTTTTATTCCTTTTTTTTTTCTTATCTTGAAAATGCCTTAAGTCAAAAGAAGTGAAAATCAATTTTAAAAATGGAAACTATAAATCACTTTGTTTGTTTAAATTGTTTTCATTTGTAAAGAAGACATAAATCAATATTTCAAAAAATAGAGTTTTAAAAATAGAAAATCTGGAAACACCAATTTGGTGTTTTCATAATTTTCTTAGGAAATACTAAAATCGTTTTCTAAAAAGGTGAACAAAAAAGGAATAAAATCATGTGAAAGACTTTATGATGCCGGTTTGTCGTGTTCCTTTTTATTTTATTTTTTATTTTTTATATTTTTATATTTGTCTTTTGATTAAATAATTTATTTAAAAGCTATGTTTAAGTTGGTGTTAGGTAAAACTTATTACTTATTACTTAATTATTTAAGTTGATTTTAAGTTAAATGGTTCTTAAGCTATAAACTTAAAACTTTTATTCTAAATTGTCAAATTGTCATATTCATCCTTAGTAATTTTAATTAATAATTATATTTCCACTAATCCTAAACAATAAATTTATTTGTTAAATATTCATATTTAAAGCATTTAAGATACAAGTACAATCATAAAATATTTATCATAAAAAATGAGTCATAATTGTAGACAAATAAGGTAAAAAAGATTTGAGATTAAAAATAATTTAACTATTTTAACTTAGAGTTAATTTAATTGAGACTCTTCAGGTTTAATGTAAATACATTAAGTCATCATAAGTTTCAAATTTCATCAATTAACATCCCTATAAATGTATTATGTATATAAATTTTATTTTTTAACGAATAAAATTTAGTTTTTAGTAAATTGTTAAACACTCCTATCTAAAATATTTTTACTTGAAATCTTAAAAATAAAATAAAATTTTTAAACGAAATAAATTCATAAGGGTGCTAGTTGATGAAATTTGAAAACAATGGTAATCGATTGTATTTATATCAAACCTCAAGGGGTCTCAATGAAATTAACCCTTTTGACTTATTACTTAAAATTAAAAATAACTTTAAGTTGTAATATTAAGTTATTTTATCAAACATGTTTAATCTCTTTAATGACTTAAATTAAATTATTAAATTATATTTAGTCATTAAGTTGATTTACCAAACACCTTTAAATTAACTATTTTGACTTAACACTAAATTTCTATTATAATATTAAGTTATTTTACCAAACATAGTTAATTTACTTAATAACAAATTAAATTATTAAGTTATATTAAATTGGTTTACCAAACACCATCTAAAAGATGTTTAAAATTACATTATCAAAATATATTTTTTATATTAATTTTAGAATAAAATCCTTCTTTGCTTCAACTATATAGTAGGATCTATCCCTTCTTAGTTTCTCTATTAAAGAAAATGGCACATACAAAACTAAATGACTTTATTACTTGAAAGTCCAAAACAAGATATAATTTGGGTGTTTTAGAGTAAGAAAAGACAAAATTTAGTTTATAAAATCTTAGCTTTAAAGCAAGTGAAAAAACTTCTATAAAGGAGATACTTTGCATATCATTTGGTCTACAATTATCTCATAATCAATTACGAGACTACTAAAAACAAAGAAGCATCTAAAATACCTTAATAGATGATATTTAGAAGCAAAGAATTAAAGTCAAATCACCAAGCCCTTGATTAATCAAAGTAGAAATATTTGGAATATTGAGGTTTGACCAATTGAAATAATTCAACCATTTTAACTTACCTGAGAACATTTTGTTTGAAGAAAGATCATATCATTAATTCATAAAATTCAATTAGAATCCACAATTGTAAGGTAGTGATAGTATTGAACCATGAATATTCCACACATGTATACGGGCCACATTAATAGATATGATTCCATCAAGAAGTATTATTGGTATCTTGAAACACAAAGACAAGCAATTAGGTTATGTTAAGTTCCCAAAAAGTATTAAAAAAAATATTAAGAAAAATAATTTTTTTTTATATTCAGTATCTCATGGAAAATAGGGGAAAAAATTAAATATTATTATTATTGTGTGTGTAAAATGGGTTTGAAATAAGAAATAAAAATTATTTATTAATTTTAAATATGATTTTTTTATACTTCTTCATATTTTATTTCCTTATACTTTTTCTCTTTATTTTATTTTCCTCAAATTTTTCAAAAAACCAATCATAACATTAGAGAATTTGTTAATTGACCATGAATCAATAACAATTAAGTTGGATTGATTAAGTTGAAAGTTGGCTCTAGAGAGTAATAAACCATTGAAGTTGACAAACCAAGCCAAGTAAGATTAAAGAATGATATTAATTTAATACTTTTGAAAAAGAGTTTAATGCAAACGTATTTCAAAATAAACACTTGAGTTAAAATGTGTGAAATGTAAAAGAGACCTTTGTCACAACGTGAAAGACTTAGCAACTTCAAGAGACTTGAATTGTCTATGTGCAACATCAAGGTAAATTACAAACCCATAAGAATTACCTATAACCACACATCTTATAGGCAAAAACATATATTAATTCAAGTTTTCATTTTTTAACATTCCTAATTCACACTTTCAATACACAAATTGTAGCATCTTTCTTGATGGTCATGATGGTAACTGAGACTCATCATATGCAAGAGTACACCACCTTAACAACATTTGGAATCTTACTTGCAACTTTGAGATTAACTTCTCCTCATTGTCCTTAGGTTTCCAACATTTCAATTTCATAAACATAGTACAACAAACACACATTATAATTATTAACGCAAGAATATTTCACACAGTTGTGTTTGATTTCCGAGATTCATTTTCATGTTCCTTCATACTTTCTTGGATTTTTTCATGAGGATTTTTCTTCCCTCGTACTTTCTTGGAATCACATATCATTAGATACACTTCATGCTAATGAAGCAAGAATCATACCCCTAAAATGTTCAAATTATAACATAATCATCAAAGGAACTAAAAACATATTTAATGGGTGTTAACCATTAACTTAAGAATTAATTCGAACGTATATAAATTGTTGTTTACCTATATCAATAGCAAGAAATTTATAACTAACTCTTATGGAGTAAATGGAGGATGTAATATAATGATACTTAGTGCCTTATACCAAGCACATGAGAACAAATATATATCCAAGTTAATTATGGATTGCGCTACAACTTTTTTTTTTTAACCTCCTAAAATATTAAACTTATGTTTCTTTTTTAATAATTAAGGAACCTTCCATGACTAAACCCTTAAGACTCTCAATAGAGACCCAAACCTCAGAGTGCTAATCACCTGCAACAACTAGCACTAGGTAAATTCAAGGTATCATTGATGGCAGGATTCGAACCCAGAACCATGTGCCACTTACTAGAACCACACTTCTCAGTGTTCGCTTTAACCAATTAAGCTACCCTAGTGGTTTTAAACTTATGTTTGGTTCCTATCGAGTACCAAGGAAACAATAAAAAATGTCAAGGAAAATGATAAATGTTTGGTTTCATTGTGAAAAATATGAAAAAAAAATTAAATATAATTAAAATTAGTTAAAACTACATACATTTTAAAATTATTTAATTTTTATATAATGAAGCATAATAATTGAAATAAGATTAAAGAAACATATGAAAATAATTGATTAACTTTAAATATAGTTTTTATTCTTTTTTACTTTGTATTTCCTTGTAATTTTTTTTTTCTATTTTCTTTCCCTTATATTTTCCCTTTTCCAAAAACCAAACATAATCGAACAAAAAAACGATCAAGGGAAAGAGAAAATAGTAAAGAAGTTGAAGAACTTTAATCAATTTTCTACACGTACTAAAATGACAAATGAACAAAATTACTTACCAATAAGTTGATAGGAAAACATAAACTCCACCAACAGCTACCACATGCGATTTCGTTCTCATCAGTACTATCACAAATTTCACTTAAGATTAGTATGATCAATTGTTAAGTAAACTTCATGAGCATATCAGAATCATAAGTAAATATAAGATCAATCCAAAACTTCCATCTTAGGAAATAGACAATAAGTATACATGTTTAAACATATTTTAGCATGCTTAAAGAAATTTAATTCTTAAATACAAAAACCATAAACAATTTGACTCTTAAAACTATTAAAATCAATATATGAGAGTTTTATTATTTACTTCCATCAAGTAAGTTTCTACATATATCTACCTCATAATACATTCAAATTTAACTTCTAATTTGTGTACATGATCTTCTCTAACTAATTTTGATAACTTATTCAAATTTTATCTTCAAAGCAAGTAGAAAAAATTAATTAATTAATTAATGTCTAAGAAGGTAATGAAGAATCCCTAGAGCTTCATAATCACTTTGTAGAGGTTTTTATTTAACTAATTAAATAAATAAATAATGGAAAAAATTAAAAAGCAATTCACTCTACCATATCCATGCTATATCTAAAAAAAAAACTATACATGTTTTTAAACTAATGATGACTTTCAAAGTTAGCTAAAGTTATTTTTCATAGTTTTTTTAAAGTGAAGAAATTCTATGAAATGTAGTACATGCATAGTCATGATATTAATCACTACAAACTATGTTTGAATCTTAGAGAGTGCTTAGGAAATAAAAAAACATTAAGGAAAATTATTTTTTTATACTTGGTTTTCCTATAGAAAATATGAAAGAAAATAAAATATAATTAAAATTGAATAAAATTTTATATATTTTTAAATTATTTAATTTTTTTATAATGGAGAAAAATAAGTGAAATGAGTTTAAAGAAACATATAAAAATAGTTTATTGACTTCAAAAATAATTTCAAAAGGAGAGAAGTTGGAATACATGAAAAAGGTTTGATAGTGCACCTGGTTGGATGCTTCCAATCCTCCACTACTACATCAGGTAGGGAATCATCCCGTCTTCTCTTACGGTTTCCATTAGTGTCTTCAAGTACTACTGATCCATTGTCACCAAAATTCCCGAGAAGATCTAACGTGGCAATAAGGTAGTGTTCATCATCTTGATTAGCCCCATGAACATTACCATTGGTATCTTGTAATGCTGATCCATTGTCACCAGAGTTCTAAGGATGCTCTAACATGGGCATATGATTTTGTTGATCTCCCGCAAATATAAGATTGATGCCGCATTTTTTTATGTCTATCCAATAACTCTCAAATGAAGCATTAATATGTGTGTATTTATGGTGATGTACTTTCGGAATAGCAATCTTAGGATACCACCAAACGCATACTTGATCTATCAAATCTTTAAAATAATCATGGCACATGAAAAAAGAATCACTAAGGTGATCAGGTCGATAAACACATGCTACAACAAATCCTAGGAAGTTCTGTTATTACTTCAGTTCCCATGTTCTGATACCTTATCCACTCTGGAATTCCACTACTTTCAGGAATAACAGCTCTGAGTTTCCAGCATTTCAACTCCTGCACAAATTATTATGTAAATATTGACTTTATATAAAAAAAGGTTTAAGTGGCATAATTAAAAAAAAAAATATTACATTACCTCTGTTGTGGATTTCAACCAGTTGAGGTGGCAAAGCCAGAGCAGACCTGATAAATCTTCCTTGCTTGTGCAATGGTGTGCGTCTATTTCTTCTAGACTTGAAGGAAGCACCAGAATCTGTCCAGCCATTTTGCATTGACTGATATTAGGTTTTTGCAGATTGCAAAGCTGATTGTTTATTAATCCTTCCCACAGGTCTGAGCAACCACCGAGGATGAGTCCTTCAAGAAATTTCAACCTAGAAATGTTGATGGGAATATCCTTAATAGTAGTATTCCGTAAACAAAGCTCCTTTAAACTTTTCATGTGCCCTCCCTTCTCCGGAAATTTCTCAAACTTTGAGCAGTTAGAGAGATCAAGAATCTTAAGAGAATCCAAGTCTCCAATGCTATCAGGCAGATCCTTAATAGCAGTATTATTTAAATAAAGCTGCTTTAAACTTTTCATGTTCCCTCCCTTCTCCGGAAATTTCTCAAACTTTGAGCAATCAGAGAGATCAAGAATCTCAAGAGATTCCAAGTCTCCAACGCTATCAGGCAGACCCTTAATAGCAGTATTTATCAAATAAAGCTTTGTTAAACTTTTCATGTTCCCTCCCTTCACCAGAAATTTCTCAAACTTTGAGCAATAAAAGAGATCAAGAAACCAAAGAGATTCCAAGTCTCCAATGCTATCAGGAAGATCCTTAATAGCAGTATTATTTAAATGAAGCTCCTTTAAACTTTTCATGTTCCCTCCCTTCTCCGGAAATTTCTCAAACTTTGAGCAATCAGAGAGAATGAGAATCTCAAGAGATTCCAAGTCTCCAATGCTATCTGGCAGATTCTTAAGCTTATCACAACTTCTCAAACTTAAGGTAGTAAGCTTCTTCATATTTCCAACAGATGGGTGAATATCGATCAAGCTTATACAACCTTTAAGAATTAGTCTCTCCAAATTTGGCATACTTGAGAATTCCGACATTTGAATGAGCTTAATTGAGTAACTTAGATCAATGACCTTTAACCTTTCAAGATACTGTACAAAAAGAAAATTAGTTTCAATAAAGGCATAACTATCATAAATTTCAAAAGCAATACAAAGAAAAAGAAGTCATTATTAAATGATAATAATACCTTATGCCCTTGCCACAACTGTTTTATGTTGCTACACTTCAAGCGAAGTTCAACAAGCTTCCCTCCATCAAAGTTTGATGGTAAAAAATCTAAAGGATATCCATCCCAACAAAGATACCTTAACTCATAAGAAGGAAATTTAAAACCCCGGCCAAGTTGCATTTTAGAAGCATGTTTCATTATATCATCATAATAATCCTCCTTCTTCGTGTCAAGATCGTTATAATCGTGATCTGAATAAACTTTGAGCAATCGAAGTCTAGTTATCTTTACGAAAGCATTTGAATTCAAGCATACTCTTTTTAATTTAGACAAGTCCAAGGATATTGTTTCAACTCTTTTTATTCCCTGAAAAAGAACATCGATAAGACAAACATAAATACAAACTAACTCAACTTATATGGATATGTAATTTCTTATACAACAATGATATTATTGAAGTTTATATCTTCAACTAGTGCTTAAGTGAATTCATGCACTTGGCTCTTACCTCATATGCTATAAGTGCACGTTCAAAATCACAGGGATCCCACAATCTGCTCCATTTGTTTGGCTCATCAGGAAATTTTTCACGAACAATTTCCCAGCCCATATGTTGTATCAAATCATGCATACATATTTGGTTGTATGGGAGAGTTATAAGACACAAATCATTTATATTTCTTATTCCTCTTTCTGCATGGAAATCACAACCATCCAATATTCTTGACACAAAATCCCTATCTTCACCTTTAAAAAAACATGCAACATCAAGAAATATATTTTTTCCTGTACGATCTAATCCATCATAGCTTCGTTTAAGCACATTGTGAATTTTCATTTCAGGTTCTCTGTCCAATTTATTCAATTCACTTTCCCATTGAGGTATTGTCTTCTTGAATAAGAGAGAACCTAGAACTTTTAGAGCTAATGGAAGCCCTTGACAATAGCCTACAACACGATGTGAGAGGTTTCTATAGTCTGATTTGGGAAGATTTTGTTTAAAGGCATACAAACTGAAAAGTTCACAAGCTTCTTCAAAATTCAATCCCTTAACCTCATATAAGTCATCCACTTCTTGTACAACTAACACATGTTTATTTCTAGTTGTTATGATGACTCTACTTCCTTCTCCAAGCCATTCACGATGTCCAAGTAAATATTATAATTGACTTGGATCATCAACATCATCAAGAACCATAAAAACTCTTTTAGATAAGAGAATGTCCTTTATCATACTTGCTTTGTGGGCAACACTATTTATATTTTGAGTCCCCTCTCCCTTTAGGATATCACCAAGAAGTTGATTTTGTAAGTGAGATAAACCTTGGGTATTGGAAACCTCCCTAATATTTTCAAGAAAGCTCATACATTCAAATTCACAAGAAAGTTTATTATATATAACTTTTGCGATGGTAGTCTTACCAATCCCCCCAACTCCATATATCCCAACGATACAAACATCACTTGATTCCATATGCAACCGTAAAATCATCTCTTTTACATGGGAATCTATGCCAACTAAATTGGCACCAGCATCAAGCCTCTTACATTTCAATCGACGGAATATGCTATCAGTTATTTCTTTAATTTGATTGGACTCATACCTACCAATTATAAAAGAACAACATGCTAAGCAATGAGCCATAATTGTAAATAAAACACATTAAATTTGACATCTTTACGAGAAATAAATTAAAGTAGAATAGAATATATCAAAGATATTAGTTCATTTACATTTTTATGACATTTTTCTTTGTATCAAGTATGCATGAGAACAAAATTAAAACATGGATTTTGAATTTTGTTAGTTGTGGTGCTTGTGTGGCATTAGATTCAAATGGAATTTTGTGCCATGATAGAGGACGATGATTATGAATAGAGATATTACTTTATCATTCATGCACTTTTCAAAAACTCTTTAACAGCCCATGGCAATTAGAAACCTTGTAGGTGCAAATGTTTTATTCTTTGACATTCGTTTTATATCTTGTAATGCATGAAGCCTCATTGTAGATATAGTACTCAACCTCTTAATATAAGAAGTTTTAGATTAAAAACCCCATGTTCAATTCCTCAAGCTTCAAAACTTATTTATCCCACAACATCATCTCCTTATTATTCATTTATATGATAAAAATTAAAAATTAAAGGCTTGTAAACAAGTTATTCATTTGTATTTTATTTTGAGTTGATTTCCTTTAGCATCATCTATAAAGAATTAACTTCCTAACCTACGTTCTTTATTGTCTATATATATACACACACAAACTCTTTGGGAAGTTGAATTCCTACTAAACAATTTACGTTACATAATTTTGTTATTGGTAGTTGTTACATAATTAATCAAACTATTTGATCAACTTGTTCTCAAATAAAATTGGTTAAATAATTTTGTTATTGTTACTTGTTACTCGTTGCATAATTAATCAAATTATTTTTAGAATTTGATTAAGTTGTTCTGTTGATACACAAAAGATTGGTTAATTGAAAATTTTGAAGCTCGTTAATACATAGTAATAGTCATTAATTTTATTGTTACTTGTTATATAATTATCCACACAAAATTTCAAATAAATTGATTAATTTTTGTAACATTAACGCGGATTGAATCTTGAAAATTGAAAAATTAGTAATAAATTTTGATTAAATTATTTTAGATATAGATTCTCATAAATTGATCTAAAATAGTAAAACACATTAATTGGGTTTTAATAAGTTCATTCTACCATTTATCATGAATTCTAACTCAATATAATTGTTATTCTACTATTCTTTTTATACTAATGTCAATGCAACCACTATTAACAACAACAAAAACAATAATATTAATAACAAACAACAATAATAACAATAATAATAATAATAATTTAATTTGTAAATAAAACCCACTAATGAATGAAAATTGAAAGAAACTTAAATTGCATGGCCATTAAATTAGTATAGATGTCCTTCATATAAATTGACTGCTTCTCTGGTCCAATCAATAGTCGAATTTCCTATTTTCTCCTTATTCATGCCCATTAAATTAGTATAGATTCCTTATAAAAGAATATCAAATACATTTACACATAAAAGACTTCAACTAAAAGCATTTTGAGGAGAAATTTGTGCTTAAGGAGTAACCTCCAAATAAAAAATTTGAGCTTTTGTATTTTTATAAATATTTCAATCCACATCATCAATCTATAAATGCAAAACTAATCATTCATATACTTACACTTAGTTGAAAGGAAATTAAAGTTACCCTTCTAGTAGATGCCATCCAGAAAGATTGGCTGCTTCCGTCAAGGCCGTCCTCCACCTTGGTATCTTGTCCTTCTAGTTTTCTTCATAACCGGCAAGGGCCTCTCCAAAGCTTCCTTCTTGCTTTCGCACATGGGATGGATCCACATGATAGAAAATTGGGAAAACAGCATGTCCCAGATATTTGTGGCACTCCATGATCTTTACCAACTCATCCAAACACCATCTCGAACGAGCATAGTTTTCAGAGAAAACAATTACGGAAGACCTTGATTCTTCGATGGCTTTCAAGAGTTCTGGAGCAATCGCTTCTCCTCTCCTGAGTTTATCGTCTCTGAAGGTGTGAATCCCTCTCCTACCCAAAGCACTGTAGAGGTGATCAGTGAAATTATAGTGGGTGTCTTCGCCTTTAAAACTAAAGAAAACATCATAAGTACTTGTTTGAGGGATGGAAGGAGTAAAAGAAGAAGAGGCTCTAAAGGAGCTTGTGGAAGCCATTGTGGGTTTCTATCTCAAAACTATAAGACAGTTTTTAGGCTTGGTTTCTCTTCAAGATGGTGAGCAATTGAGGGAAGTGGAGAGGAAAGTTAGGGACAGTTGTCTGTCTCTCGGGTCATTCAATATTGAATTAAAGTAGCTGGCTGACACTCTCTCTCTCGAGCCATTCAATCGTATCATTACGGTCCTGTTTTTTATTTTATTTTTTGGGAGAATTATGTTTTGGGGGTTGATGACCCCCAAATTAACAAAAGTTATATGTAACTCTTCAAATTGAGCCCAAAACTCAATGAAAGTATGGAAATTGAGTTGAAGGATATCATCCTTCAGTATTTCCAAAAATGCCCTTTGTTGATTTTGAGAAAAAAAATTAATATTTTTGAAAAATACTTTTATTTAATTTAATATTTTTGAAAAAAAATTATTTAATTTAATATTTTTGAAAACTACTTTTATTTAATTTAGTATTTTTGAAAAAAAAATTATTGAAAAAAGTTATTTAACTTAATTTTATAAAATATTTTTGTGGACCCCGTATTTCGGCTCATGCGCTTCCCACTCAATGGCGAGCTCGATTTTTATTTTGAAAAATAATTTTATTTATTAAAAGAATGACTTGGAGTCGCCACTTATTTTTGTTTTATTTTTAAAGGGGTAAACAAAATAAGAAAGAAAACCCTAGGTGTGACTCCTTGTTTTGGAAAAGCTTGGTCTAAGAAAAACCGGATCGGGTTTGGGGATTAGGTTACTTATCGGGAAGGTACGGTAAAGACCGTAGCACCCCTTTAAGTCCCTAAAGACGGGTCTCTACTAATAAAATGAAGCAATCATGGCAATTAATTAATCGAGCATGGATACTGAATGAATATCACTCAAAACAAAATAATTGAATGAATAGGAGAGGTAAATAATGTACCTGAGTGATGAACTGGTTTACTTCAATGAAAACAAATGTTAGCAATTCAACACAAAATAATTGTATGTGTATCATAGAATAGTGTAAATCAATCACATATAGCAATCAAATCAATCAATCCACCAATCGATCATAAAATCACGCGTGTGGGGCCTCCACCAAAGCCCAATCTATCTTGCATTAAAGATGAGTGACAGTTCAGGAGACTTGGTCGTCAGTATTATCGGAGTTTGCCTTTTGATTGTGGGCGAAAATGGATCCGGCAAATCGCGAGTGTCTGACGAGCCAAGCTGTCCCGGGAATCTGAATTGTCGGCTGCGAATGCCTTCCGGGTAAGCGCTATAAGAGGATTCGGACATGTTTGACCAGGGAAGTTGAATCGTCTTTCTCTCCCATCCGGAGAAGGTGGAACATCGGCCGGACAGAATTCCGGATATGAGATATCCGGAGAAAGTGGAACGTCGACCGAACAGAATTCCGGATGTGAGATATCCGGAGAAAGTTGAACGTGGGGCGGACAGAATTCCGGATGTGAGATATTCGGAGAAGGTTGAATGTCGGGCGAACAGAATTCCGGATGTGAGATATCCAGAGAATGTGGAACGTCGGCCGGACAGAATTCCGGATGTGAGATATCCGGAGAAGGTGGAACGTCGGCCGAACAGAATTCCGGATGTGAGATATCCGGAGAAGATGGAATGTCGGCCGGACAGAATTCCGGATGTGAGATATCCGGAGAAGGTTGAACGTCGGGCGGACAGAATTCTTCCTCGGGTGGAATGAGCTATGTCGCGCGTCGCAAGGGGGATCGTCTGCGTGTGCAAGGGAGAGAGAGCCACGTGGCATTTTTTAGGGAGGATCCCACAGGTAGGTGAAGGTTTAGAGAGAGAAACGGGTTTGGTGGTATGGTTAAATGGGTGTACACATGGGTATGGTAGAACATGGTTATGAGTAGCATGAAGGATGGGTATGGGTTGTATGGATATGGAGGCTTGGGTGAGTGGTTTTAATGGGTATGTGAAGGAGTGAAGGATAGCATGCACCCGTGAGACTCCATGTAAGTGAGGGAGTGGGATGGAGAATGAATGAGAGGAAAATGGGTGTGGTGGAGGATGCTTGATTCCTGCAAGCTTGAGTGAGGAAATGGGTATGGCTGACGCGAATAGTGAAGAAAGCGTAGGCATGTGGTAACCGTGTTATTCATCATGAGAACATGAAGCCTGTGCTTGGATAAGTTAAACTTTTCTCCATGCACATGGGCCATTTACAAGGGAAAAAAAAACGAGAGCAGCAAAGAGGACCAAAACAGAGCATATATGGGCAGATAATCACATTCAACCCAAAACCATCTTGTGGCTCTTGATGTCCACAGCAAACCAACAAATAAAACCCAAAAACTATCAAGAAACAGGATAGATCTCTTGAGAATGTACAAAATAGTGCGGAAATCATACTTGGATCGAACTAACAAGCTCTTTCCCTGCTCCCCGCGACTCTGCCTATGCCTCTCCTCCCATTCAGCTTCCCCCCCCCCCTCCCCCCTCCCCCATTTTTCTTCTCTCACCCCGGAAAACCAGCACCTACTGTGTTGTTCACCACCTCAGCCTCCCTGGCGTCCCAACTACCGCCATGGCTCTAGTCACGTCCTCTACCACGCGTCTTCAGCAGCTCGCTATCTTGAAGCCGGTCCCCTCCCACTCCCAATGTCCTCCTCCAGGTGATCCTTAAAGTGGCGGGAAAAGACCCCAAAATAAATTAAATGAGAATATATATATGAAAACCAAGCCTAAAAGAGGGGTCTACAATTTTATATGTGTTCTTAAAGGGTATATTTGTCCGTTACTATTTCATATCCTTCAACTCAATTTGAAGAGTTATATGGACCTTTTGTTAATTTGGGGGTCCATCTACCCCCAAAAGATAATTCTCCCTTTTTTTTTCTTTAAGGACATAAAAAATATTAATAAAAAATTAAAGTAAACAATAGATAAATCTTGCTATCCATGAATATTATAATTTATTATAAATAAATAAATAAAAGTAAACTATAATAAAAGGAAATGATTTTTTTTGGGAGCTTTATTTTTTTTTAAGAAAAAAAATAGTTTTATTTTTGGAAAAAGGAAGAATAACAAAATAGCAATTAATTCCAACAAAAATTTTGATAATATTTTGAAGAGATGATTACTAAAATAAAATTTAAATATATTAAATATTAAAAAATAAATTTTTTTATATACATATATCCATATATAATTAAAAAATAATTTAATCATTAAAAAATTAATTCATTTCATGAATGATTTAAGAGAGATCATATATATTTTTTTAAACCAACAAAATTATTGTTTTTCTTAAATAAAATAAATTTTTACATGAAAATCAATCTAATAAATAAAATAAATAACGTGAATAAAAACTTGTTAAAAGAACAAATATTTTCTGCAAAACCATCTAGATAAAACTTGAAAGTTTTATGACTTTATTCTAGTTGACACAGATTCTATAGAAATTTCCCACTTTCAGAATGAAAGTTCTACAGATATTTGTTATTCAAAATATAAAATTTTCAAAGTGCTTACTCACAAAATGTGGGGTCAGTCTCCTGATACTCATAAAATGTTTTCAGAAAACTCCAAACCAAAGTCATATGATTATTATGATTATATGGACGTTTGGTATTTTACCTTTTATTTTTGTCCCTTTGATCACTCATGGTTTTTCCATTGGGGGGATGAAATTAAAAATCAAAATGATTTTCCAAATTGGTTCCAAGAATGGTGGTTATTCTTTGGTGCCACTCAGGACATCCTTTGTCCTCAAATTAAGGAAGGTTTCAATTACTTTGTTGAACATGGTAGTCATCTTCTTCCGGCTTCATGTTCAAGAGTAATGTTCTTCCTTTCAAAGTTTCAAATCCCTTGGATTCTCTGCTGGGACTTTGTTCTCCTACATATGATTCCTGCTCCTTTTCCTGCGCATTTGGCCAGGAAATTTAAAATCAAATGGTGGTCAAGCTTTACCGCCTCAAATTCTTAGCAAATTCCTGCTACCCGTCAGTGGATCTCAGGAAAAAATGTTTCTTCAAATCCCTCTAGTTCAAAAATTCTTGCTCCAGTCCCAATGGATGCTTTGCTTCTTTCTCGAACTGCTTTTCCTTTTGATAAGGAGTTCATTAAGCATCTCAAACTTCTCAAAAAGAAAGCTTCAGAAACCTTATCCCAGTACTCTAGTTCTGGTTCTGATAATGATGATACTGCATCTTCTACCTTTTTAAGAGATGTCAATGAAGACATGTGTCGTGGATATCCATACACACCCTTGGGTTGATGCATCCAAGACTTCATCAAATGGTTCCATTTTCAAAACTCTGCAAAAGCGCCAGATTGGCTTGCCCGTCAAAGTTCCTTTAAGAGATGTTGTGCATGACTTATGTGCCCATCAATTTTTGGGATACTCTTGTCCCAGTTTTTCAAAAGATCATCGTCTGCTCAAGCATCTCCAATCCAAAGGAATGGGATTGCTCACTTTCAAAACAGATGACAATGATGATAGCAGCATGACAGAAGTCTCCTACAACGACATGTTGCTAAATAGCTCAAATCCACAGTTCAAATCGCTTTTCAAAACTATGGATCATTTCAGTGGGCACCGAAACCGCCTTTCAAAAGTCAAGACAGCTGTACAAAGAGACAACAAACTCTCGGTGGATTAGAAAAGATTTCAAATCCGCGAATTTCAAAGGGTTTCAATTCTGTTTCAAAGAGTCTATATAAGGACTCCACTTCTCATTTGTAAGGCATTAACAATTTTTAAGAGAGAATTCTAATGAGAGAAGCTTGTGAGATTTCCTCTGAAAGCCTTGTATTGAGAAGCTCAAAGTTTTATTTAAAGCTTGCTTCAAAGATTGTAAGTTTTAAATTTCAAAATTCTTGTATATGTTCTTAGTTTGAATGAAATTTCAAATTTCAAATTCACTATGTAATTGTTTTGAGTGTGCATCATATTCATCTTCTCTTTCATCTTCTTCTTGAAAGTCTAAGTACTTTTTAGAAGCTCTGTCATAGTTATCTGGATTTTAAGTGAGACTGCTGTGACTCCTCCAGATTTAACTGGGAGATTTCTTCAAAAGGATTTATTGATTTTCAATCTGAAATATTTATTTTTTGTTCATTTTCAAATCATCAATCTAATAAATAAAATAAATAACGTGAATAAAAACTTTATAAGCCTATTAGAATTATAATATAAAAAATATATTACAATATAAAAAGTTGAGACATGTGGTTATGGGTTACCTTCCTAAAAGTGATGTGGAAAGTTAAGAACAACTCTCTCTCTATTGACATAATGATTTTTTTCTTTTCTTTTTTTTTATGTTTTTTATTTTCCTTGGCTTTATTCATACTCTCTTATTTTACTATTATCTTTTATATATTTTTTTCTAATATTTATAGGAATGAGTTTTGTTATTATTATTATTTTATTTATATATTTACTAAACTATTATCCTTTTATTTAATGCAAAATTAGAATATTGATCGCAATCGAGTGATTTCATCCTATTTCAAGGCGCTAAAAAGCAGAGGGAAAGTTGTGTTTTCATGGGCCAATATGGTAATAATATTGTTTTTGGAACCCAGGTTTGTGAAAGTTGAAAAACATCTGTTAATGTGGAAACTTATATCAGATTCATGCACTCTGAGCCGGCTGTGTTTTTTCTACCAAAATTGCCCCTCCAGGTATCCACGTCAGTAGCCCATCTCAACACGGGCTGAAACTGAACCGGTTGTCTTGTGCAAAATCAAATATTGAGCTTCCCACAAAAACACCCTGGGCGACCGACCGTTCATCCTCCCTTTCTCTCATTTGGTACCCATTCCTCTCATCTTTCTACAGTCCGTCACCAAGGCGAAGCAGAGGTTTCTACAAGAAAACCCTAGTCGATCGACCGTTCTTTCTTCACTCTCTCTCATTTTGGCACCCATTCCTCTCATCTGTCTTCACTCAGTCACCAAGGCGAAGCAGAAAGTCCCATAAAAATAGTGTAGTCGAGGGTTCTTTCTTCCCTCTCTCTCATTTGATACCCATTCCTCTCATATTTCTTCACTTCGTCACCGAGGCGAAGCAGATTTCAGTTGAGAAGGCCTTAATCCGATTTGTCACATCTTAGATTTTCTCTGTCGAGGTAAGCCATTCGTTCCGTGTTTTGCATTCGCATTCTCATTCATGAAAATCTGCTGTTTGTGTGGGTTTTTTCTGAACCAGGCGTGGCTCAAATGTTGGCATTTAGGAGTTGGTACTGAAATTTTAAATCTGTTGGTAATGAATCATCATCGTCTTTTTCAAATCTGATTTTATACTGTTTTATTTGGATTGACAAATTATCGCAACTCTGTTGTTTTGATATAAAGTGAAGGCAAGAATATGGGTTGGGAATTGTTTCGTTGAAAAAGGCATTTGTTTTGGTTTTGGTTTAGAACTGAGAAAAACATATTTTGAATTGATTAGTGAAAAAGGAATTTTTTTTTCCCAGTGGTGTTTTTGGGTATTGGGAAACAATGCATTTTTAGTGAAACCCATTTATTGGATTGTGTTTTTGGATTGAGCTATGCAGTGGATGACCAAAAGGGAACATTTTTTCGGGATGAAGTTTTCATTTTGAGAGCGAAAAAAGTTCTTAAGAAATGGTGATTTTTAGATAGGAAAGTTGTTCCAAATTACTCAGTTTTTTGGGTTTTTGTGATATTGATGGTTGATGGGTGCTAAAGTTTTCGTTGTGTTTTTTTGTTTTTGTTTTATATGTATAGTTTCAAATCACGTCTCATTTCTTCAAACATATAGTAACATATGTATGGTTACTATATGTTAATGTTCTTGTTGATTAGTAATTGATATTGATTCAGAGATCCGTTTTAGAAGATGGTAATAGGAAAGGCTATATAGGAACTATTGGTATCCATGCATTGGTTTAATTCCCTTCATAACATAAATAGAAAATAGGGAATGCTGGTCAGAATGGATGAAATGCATTTTTATCTATATATTGTTTGTTTTGGTGATCAATTGGTTAACCTTATTGTACTGGTAAGTTAAGCATATGTACTACCTCATTATTCCTGAATGTACGACCTTAATCGACTGTATGTACTGCATTAGTCAACATCAAGTACTACCTGAGCCAACCTTGGGTACAAGCTGTGTGATGACTGGAAACTTCATTTTTTAATATTTAAATAATTCATATGTGAATAAAAGTTGTCTTTATTGTTAACCCAATGGGGTTCAGTTTGTCAAACATAGGACCTACAGGCTGTTTTCAAGTCATGCATAAATTAAATTGTATTCACTTCCACATACAAGCTATCATGACATTATGTGTTTGACTACTCTGCTCATTTGGTTCCCCTTACCTTTACTTGAGACTGTACCATAGGTACTATCTTAATTAACCTTAGGTCTAACCTTAGTAATCTTTAAGTACTAGGTTAGATATCCTTAGGTACTACCGTAGTTGGACTTGCACACTACTTGTGTGCATCGGCCAATTAGCATGTTTGAACCTTAATTGTGTGCATCAGCCAATTAGAATGTTTGAACCTTAAAGTCTATGGAATCAACATGCATAATTCCTTAATCTTTCGTTGTTGTATTGTTTTTAACAAATCTTTATGTCAATAAGGAAATGGAAGAGGAGATGTTTTGTTACATTCATGAAAGTGGTGAGCTTGTTAAGACTGCTGTTGGGTCCGTTGAATACAAGGGAGGTCGGACCAATTGCAGTGTTGTTAGCAAGAATATCTCACAATTTGTATGTCCAATTGAACTGAACTTGGATTCCAATTCCATTAAATTGGAATTCATAGTCAAGTTTGACCCATCATGTCTATTGCCACTGCATAATGATGGCGACATAGTCAATATGTTCAAATTCAACGACATGTTTTGTCATGTCTACATCTCCTAGTGTACTGAATGTGGTGATGACCTCATTTGCCCTACTAGGTACCTAATGTCCTTCCACAATAATGTTCCCTTTTGTATAATCGCTTTTCACACTTAGATTGATGGAGGATCAAATTCTTTCCTTACGTTTTTTGTAGTGGCCCAACCCCCATTGTTACTTCAAACTCAGCTCATGTTTCCTCTATTGGCGAGCCCCCATTACACATCTCTAATGAGTCGCCCACAATTAAGTCATTTGGGTTTTCCCAAAGATGTGCTATGACAAATACTGTTCAACTTCAACCAAGCCAGTTCGAACATTCAATTGTAGGTAGTGGACATACCTTCCCAAATGCGTCGGAGTTTCGAGATGCAATCTATTTGATGTCTTTGGCTAGAAAATTTTGATATTCTTACAAAAGGAATAGTCCAAAACACACGACCGTAGTATGCACAATTGAAGATTGTCCTTGGAAAATCACTGCGCGTGCAATAGGGGATTCAAACATTGTTCAAGTACACACATTCCGAAATGTGCATAACCATTGCTTGGAAGATGTTGTCTTGTCTCAGCCTTTAGTGAGATCCACTTGTGCATCGTTGGTCATTGATGATGTCATTCGATCTACTCCTGAATACCAACTTTGTTTACATTTTATTTTAAAACTCATCGTTATTGCAATTCCATAATTTAATGCTTATTGTTTCGTATACTACCCTTGTACAGCTCTTTTATATGGCATTCTTCTATATGCCATCAGTTATTGTTGAGGTGACCCGGCCGCTTGCTGCCGCATGGAGTGACGATGTCATAAAGCGCCGCTTAGTGGCTGAAATATCAACTTTCGGTGGATATGGGCATGTGGATGTATGCTATAAATGAACATAGCTTTTCGTATTAGTTAAATGACCATAGTAGCTTATTCAAGTCAGTCCCAATTTGTTGCTTCTCTAATTCAACTGATGGTGCATTGTGCAGGCACAGGAGCAGCCACAAAGCACACCTCACATATTGCTACCATCAGTAGCCTCGACCTCCACAGCCGGTGATGATGCTACAGAGGTATTGCATAGCCACTAACCACTCATACATGTTGTTCCATACAGACTCCATACAATACTATGCTTATAATATTTGTTGTTCCACTTTATAACAGGTTATTAAAGCCCGCATCAGTGAGACATCAGAGACTATGCTTAGATTAGCTTTGTCTTTGGTGCGGGATGTGGGTGCATTATGTTGCCGGCCCGGTGGATCAGAGGGGAATTCTTCCATCCCTTGCCCATCAACAGAGCACCACACTAAAGATCAACCAATGCGGCCAACACCAGTGAGGTAGCCATCAGCTGAGGAAATTGAACTAGAAGACAACCTCGTACCAACCCCCCATTCGTCAGTTGGAATGGGACCATCACTAGCTCCCACTTATTCCGAGCCACTGGTCCCACAGTCTCAGGCAGAGGCATCTCTTCCAACTGAAGTGATAGTAGAGGATGCGGAAGAAGGTGTAGGCGCAGGTGGGAGTGGCAGCCAAGCCCCTAAACCTTCATCGATGAAGAGATATAAGCGGACCGCTAAGAGGATTGTCAAGCGTCCTCCCGCTTTCAAAAGTCCGTTTGTCACCCAATGTGTTAAACAATTCCCAAAAATACCTCATGTAGATCGGGTAGTAGCAGATTATGCTTTGGCTGAAATGGGTGATCCTAGGTACACTTAAGATTTCTAAAACTCATTCTTATAATCATTTTATAGGTCAATAACTCTACATCATAATGACAAATTTACTTTCATGTCATTGTAGTGAGATTTTGTGCGACATGTATGAGATGTACATTAGACGGGAGGAACTTTCTTGTCTAAATGCAGGGCGGTGGGTTAATTCAATGGTAGGTTACTTATCCTTAAGCCTTACTAAATTCACAATTAATAAATCATATGAATCGATAAAGTGTTGATGGAGGTTGTAAAATATGTTATTTTACACAACTTTGGCAGATTGTTGCGATTGTCTCTCGCATGATGAATGGACAGCAAGCACCACCAGCTCACACACACTTTTTTAAGCCTTCGTTCTCGGTGAGCCCTCTAATATCCTAAATTCACTTGGTCTGAAACTAGAAGAGTAGATGTTGATGTTTGTATTGATTCACCTCACCCTTGAACAGGTTGTTTTGAGCAACCTCAAATCTAATGCAACCACGCAAGTCATCCTGGAAAGATGCGCTATGTATCTGGATCCTGACACATTGGGCCATGATCTTAGTTCATGTGACATGGTAAATGAACATAGCTAAAGTTCAATTCCATAGTAATAAATGCAAGGGTATTGGGAATGACTATAAAGTAATGACATAAAAGCTAATAACTCTTGAATTGTTATGCAGATGTTCATCTCGGTTTGCGAGAATAATCACTGGCACGTGCATGTTGTTAATTTTGCAGCTGGAAGAGTTGAGATACTTTCGTCATTGCCCCTATGGCGGGGCAACAACATCAGTGCTGCAACACGACGATTATCAATGGCACTCCACAAAGCACTGCATGCATATAGAATCCATATGGATGCGGATGTCTCAAGTTTTGTGCATGTCCAACCACACCTTCTCCAACAGCTGAATGGGTAAAGTATTCAGATATTCCAACAAAAACAAACATTTCTAAATAATTTGATTTATCAGATTTCTATCATCTAACACATTTCTGATGTGTTATAGGTCCGATTGTGGTGTCCTCGTTCTAAAGTTCATGGAATTTTGGAATGGGGCGACCTTAACTACTTCAGTGGCAGAGGTTAGAGTTGGTTTACACTGTCAAACTTAGACTATTTTTCTTTGTTTTTTTCCCAACCGCATGGAATAATTTTTTCCCATTTCCGTAGGACAAGACGAACATGTACAGACTCCAGCTAGTGTTGCAACTAGTGCTCAATGAACGCAATAGTGTCAGAGATACAATTATGGCCGCATGTCATTTGTGACTTCATAGTTCATGATAAGTTTCTTCCTATCTGCTGCTACGTACCGAAATGACCAAGGGTTGATTGTAGTTTGTCCAAAATTTATTAATTCATATCATGTTGTGTGCTGATGTGATTTGTTCCAATTGTAAAACCATTATTTATGTTCTATATGTGATGTATCTGATGAAGTATTCCACATCCCATTGTAACAGTGGCAGTTGGGTTATGCTGAATATGAGGACTTTATGTACAAGAATGGCCAACGTGTAAGGGAAAGGAAGAGTACCTGGTAATGCTGCTGCTGGAGCATATGGGATGCAGTAACAGCAATGTAATAGGGCTGTTCATTTTTCCTTCAATATTGTAAAGGAAAGGAGTAGGAACATAGACAACACTCAGTATTTGTTCTTTTATTATAGTTAAGGGTGTTGGTCAGTGTTGTATTGGCGACTGATTGGACAACAACTGTGATTGTAAGATGTGATCCAAAGTGATAGGTTTATTATGGGGTATGGTACTAATTTCATAAGAGAACAACAAACATAGACTGGAACCTATTTGTTTGTACACTGATGCAGTTTCAGTTTATCCTTCTATACTCACATTAGTAAATTGTTTGACGGCTTTTCTTTCATATTTAGTTATTGTGTAAGCTTTTACATAGCATCTTCTGTTAATGTTATTGGTAAGTTGGGAGGTTTGTTTGGTTTGATTTACTACATTAGAAACAGTTTGCTGGTATACCAATAGTTTGCAATGGCGCCCTTCAAATCCTGATCTACCAGGGTTCAGGACTATTGCGCATCCTCATTGGCAAAGGCTACTCAAGGTTCCTAAATGATTGTGCATTTTGCTAATTTTGTGCTTCAAACCATGTACAGGTTGTTATAGAAAAAATAAATGTGGTAGAAAACCAATAAATATTTGCTTCGCATGATCACCTTCCGTATCCAACCAAAACCATCGTAACTTGACATAACCAGAAAAATGAGAAAACAACAGTATGATTAAATAAATACTGAGAGTGAAAAATTGTCGGGAGAGCAAAATTTATCGAATATGGTTTAAGGTACTGTCATGCTGCAATAGGTAATGAAATTAACTAATAAAAATCTAAAGCCACAGAATGGCTACATTTCTCGCAGGTGCGTTAAGGTAGTACCTGAGGTACATTAAGGTAGTACCTGAAGACCATTAAGGTAGTACCTTATGTGCATTAAGGTAGTACCTGAAATTTCTTATGATTACATCAGGTCGATGGAGTCACCTATGACAACATAACAACGTCATGCTACAATAGGTAATGAAATGAACTAATAAAAATCTGAAGTCACAGAATAGCTACATTTCTCGCAGGTGCGTTAAGGTAGTACCTGTGGTACATTAAGGTAGTACTTGAAGACCATTACGGTAGTACCTTAATTGCATTAAGGTAGTACCTGAAATTTCTTATGATTACATAAGCTACCGATGGAGTCGCCTATGACAACATAACAACGTCATGCTACAATAGGTAATGAAATGAACTAATAAAAATCTGAAGTCACAGAATAGCTACATTTCTCGCAAGTACGTTAAGGTAGTACCTGAGGTACATTAAGGTAGTACCTGAAGACCATTAAGGTAGTACCTTATGTGCATTAAGGTGGTACTTGAAATTTCTTATGATTACATAAGCTACCGATGGAGTCGCCTATGACAACATAACAACGTCATGCTACAATAGGTAATAAAATGAACTAATTGTGTCTGAAGTCATAGAAGAGCTACATTTCTCGCAGGTGCATTAAGGTAGTACCGGATGTACATTAATGTAGTACCTCAGGACTATTAAGGTAGTACCTGAGATGCATTAAGGTAGTACATGAAATTTGTTATGATTACATACGCCACCGATGGAGTAACCTATGAGAACATAACAATGTCATGCTGCAATGTGTAATGAAATGAACTAATTGTGTCTTAAGTCACACAACAACAACATTTCTCAAATATGCACTAAGATAGTACCTAATGTACATTAATGTAGTACCTCAAGACCATTAAGGTAGTACATGTTTTGCATTAAGGTAGTACCTGATGCGATGAAACAATTCTGGCTTCGTTGACAAAAGATGTACACTACAAATTCCAACAAACATTACAAATTCACAAACACTACCAACAATTTCTACTAACCAACACATAATTTATGCATTTTAGTTTTAATTATTATTATTATTATTATTATTATTCTCAACATATTTGATTGAATTATCAAGTTTTTCGCCAATATATGATATTGCCTAATTATATTCATCAATTATTACCATCAGTATAAAAATCTGAATAAATACACAAGTTTTCCACCCAATTTCTAAATATGTCCACAACATTTTTCCATTTCATGAGTCTCCAATACACAAAAATATTGAGATCGAACAGCCGCTCATGCGATCCAAAATCGACATTCGCCTCAACCTATGCCCTCACCAATGGAGGAAAAATTGCAAATACAACAACCACTCCAAAATCACTCTTCTGCTCCATTTTAAACAAAAAAAATATTAAAAAAACAACCCTAAATACAAATTAATTACCTTCACATTTGATGTGAAGGTTACAGAAAAATGTGATCCAATGAGAAGAACACGAGATTTCTTCTTCATGAACCCAATATATCAGAGTTGTCGTTTCCATTCCGGTTCGCTATCCTAAACCAGATTTTGAGTCAACACGTACCCTCCTCAAGCCGTCTTCTTAACTCGACCTTGTTTCAATGAAGTGCTCCATTTGGTTCTTCACAATTACCACAAGCAACAAAAATTTCGATTCAGGTTTTCAAGTAAAGGTTTATACTTTCAAATGTGTGAAATTTTGCAAATTTTCACACCTTCTTCGTTCCAGAGGGGTGACGAAATTGGGATGATCGGGTCCAAATGGTTAGGACTTTGAGAGGAGAAGGGGCTGAAGATAGAAAACTAGATTGGAGTTTGGGATTAAAGGCTTCAGAAATTAAATGAGAGAAATTGTTGAAAAATATACAAGATTCTCTGCTTCGCCTTGGTGACGAAGTGAAGACAGATGAGAGGAATGGCTGCCAAAATGAGAGAGAGGGAAGAAAGAACGGCTGAACGCTAGGGTTTTCTTGTGGGAACCTCTGCTTTGCCTCTGTGACAGAGTGTAGAAAGATGAGAGGAATGGGTACCAAATGAGACAGAGGGAGGAACAACGGTCAGTCGCCTACGGTGTTTTTTGTATTTGATTTTGCAAAAGAAAACTGGTTTAGTTTCAGCCCGTGCTGAGATGGGTTGCTGACGTGGATACCTAGAGGGGCAAGCTCGGTAGAAAAAACACAGCCGACTCAGAGTGCATGAATCTGATATAAGTTTCCACATTAACAGATGTTTTTTAACTTTCACAAACCTGGGTTCCAAAAACAATATTATTACCATATTGGTCCATGAAAACATAACTTTCCCAAAAGCAAAAGTGATTTCTTATTAAATTTGTACGCAACTTGTGGGTCGGAAGCTTTTTATAATCCTAGGGACCCATCAACCCTTTCCTCATAGTTGTTTCTTCCTTTTTAAAAAGACTCGAAATCTGTTGGCACAGTTCTCAATAAAAAAAAATGAAAGCATCCCATTTTTTAAAACTAATCATTCACTTTTTTTCAACCAACAAAATATCCATTTTGGATAAAAAAAAAATATTCTCCTTAATAAAAATAATATTTATATTTTTTTAAAATAAAAATATATCTATTAAAAATAAACATAAAGCTTAAATTAAAATATAAATACAAAAAAAAAATAATAAGTTAAACAATGAGAGGATGAATTGATATACTTAGAATTAATGATATATTTATTTTTTTAATATTTTATAGACAAATCTTATTATTGATAAATATTATAATCTAAAATAAATAAATAAAAGAAACCAGAAAATAGGAAATGATTTTATTAATTTAAAGTAGCGAATTTAGTGTAGGAAGAAACTTAGTTTTTAAGCAAAAAAATAATTATTTTTGGAAGAATAACAACATAGCAATTAATTTCAACAAATAATATTCTAAAAATATCATGAATAAAATAAAATTCAAATAATAAATATTAAAAAAAAAAAAACCTTGTGCATGTGCATATATCTATATATAATCGAGAAATAACTTAAAACCAAATTAAAATTATTATCAGTAAAAAATTAATAGTTTTCTAATAAAAATAAATGATTTAAAACATGATACCTAATGTCATAGAGAACATAGTATGGAAGACTATCAGGATTAATAACTTACAAATACTTATGAGTTATTAACCTCTAAATTTTTAATAATTTGATGGAAAAGGAATTCCAAAGCAATGCAATGCCTAATTCATCCAAACTTGCAACAATGCTATCACGAGGGTGACCTCTTAGTTAAACAATTTATGCATTCCCTCCAAATGTGTGCTTTTGATTGGTACATGAATCTTAAGTATGAGTCTATTAATAGTTGGGATAAAATGAAGTACAAAGACAATTACTTTTTCTAACCAACGATAAGCATAATGGAGTTCACAAATATCAAGCAATAGAAAGATGAGCATATAGGGTATGCATTAAGAGCTTCTATATATCCTCCAAGGCAAGCGACTCTACACTTTTGAAGAGTTGTTCACATGAGCACATGACATAAAACCTAGTATAAAAGCAAATGCAAGTAAAAATATGTTATCCATTGGATTGTGATCAAAGTGATAGAATAAAAGAAAAATATTTTTTTTTATAATGAGTATTTCTCCAAAGAATTGTACCCTACAAAAGTTCTAATACATATTTGTTTGCATAGTTTCGTATCTTTTTGTTTATTTTTTACAAGATTTTTAAAATTTGTACCTACAAGCTTACTTTAACAATTATAATTATATTCATAAAATTAAATTTTCATATCAAACTTGATTTAACTAATAGAATAATATTTCCTTTTTACAAATTAAAATAAATTGACAAACTACAACCAAAATCATCATTTTTTTATTATTAAAAAGATACAAAAACTATCTTCTTTTCCCTGTTAACATGAATTACAAATTAAAATTAAATTAATTAGCAAAAAAATAATTTTCTAGTTAAATCAAACTACAATTTTATTTTTAATTAAAATGAATATCCAACTTATATTTTTCTATTTAAACCAGTTTTTGATAAAGTGCTCCTTAATTTATTTATTGTTCTACATAAATTATTGAGTGAAAAATAATCTTATTGTGATGAATTGAATGTAATGCCAAAATACTTCAAATAATAAATCAATATTTCACATAAGTGATGTAGCAAGTGGATTGTTTTTTAATCATCAAAATTTTATCTCCACTATTTGATTTTTAAAAAAATCATCAAATTGTTGATCAAGGATGCATTTACTAAAATAAAGTTAAAAAAAGGAACTAAATAAAATATTGAGTTCAAGTATGCATTCCCATATTATAAATGAACTTATTTGATTAAAAAAAAAACAAAGGCAACAACAACAACACAAGCATACAAACACATTTAAAGTTTAAGTAAATACAAGTTTTAAAATTTAATGAAAATTATTTATAAGAAAATCAATATATGTTAATAATTATTTTCTAGAAAAGTGATACAAAAATTTTTCAAAAAAAAATGAATAATGTATTGAGATGCTTTGAATAATTTTAAATAAATAAATGCAATTAGATTTAAATAAATTTGGTATAATTTTAATGGAATGTTAACCACAAGTGGATTAAGAAGGATTTAGATTATTTTTAATTAAAAGTTATCTAATTGATGCAAAACATTGTTTTTCTTTTTTGGAGCGTCTTCATCTTTTTCAAATAATTAAAAATTGGGTATTTAATTTTAGAAAATATGAAAAAAAAATTATTTAAAATACTCTTATTTAAAAAAATTTATTTTTATATTTTAAAATTCTTAATAGAATTTTATTTCTATAGTTCTTTAGGGACAAAATAACTTTATTTTTCTTGAAAAACATGTAAATGACTACAAAGACAATAACCTTTAAAAAAGGAGAGACAATATTTTTAAGATAATGGGCTATGCCGAGTCAATAATTTTGTTCTATACTTTATATAAAAAAGAAACTTGAAATTTTTAGGAAGCTTTATGAAAGGAGGGGAATGACAACACTTTTAAGATAATGAGCTACGTAGAGTCAATGATTATCTTTTATACTTGATATGATAAAGAAGTTTGAAAATTTTAAGAAACTTCATAAAAAGAGGGAGCGACAATACTTTTAAGATAATGGGTTAAGTAGAGTCAATGATTCTTTTATATACTTTCAATTCCCATTTATCTGACAATTTAACATTGGATAATAGTGAGATTGGTTTGGCAAGAGTCAAGAGTCAATGATAATTTTTTTCTCACGTTTCTATTTTGGATTTTTCTTTGTATTATAGATAAAATCTCTTTATTTGAATAGTTTTTTTCTCTAGTTCTTATTTATTACCATTTGATGCTTTTTAAATATCTTTAAGAACTATAAATTTTTTAAATCAAATACTTGTTGGACTCAAGTGGTTAAAGTGTAAGTTTATAGGAGTATATATCTTAATATTTATATATATATATATATATATATATATATATATATATATATATATATATATCAAATTAAAGTCATTTAATTAGAATTAGTTTTTGTTAGTAAGGAATATTATATGAAAAAGCATTCTTAAAAAAAAAGATGTTGAAGTTAAATTGTTGTGTAAATATAAAGAATTTTTGTATTTAGGAAGATGAGTGAGTTCTAAAGTAGAAAAAATAAATAAATAAAAAAGTGCATGTTAAAAATGAGAGTTTGTAGAGTTGAAAAGATTTAAAAAGAAAAAATTAATAATAATGAGAGGTGTAAGGCAACTTTTAGGGGTCATTGTTTTTTGGGAACTTGGTGAGAATTATTTTGGGTTTTAATGTGGTAGGCCAGAATACTTAAAAATAAGGGCACCATGCATATAATAAAACTCTCTACATATCCACCTCAAAATATAAATCCTATTAATCCATTTAATTATTTTTGAATCATCCTTTTCCATTTTTTTTATCCTCTCCAAACGTAAGGTTCTTCATCATAAAAAGTTGTTTGATATAAGTTGAAAGTTAATTTCAATATTATTTTTTTTATAAAATCCATACAATAATATTAAGTTTTTCTACATGAAAAAATTTAGATTTTATTACTTTTATATATTTTTTTATAATTTGTTTTTCAAATAATGAGAAAATATTTAGAATGAATTTAGACGTAATTAGATATGAGAAACATATGAAAAAGCGGGAAAAAATAAAGTCTGAAGAAAAGAATGATGCGGGAGAGTCCAACCTTGAAAGGTCGGACCAGAAGTTAATTTAAAAGCTTAAATTTGTTTTTTAAAAATTGGGTCTTTGACAGCAATGGTGGCGTGCGAGGGTGGGAGATTGGAAGCTAAAACTAGTAAAGTAAAAAATTGCCTTTTAGATGGATTTACATGGAGAATTGAGTCCCCAATTTATATGGAAAATACCTTTCATATAAACACTTTAATATGTTTTAATAGTAATATATTAGGAGAATTGAGTACTCGATTTGCTAAAGTAAAATAATATGAAAGGTATCAGGGCCTTTTTTTTTTTTTCTTCTGGGTTTGGAGAGGAGAGCTGTAGAGTGGTTTTGAGGAGGTTTTAGAGAAAGAGGGTGAGGAGTCGGGAGAAAGGAGAAACCGAGGGGAAAGCTTGAGGAAAAAGAGGAGACCGGAGATAGCTCGTGGATTTTCAAGATTTTTGGGAGAAGGAGAGGAACTAGAAGCCCAACAGATTTTTTCTGGAGAGGGGCATTTCCAGGTATGTTTCTTGTCTATCTTCGTTATCCTCTTGCTGTCCATTCTCCTCTGCGTATTGCTGGGTATTATTTAGCTGTTTGCGTGTGTGGATACCAGATGGCCACACTTTGCTTGTTGATTTGGGTGTGGATAGTATGGGTCACATGCTGAACTTTGTTGATTTCTAGATTATTTTTATACTTTGTTGTTGTTGATTCCTCTACTATTCTTGTGGGTTGGCTTGGGGTTTGTGTGACTCTGTTTCATATACACTGTGTAGCAATCTGGAAATATCATTTTCATTAATGCTTTGAATCTAATTTAGGATTCCCACACCTGTTTCAAGCCCATGGAGGATTTATGAAATGAGCATTCATATACTTAACTTTTGCTTGATTTTCTGTTGGCTTTTCTCTGGTTTTTTTACTCTGCTTTTATCTCTGCTCTTTGTTCCTCTGTACGCTTTCTTGTGAGTCTTCTATTGGGTTTTGTAACTTTTGTGAGGTTTGAGAGGGAAAAGTATATGAGGTTGCTGAATGTTGTTGTGAAGCTGCCTTTGAGTTGGGTGAGTGATACCAGCAGATTTCAAGGATGCTTGGGGGGAGAGGTTTGAAGAAGATGGATGATTGGGTCTAATAGGGTGGTGAGTAACAGAATAAGAGATTGGAAATTCTCATATTTTATTGAAGGAATCGATGCAATATATATAGCTAAAATCATAATAGAGTTGCCTAGTCTTAAGCTTATATACATGGAAATATTAAGCTGGAAAAGAGAATATACAAAAAGATAAAGTTTGTTATAACAGCTGTAGAGAACAAGTCAATCGAGGATGTGTTTATCTGATATGCCCCCTTAAGATGGAGCTCGACATGAGAGGCCAATCTTGTCTCGAAGAAACAGAAAACGAGCTCTGGGAAGTGACTTGGTGAGAAGATCAGCAAGTTGATCTGTGGAGGATACATGAGCAACTCTAAGAATGCCTTTCTGAACTTGATCACGAATGAAGTGGAAGTCGATAGCAACATGTTTCATTCTGGAGTGAAAAACAGGATTAGAACACACCTGAGTTGCCCCGACATTATCACAGTAAATGATTGGGCAAGTAGGTAGCTGAATACCAAGATCACACAGCAAGGAGGACACCCAATTTAGCTTAGCAGCTGTATTTGCAACAGATCGATATTCAGCTTCGGTAGATGAACGGGCAATGGTTTTCTGCTTTTTGGAGCTCCAAGAGATAGGATTGCGACCAAGATAAACAATATAAGCACTTGTGGAAGAGAAGTCATCTGGGTCGCCCGCCCAATCAGCATTAGAGTAGGCATGTAAGGCATCAGAAAATGCATGGAAGGATAGAGGAGAATCACAATAAAGCTGAAGGCTATGATCAGGAGTACCACAAAGATAACGAAGTAGACGCTTAGCAAGTGTCCAGTGCTCAGTTGTGGGTGTGTGCATAAACTGAGATAGCTTGTTTACAGCAAATGCTATGTCAAGTCTTGTGAGAATCAGATATTGAAGACTTCCAACAACCGCTTGAAATTCCGTAGGATCAGATAGTTTATCCCCTGAATGCAATGATATTTTTGTACCTGATGGAAGAGGAGTTTGAACTGGTTTAGCCTCAGACATGTGAGTTCGAGCAAGAAGATCAATTAAGTATCGACGTTGAGAAAGCAGGAAGCCTTGTGAATTGGGAACAATTTCAACTCCAAGAAAATAAGAAAGTTTGCCAAGATCCTTAAGAGAGAACCTGTTGGCTAACAGATGAATATACTGATTTACCAAGTGTTCATCATCCCCAGTAATAATAAGATCATCAACATAGACCAAGAAGTAAACAAGGTGTCCCCGGAATTTAAGAACAAAGAGTGATGTATCAGCATGGGAGTTTGTGAACCCAGATTGAAGGAGAAAAGATCTGAGTTCTTGATACCACGCTCGGGGAGCCTGCTTTAGGCCATAAATAGCTTTCTTTAGCTTACAAACATGTGATGGGGAGTCTTGATCAATGAAACCTGGTGGCTGAGTCATATACACATTCTCAGTGAGAGTACCTTGTAGGAAGGCGTTATTAACATCTAGTTGACGAAGTATCCAGCCATTACTGACAGCAACACTGAGAACAAATCTGATGGTGGTAGGCTTGACTACCGGACTGAAGGTATCATAATAATCAATGCCTGGGCGTTGATGAAAACCTTTTGCAACCAAACGAGCCTTGAACCTGTCAATAGAGCCATCAGAATTACGTTTAGTACGGAAAATCCATTTACAACCCACAACATTTTGACTAGGATTGGAAGGCATTAGTTCCCATGTCCCATTCCGAACAAGAGCATCATATTCTTCAGACATGGCCTTGCGCCATTTTGGATCTTTAAAAGCTTGGGTTGGTGTGGTGGGTTCAAGATCAAGAGGTTTGGATAATTGGATGTGAAGATTGAGTTTGTGAATAGGTTTGCAAATGTTGTTTTTGGCTCTAGTTTGCATAGAATGGTTTGAGTTTGTGGTGTGGTGGTCTGGTTGAGTAGTGGTTGGCAAGGAGTTTATGGAGGGTAGCTGATGTGGTTGGTTTTGGTTGTTGGTTGGGTTGAGATGAGAAGTAACAGGTGTAGAAGCTTCACATTGGAGTTGCTGTTGAGGATGAACTGTAGATGGTGGTACGAGTGCTGATGTTGTGGTGTTGATATGAATTAGTGGTGGTATCCAAGTAGAAACAGAGGTTGATTCAGGTCGTGGAGCTTGTGGAAGAGAATATTTAAAAGGAAAAATTGATTCAACAAATCTAACATGCCTAGAAACAAAAAATTTTTATGTGGATGGATCATAGCAAAAATAGGCACTTTGAGTTAGAGAGTACTCAAGAAAAATACATGGCTTAGAACTAGAGTCAAGTTTATGGCTAGAATAGGGGCAAAGCCAAGGATAGCATAGACAACCAAATATTTTGAGTTTTGAGTAATTGGGAGGAGTACCAAAGATTTTTTCATAAGGGGATAAGAGATTTAATGTTGGAATTGGCATCCGATTGATCAAGTAAACGGCTGTGGAAAAGGCATTAGACCAATAAGGCAAAGGAATAGACGCATGAGAGAGAAGGGTGAGACCTGTTTCAACAATGTGGAGATGGCACCGCTCAGAGAAGCCATTGTGTTCGGGGGTGTGAGGTGGCGTAGTGAGATGAGAGATACCATGAAGAGCAAGAAAGTTAGAGAGAGCAATGTATTCACCACCATTATCAGAGTACAAGGTATGGATGTTTTGATTGAAGTGTTTTTCTACAATGGCTTTAAATCTTATGAATATGTCTTTGACTTGGGATTTTTGTTTTAGAAGATAAAACTAGATATATTTAGTAAAATGATCAACAAAAATTACATAATACTTAAAGCCATCATAAGAAATAATAGGTGATGTCCATACATCTGAATAGAGTATTTGAAGAGGACGACTAGAATTAATGGTAGAATTGGAAAATGAGAGTTTATGACTCTTATTGCAATGACATGCGTTACAAGAAAAATGTAAAAGGCTGGAAGATGATAAAGCAAGATTATTTGTAGAAATGACATGCTTTAAAATAGGAAAGGCAGGGTGTCCCAATCGGTGATGCCATTATGATGAGCTGGTTTTGACATTGGAAAAGGCAAGTAGAGGTGATGATACCGGCCACTCATACACACCATCCTTAGTTTTGCCCTTCAAAAACGTTGCTCCTGTGCGAAGATCCTTTATAAGAAAAGAATATGGTAAGAATGTAATTGAAACATTGTTGGAGATACAGAGTTTGGAAATTGAAATCAAATTTTTTTTCATGCTAGGAACACAGAGAACATTGGTTAAGGAAAATTGAGCATTGGAAGTGTGGAGAGAGAGGGAACCAGTATGTGTTATGGGAAGTCCTGTGCCATCACCAATCATAATGTCGTTAGAGCCATTGTATGGTGCATGAATAGAGAGATTGCTCAAGTCGGAGGTGACGTGATGAGAAACACCACTATCCAATAGCCATGTTGGGGTGTTGGAGGTATTAGCAGCAAAGTGAGCTTTTGGTTGCTAGGAGGAGTTTGGCATTGTTGTACTGGTGTTGGTGGATGTCTCAATTGGTATTAATTTGAAAGAGGGACAGCGCTTAGCTGTATGTCCTTGAATTCTGCAGATTTGGCAGTAGCCAAGATAAGGCTTTGGAGAGCTGCGATCTGAACATAAATTGTTAGTGCCAGTGGGTGTAGGGAATCGATTACCAGAGGTGGGCGACGGGCGCCAGCCCGTAGTGCTGTTGCCAGGATTGGAGGGTGGACGCCAGCCTATGTTGTTTCCGGAGGAAGAATTAGAGTATGGCAGGTTTCGTGACCTAGAGTAGGCACGATTGGCAGGATTAGCAGAGGCAGGGAAGTAGGATTGTTCAGTCTTTGTGGTTCTTTGAAGAGAAGCTTCAAAGTTGAGAAGCTTTTCATGGAGTTCATCAAAGGAGATTGGAGTATCTCTAGCTTGAACTGCCCGCACCAATTCTTTGTAGTCTTCACCAAGTCCCTCAAGAATCTTTTCTAAGAGATCTTCATCATCAACAGCTGTGCCTAGGATGGCAAGTTCATCAATCCGAGCCTTGATGGTCTGAAGGAATTCAGAGACACCCATGGATCCCTTTGTGATTTGTTTTAATTGATTTTTCACCTGCTTAATTCTTCCATGAGATGGTTTGGCATATGTATTGGCCAATATTGTCCAGGCTTCTCTTGATGTTTTTGCTCGAGCAATAAATGGCATTATGGTGGAGGACAGAGAACTAAGAATGGCATTGAGAAGGAGTTGATCCTGCCTGATCCAGAGTGTATGTGATGGATTTAGTGTAGTGGTTCCTGGAAGAATTGTTGTTGGACAAGGATGTGATCCGTCGATGAATCCTAGAAGATCATACCCAATAAAGAGAGTCTGAAATTGTAGTTTCCAAGATACATAGTTGGTGGAGGTAAGCTTTAATGGAGTTTGAGCTGCAACATTGATGCTAATCAATGTGCTATGAGGGTCGTTTATGTTATGAATGGTGGTGTTGGCCCTGGTAGTCATTAGAAAGGAAGGGAAAAAAAAAATTAAGCTAATTGCTCTGATACCATAACAGAATAAAAGATTGGAAATTCTCATATTTTATTGAAGGAATTGATGCAATATATACAGCTAAAATCATAACAGAGTTGCCTAGTCTTAAGCCTATATACATGGAAATATTAAGCTGGAAAAGAGAATATACAAAAAGATAAAGTTTGTTATAACAACTGTAGAGAACAAGTCAATTGAGGATGTGTCTATCTGATAGTGAGTAGTGGTATGCCTGTGGTTCAGAAAGTTCAGTATTGAAGGTTGACTTGTGGCAGATGTATGCTCCAGGATCTGAAACAGGTCAGATAATTACAACTACAATAGGCAGCCGTGGTGTTCACTCTGCTTCTAGCTCTGCTTGCTCCATCCGTTCTCTCTCATCTCTACTAACATGGAAGGAGATATTAGAGCTGGTGAACATTTTGAGAAGGAACTACAACAGGGATATAGGGAGGCACAGAGCTTGGTCATTGCCAGACAAGAAACAACCACTCAAGTTCAAAAGGCACCCAGGAATTGCAGAAAGTTGATGTTTAAAGGCTTCCAGAATTGCATGCTGAACTTGATAGTATGGGGTAGGGACACCAGAGGTTACGTTCTACATTTGAGAATGAAAAGGGTTTAAACGTGGACCAAGTGAGGAAAATGTGGAAAACTCTAAGAGGAGATCATGTCAACAGAGAATCCAAGATTGCGCACATGATGCTGCTTACGAGGTTGATCCTGTAGCCTTGGAAACAAGCGCATCATTCCACAAGTATCCATTGACAACTGTTACATTTTGGCCACCTCTTGCCCCCATCATATCCATGGAAGATGATGAAACAGTAGATACATTATTTGATTTGGGCAGCATCAACTAACAAAACTCTTCATTTAGCTCCTAATTTGAGTGGTGAGACTGTCATGGGCACAAAACAGTGTAGACCCTCAATTTTGTCCCTCGACACTGGCATTTATCCTTCTGGTGTCACATCCACCCATCGTTCGCATATGACACCACTAGGGCGCCTTTTGGGCTTAGTCGGTGTCCGAGCCTCGTGTGGGTTTGTGTGTGGTCCATTGTGGTGCATATGTGGTTCATTTAGGAGGGTCACCATGGCCATTTTCCTAGTCGTTCACATCACGCTATAGGAAGGAAGTGGGGTCATCCCGATGTTTTAGCTTAGTTGGGGTTTATAGGGGCATGTTGAGGTTCGGAGCACTCGGGCTTGTTTTGATCGTATCTCCCTCATCCAAACTCGGAATCAAGAACCATTTCTTTTTATGGATTCCTTATTCTTCCAGGAACATTCTGTAAAATTTTCAAAATTTTTTGCAACCGGTCGGCTGGTTGGCAGCTGGTTCAGCCGGTTCATTAGGTCAGCCGGTGTAGAACACTGATTTTTGGTAATTGTTTTGATCATATCTCCCTCTTCCGAACTTGGAATCATGCACCGTTTTTTTTAATGGATTCCTTACTCTACTAGGAACATTCTGTAAAATTTTCAGAATTTTTCTCCATCGGGTCGACCAGTTGGCATCCGGTTCGGCCGGTTCAGCCGGTTCATTGAGTCAGCTGAGGTAAAACACTAATTCTAGTAATTTTGAGGCCCAAATCCTACATGGCTCAGGCCCATAAGCTCCAGATTGGTTTTGGGCAATGTTGTGGGTCCATTTTAGGCCTTGGTTTGGGTTCCTTGCAGCCCACCACGAATCCATATGGATTCTTGGTGGTGAAGCAAGCTGAAAAAACTGAAGGGAGTGAGCTGGCCTTGTAAGTGTAAGAGAAGTAATGAGGGGTGTGGTTCCCATGCTGATGAAGGGAATTTCGGTGCTGAATGGGAAGGAACCCAGGAGGCTCAAATGCTAAGAGGGGTATGAGTATAAAAGGTGAGAGGATAGGAGAGCAAAGGACCTTGGACATTTTGGAGAGGGGAAATTCTGCTGGTGAGAAAAACAAAAGGTCAGTAGCATCTTCTGAGTTGAGAGTGTGGGGGAAGCTTCAGCACTGTGGTTTTTTTGAAGAGGAGAGTGACAGCCTCTCAGTTTTGGAAGTCATCATTGGCATGCACGGATCATATTTGGTGGAGATTCTAAGGTAAGCATGCTGAATTTTCTTTACTTACAACTTATCTTCCTCGTCTTCATATGCTTTTTCTCCTTCCTCATCATCTTTTCTTCCCTTTGATATGAAGATTGTATTGCTTGGGTGTGGAAAATAAAGGCCACACATGATTGTTGTTGTTTGCTTCCTTAATCACTTAGGAATTTCCTGACCGAATTTGGGATTTTTTACCAACCGGCTGAACCGGTTTGGAACCGGTTCAATCGGTTCAGTACCATGGCTGGCAGCCTCTGTCAGCCATGAGGAACACTTGCCTTTCTTTGTCTGGTTCTCACTCCTCCGGGGTTGGAATTCAGAACCGTTTCTTTTGTTTGCTTCCTTAATCACTTAGGAACTTTCTGACCGAATTTGGGATTTTTTACCAACCGGATGAACCGGTTTGGAACCGGTTCAACCGGTTCAGCACCATGGCTGGCAGCCTCTGTCAGCCATGAGGAACACTTGCCTTTCTTTGTCTGGTTCTCACTCATCCGGGGTCGGAATTGAGAACCGTTTCTTTTGTTTGCTTCCTTAATCACTTAGGAACTTTCTGACCGAATTTGGGATTTTTTTACCAACCGGCTGAACTAGTTTGGAACCGGTTCAACCGGTTCAGCACCATAGCTGGCAGCCTCTGTTAGCCATGAGGAACACTTTCCTTTCCTTGTCTGGTTCTCACTCATCCGGGGTCGGAATTGAGAACCGTTTATTTTTTTTGCTTCCTTAATCACTTAGGAACTTACTGACTGAATTTGGGATTTTTTATCAACCGGATGTACTGGTTGGGAACCGGTTCAATCGGTTCAGCACCATAGCTGGCTGCCTCTTTCAGCCATAAGGAACACCTGCCTTTCTTTGTCTGGTTCTCACTCATCCGGGCTCGGGATTGAGTGTTGTTTCTTTTGTTTGAATCCTCACTCATTTAGGAGTTTTCTAGAAAAATTTAGGAATTCATCTCAATGGGTTGTACCAGTTGAGAACTAGTTAAACCTGTTCTGCTGGAGGACTTTAGGTAGCCCTCGATTTTGGCATTTTTCGAGCCCTTATCCATGGGGGCTCAAACCCATTTGCTATAGGGCACTTGAGAGCCATCTTGAAGGTTTAAGTCAGTATTTGATTTCAGTTAGTATGGGCAATTCTGAAGTTATGGGTGGTGTGGTCTAGATGAGTCTAGTTCGATTTGTATGACATTTGGGGAGTCCCCTACCTCATTTCAACCAGTTATCCTCCTTTTTGGCACAAGCTTTGATGCTTGATTTTGAATACATTGTTGCATGACTGACTCACCCTCTGCTGCAGCGCTTGGCTAGGGACCACAGGTACGCATCGTTGGCTTTGGTTGTTGAATTCATATGCATGTATGGTGCTTAATCTTGAATGTTTGTTATGTGTTTATCTGTGTTTGGCTGACCTTTTATGCAGCGCTTGGCTAGGGACCACAGGTATGCACCCATCGTTTTGTTTGGTTGAATTCATATGCATGCCAAATACCAATTAGGATTGTGTGATTCATGACATCTATTTAGCCTAGGGTTTCATTTGACCTTTGACCCATATGCTCCCACATACCCAATTCATTAGTAAAGACCGAGTTTCGGACCTAGAGGGGTGCTACCTCGCATGAGGTACCTTCCCAACGGGTAACCTGATCCTCGAACCCAGAATCTAGTTTTCGTAGACCGCTTTTTCCATACTGGGGTCATTAGGGGTTTTTTTTGTTCTTACTTAATTTTCCCCATTTTAAAAACAAAAATAAAAAGTAAGTGGCGACTCCAAACAACACCGTTCCTCACCAAGGGCGGGTTTTTCAAAACTGGAAAACACCAACTTTTTCATTTCTTTCTTTTCTTTTAAAAGCGAGTGGCGTTAGTCCGGTGGATCGGGTGAGAGTCCACAACAGTCAGGTGTTTCAAGCTCTTGGAACATGTCTACTCAAGATTGTATGGAAATAGAACGGACACAGCAGAGCAAGTGTATAAAGTGTGGTGAAAGTGGATAGGGTTTGGTCTGTAGTGATCAAGTTTGCCATTAGCCGTCCATGGGAAATGAATGAACTGTTCTGTTGCATTTGGTGATATGGGAAAATTGTGTATCAAGGTCCCTATGAAAATATGCTTGAGTTCTTTGAATTCATGGGTTTCAAATGGTCGGAAAGGAAAGGAGTGGCTGACTTCTTACAAGAAGTGATGTCAAGGAACTCGTTGAAGTGTTTTAGTCATTTCATATTGTCAGAAACTAGGGGATGAGCTAGTTGTGCTGTTTGACAAGACCAAAGGCCACCCTGCTGCTTTGACCACCAAAAAGTATGAGCTTCCAAATGCTTCTGGTGGTCCTAACAGTGCAACTCACTATGCAATTTTGAAGGGTTTTCTGGGTGCATCTCATATAGGGTCAGAAAGTGGGCCAGATATCCCGATGCTTACCACTGTTGAAAAAGTCTCGTTGACGAGTTTGAGAGAGAGTTTTTTTCTGCATGAAGACAAAGGCTACGATGATTGTGTAAGCTCAGTGATTCGAATCCCATCAAGAAATGATAGTAGTCCGGAGTTGGGGACACCATTCACAGTAACTGAAATTGGAACTTCATCAATATCGAGATCAAAACTAGGAAGTCCACCTGCTGCAAATTCATGGCTGGGTTCTTTATTTGCCATCATAATTGGAATCCTTAAGATTTCCATTAGCAATGTCCATATCAAATATGAGGATTCCATCATTAATCCAGGACATCCATTTTCTTCAGGTGTGATATCTGGTAAGCTTGTTGCTGCTACCATGGATGAGCAAGGAATGAAAACTTCAACACCAATGGTGCCTTAAATAAATTGTGGAAGTTCTTACAAGTTTAGAGGCTTGCTATGTATCATGATTTTAACAGAGTGTCGTGGAAGATAGAAAATAAGTGGAAAGATCTCACTCCCAAAGAATGGGTTGAGATATTTGAGGATGGTTGCAAGAGCTTGTGCCCATGGCAATGATCTCTTCAAATCTGAAAGGTTTCCTGAAGTTTGCTCAGCATATGGTGAAAGCCTCAAGCTAATTCCTTCCACCCTGTTCTTTATTGCCACATAGAAGCTTGCTGGTATAAGCTTGAAATGTGGTCGTCTCTAGAGACCTGATTTTCAGTGTATCAAAAGATGGGCAAGGAAGCAGCACAATAACAAGGAAAAACACAAAAAATTACTCTTTAAGCACTCAGAGATGCTTCAGCTACAGAAACTCTAGTTCGATCCCACAAGATGTTGTCAAACTTGAATGAGTCAACTAAGACAGATGCTCCAGCTGCCTGTTTTGACTAGTTTCTGGATTTCCATCTCCAAATTGTGCAAGCAGTGATTGATATGGTGCCTATACGAGTAGCTACTGAAATGGCTCAAACCCCAGATACTAATGGCGGAGAAATTCTGTTACCTGAAACTAATTTGAATGTGAGAAGAGAAGAAAATAATGATGCAGGTACAAGTGGCTAAATGTCCTTAAAATGTACTGTGAGATTCAGAAGCAAAGGAAAATGCATTGCTTTAGGTTAGCAATTCAACTTTTTGTCCAAGATTCATCTTTAATTCTGAATACCAACATCAAGTTTCTATGGAGTTGGGTAACCAGAAGCCTGGAGTCATGTCATTGTTGCAGAAGAAGTTACTACATGTTGAATTTCTTATGAAACTTGTCGGTGAATCATCAAAGGAAAAGACAAGAAACACAGTTGACTTGGAAAAATCAAAATCTGAAAATTTACACCACCTCAAGGGTGTTTCGTCAACTTGGTGTGAGAATTCAGTGTTGGTTGATCCTATCAAGTCATGCATTTTGTCAATATGACACCAAAATTTATCTCCTTGCAAAGTGATGAGCAACTAGTTCCAATTCCAGGTTCCTCCACTCATCGGTTTGAAAGGGCCTAGTATGGCCCGCATTTGGAGCATTGGAAAGTGCAAATCCAAGTTGCCTGATGCGACTCATGGTAGCTTAGCTTTAAAGGCATATCAACAAAATTTATACCTTAAATACTATTACTAAAGTAGCCAAGCTACTATAGCATAGTGGTTCTAGGATCGTTCACTGGGAAGGGTTTTCGCAAACACAAGTGATATTCCAATTAGGAAAATAGGTGATTTTCTTATGGATATTAGCTTTAAAAGAAGATGTAAATGTTTTAGAAAGATTTAAACTAATCTAAGCTAACATTAAAGACTAAAATGAAAGGGTGTAAAAACAAGTTTCTCAAAGATAGGATAGCTATGCTCTAGCTCTTATGCAAATTGGAAATCTCAGGATAGGCTCCTCGCGTTGGGGTTGCAACTATGGTGATGCTTGCTTCCCGAACCGGTATGGATTTAGCAAATCAAGTTTTAATCCTTTAAAATGGCAAAACAGATGGTAGTGAATTTCATCAATGGTTATTCACCTTAGACTTCCTTTGAATGGCTCGTAAGAGATAACTAATGGTCTAAAGCCAAAAGCTTACCAAATATTGGCAACTCAAAGTCATTCCAGGTGATAAACTCACCTTTCAATGGCCATTGAAATTGGTTCTAACGGATTAATGCAAAACTTGGAATTGAAAACCTCACCTTCCAATAGCTCGTAGGAGATAACTAATGGATAGAAATCCAAAAGCTTATCAAGTATTGGCCGTTGGAAGTTGTCCAAAGGAAATAAAAACCAAACTTTGCATTAATGAACCGTTAATGAAAAACGACTACCTTACCTTCCAGGTGTGAGAAATTTCCATGGGATTGCATCCAAGCCATCACATAACATCCATACTTTGAGAAACTAAAATTTTTAGCCAATCATCCTCTGAGGAAAAGCCCTCAGAGGCTGTTTGGCTACTAAGAAAATAGAAATGGGGAAGAACAGGAGAAGAGAGAAAAACAGAGCTTTATATATTTCTAAGTTAATGTACAGAGGATCGATCCCCCAATATCCCCCTTTGGAGGTGTTGTGCACCTCTATATATAACAAAATTACAAGATAAAGCTTTATGTCGGCTGAATACAAGGTTACAAAAGGAATTTACATGAGAAAATATCAAGCTAAAAATATTTGGGAAGTCGGTGGTGCATGCATGGAGAAACAGAGGATTCAAAGGAATTTTGCAAGGTGCCTAAATCCTCTTTGCGAAATTTTCGCAAGGTATTTCTTCATGGTTCGAAATGGCCAAATTTCGCACCATGAGGAAAATCTCCTTGCGAAAATTTCGCAAGGTAAAATTCACCTTGCGAAATTGGTCATTTGGCATGATGCAGTTGTCTTCCGAAGGCCATATCTTCCTCATTTTAGCTCCAAATCATACATGGTTTGAAGCGTTGGATTCTTGACTTACTGAGATTTGAAATGGTATATAGCATGTAGAAAATAGACTTCGGGAAGTGCTTCAAAAGTGCGAAATAAGACTGCAGCTGTTTTCTTCACTCTGTTTTCCTCTTCTCCATTGCTTGTGCTCGTGTTTCCACTTGAAATTCAAGCCTGTAATCATCCAAAATCCTTGCTTAACTCACCCAAATAGCTCCTCCATTAATTGGCATGCTTGAATTGGTTCATAAGCTGATAAAAACATGTAAACTTGCCACAAAATGGTTAAAACCAATTACTAAGGACCTTAATGAATTAATTGGGTTAAATGAATATGATTACTACTCAAAGGTGCTTAAAACCATTATTATTAGGTCTACAAAATAGCACTTTTTGGTAGTAATCATTGCCTATTAACATAAATATGAATGACCATCAAAGATGAGAGTGCGAGAGAGCGTCAGCGGCGAGAATGTCAGCCGAGCGGAGAACCGAAGAAAACGGAAGACGAGTAGCTTTGGGGCGGAGTCGAAGGTCTTTGAGGTCGAAATGGTGGAGAGGAGAGGAAAACCCCAAGTAATCATAGTGGAAATCAAGAGAGGGGTGTCGTCATGGGTTCGTCTAGGGTCGGCCAGTGTAGGGTTTTTCCTGGAAGGTCTGTATCAGTGCCTTGAGGACGTAAATGAAGGAAAATGGGAAAAGGGTTGGAAGGAGAAGGGAAGAAGCTTCTCCTTGGTGCGCGACACTAACAGGGCGGGTAGTTTTCTTCAACTAGGGGTAGTCAATTCGAAGAAGAAGAGATACAACATATGTATCCCGAAAAACAGAGGAGAAAAGGAGGGTTGGCTGGCTATGGTGGAGGCCCTTCGCAAGCTGGATGATAGTCTCGATAAAAATGAGCAAAAATAGGAAGAGAGGGCATTGGGTAGATCATTTGCTGATATGGTGAAGGGATCGTGGAATAAGGGTTCTAATACTCTTAGAGTGGAGGTGAAAGGGAAGGAAATAAACAGAAATTTAAGTAGTTTGGAGCATTGTTTGATTGGAAGCTGGAACGCTAGCGGTGCAGAAGGGGAGGATTTGGAAAGGTTGGGATGGGTAATGGCAAACACTTGGGGGTTGAAAGGCAAGCTAGGTTTGGCAAGCTTGGGAAAAGGACGGGCATTATTGGAGTTTGAGTTCGTGGAAGAAGCCAGGCAGGTCCTTATCTCTGGAAAAAGGGCGGTGGAAGGGGTTCAGTTGGGCTTGGAGCGATGAAGCCTAAGGTCGGGGTGCTTGGAAGAAGGTGAGGTAAGAAATGAAGTCTGGGTGAGGATCCTGGGTCTTCCAATCTCGCTATGGGTCCCGTCAGTATTGAGGAGAGTGGGGGATGTGTGCGGTGGTTTCCTAGCCATTGACCCACAGACGGAGAGCATGGAGGATCTACAGTGGGCTAGGATATTAGTAGAATCTAATGGCGATGATCTTCCTTGTTCGCTAGAGATAGGGGTCGAGGAGGTGACCTATTTTCTAACTTTATGGTGGGAGGTATTGTCATTGCTAAGGCAGAAATCGGGGATAAAGCATGGTCTGTGGAGTCGACCAAGCGGGGGGGTCAGGGGTGATGCGGATGCACGCGCCGGGTCGTGAGTGGAAGAGATGGCGTGTGCAAGGGTTGAGGAGCAGTTCCAGTCAGTGGATGGGACTGGACGGTAGGCGTAGGGAGTGAGCTTCAACGTGACGGGCCCCCAAGCTCAAGTGGGTCTGCTGTCTCGGCCTTTCTCAGATGCTAGGCCGTCGTCGTCAGGCCTGGTTTCGAAATGGGTTGCTGGGTTGTCATTCCCCTCAATGGGTGAAACCTCAAGGGGGGCGGAGATTGGGTCGTCGCATCCCATGGGCACAGGGTGGGCCGCAGCTTTTGGGCCGGCCAGTTCTTATAGGGAAAGACCTGGCCCGTCTTAGGCCCAACCTTATGAAAGTGGGCTCCTTTTAAAAGCCTGTCCCCCAAATATCTTTGGCTATAGCAAGGGATGTAACTTGGAGTTGGAGTTCGCCAGATTCCGTGAGAAAGAAGTTGGGAGGAGGCAGCAGCTGGACTTACACCGCACAATGGCAGATAGTGTGCTAGAGGAAGAAGCCGCGAGGTATGGGTTAGTTATAAATTTGGGGGGTCTAAAGGCACTAGGGTCTTCCTTTTCTAATTTCTTTTATTTTGGTCGGACTCCAAAGAGGGGGTATTACGACTATTCTGAGGCGCTAAGGGAGGGCATTCAGGAAGGAAGTGGGTTACGAAGACCAGTTGCAGATAAGCACGTTAAGAAAGGGGATGGCTGTTGGGACTTGGTAGAGGTCAACAGCGTCGACCCTTTGGAAAGGAATTCAAGGTGGACCATAGGCTAGACGGAATCCCAAGAAGGAAGGAAGGAAAAACAACTTAATTGGGAGGAAAGCAGCCTGGTTAAGTTTACATGAGACATAGTATTTTAGGAAATTGTGGATATCTTCATGAAGAGGCCATAAAAGAATTCCAGGGAACTTCTACTAGTAATGATGCTTTCAAGAAACTTGTTGAAAACTTAGGCTCTGATTCCACCATGGTCAAGATTGTGGGTCACCTTTGGATAAACTTGGCTTCAAAGAAAGAAGCTCCAAAATCTTAAGTTAAAAAAAAAAAGTGTCATCTAAAGCATCAATCCTGCTTGTTGTGCATAAGTCGTGGTCATTAACACCTCCACCTCGGGCCTACCAGATACTATTTATGAAGATTCTGTTCGATTGGCTTCCCACAAATTAGTGGATGGAGAGGTTCCAATGAATTCAATAGAAGTGAAACAAGAACTTGATTTTGTTTCTGGAGGTCACAATTCTGTTGAGACCATCAAGAGTTTGGGGCATGTATTAAGATCCATAGTTGGGCTTTCAAATAAATGTAATGAGATAAGCATACTAAATAGTGGAAACTCTTGTTGGGCATTGATAATCATGAACCGAAGAATGCACTCTCAATAGGTCTCAGCATTGGAGCAAGACTCGTGCATGGCATACCAGAACACAGGGCATTTGCTCAGCTATTGCAAGCATCTCAGGATGTTGCTAAACTTATCATCCACAATAGGTTCCCTGCCCCAAGATTGGTGGTATGTGATCAGCATGGCTCCTAAGCAAGATTCTTATTGGCAAAGTTGAACCCATCAGCTACGTACAACAATGCCCATGAAATGGCGATTAGGTCAGGTGTGATCTTCATGGATGATGTGAGCCTTCAAGCGTTCTTTGACCATCTCCAGAGGCTGGCTGTGCAATCTTGAGAGCATAAAGGAGAAGGACCTTGCCAATTTTTAATGTTGCTGGCCAGATGATAACAATAATTAAAGGCATGATGAAGTTGGGTGAGGCAAATGCATGCTTGAAACAAATGAAGGTATCTCTGGATGTTGCAGAACATGCTAAAAGGAATGCTAAAACTGAGGCTGCATTGGCCAAAGAGAGTTCGAAAATATCCAAATTGGAGGTTAAGCGGATTGAATTGATGCTTAGCTTGGTTATTGAAGAAAGAGATCAATTGAGAAATGTTGTTAATAAATTGAAGAAGCAGAAGAATGTTGAAGTAGGGGATGAAACAGAAAATGGGATTCTTCTTCAAGAATCAATGTAAGAGAAAGTATTTTCTCTTACACAGTTGCCTCCCATGTGCATATGACTTCCTCTTGCACGGCCACCTTGGCACACACTATCCTCCTCCTGATGTATTTTTTTTTATCTTTGTGTGAATTTACATGTTTTGAGTTGGGTTTTCAAATCTTTTTCCATCAAAATAATCTCAGTTTTTTCAAACTTCGTCCTTAGAAAATAAAATTCAATTTAAATAAAGGTTCACTGCCATTTTTCCTTATGCAAGCACTTTTTACTACTTTCCTTGATGAATAAAATCTATAATTCCATAAATAATGAAATTCAATTCAAATTCCTATGATCTTTTTCTGTGATCATCAATAATAAATTCATGCTGAAATAAATTGGCCTTTGGTGGGTGCCCAATATCCATGATATCTTCTATGATAATAATGCAAGTGAATGTCTGTTTGATATTAATTGACCTCGATTTTCTTTTATGATGCATGTGACATATTTTAGTTCACTCTCACTCCCATCTTGCTTACTCATATATCCCCAATTTATCTTGCATGATCCGTTTTCTTCCTATGACTTAAAATTTCCATTTTCTTCCTATGACTCTTGAAATTTGGTATTCATCGATCGACCAACCAATTGTTATACTTGCCTTAACTTGATTAGTAGAAACCTAATTTTAGGGCTTAGAAGAGTACTACAACTCATCATCGTATCTTCCCAGTAAGTAACCTAGCCCCTGACCCGATTCAATTTTCACAGAGTTGTTATTCTTTTCTAAGAGTCACACTTAAGGTTTTCTTTCTTATTTTATTTTCCCTTAAAAAATAAAATAAAAATAAGTGGCGACTCTAAACCAATTTTCAAAAAATCAATTTTTACAATAAAAAGCGAGTCTTGCCAGGGAACGTGAACACATGTGAAAAATGCGGCTTCACAAGAGGAAAAATGGAAAAAAAAATGAAGAATGGAGAAAAATAAAAAATAGATTCAAAACCAATAAATAATTTCTATATTCTTCTTCAAATTCATTTTAAAACGATTTATAAATATATAAATATTAAACGATTTTAAAACGTATAAAATTTTAACTAATTTTAATTATATTTGATTTTCTTTCGTTTGTCCATCGTGAAACCAAATATGAGAAAACTATTTTCCTTAATTTTTTTTTTTTATTTCCTTAATACTTTCAAGAACCAAATGTTTCTTTGGAGGGAACATGCCAAGGATGGTGGCAGGTACCTTAAGGACTTTATTTGGAGGAAACATGGCCAGGATGGTACTTGATTATTTTTATTATTTTTTAAGTAAGGGTTTTTATAGATTAAATAGTAGATTCATGGGCCAAATGCATACTTTAATTAATATATAAACTTTTAAATTAAATATCATTTTATAAAATAAGGACATTTATACATTAAATAACATCAAATTAGAGAGGCTTTTTTTTTTTTTTAATCTTTGGCTATTAGTAAATTAAATTATGATAGAAATAAAATATAAATTTATTAATATCTATAATTTTATTAAATAGTAGAAAGATAATATTTTATTGTTAAGGAGATATATAAAAAATGAAATGAATTTTCTTAATTATTTTATATATTATGCCTTTTTGCTTGCATGATTGTCATATATTTATTATCTTACAAATTAAAAGTATTTATATCTATTTTAAAGTTTTTATATTTATTTGAAAATTTGTAGTAGCCTATTTGTTAATACAAATCATAATACAATCAAAAATCAACTTGGAGTCCTCTTGGCCTATCTAATTGGCCAAGGTAGGATTAGGATACCTAATATTATTTTGAGTATATTTCTCATACAGTATATTAATTTTCATCTAAGTTGTATCACAAACATTATGTCATGAATTGATACTCTCCTAAGTTAGAAGGTTATGCTTGATTCTTGGAAAGTATTAATGAAAGGGAAAAAAAATGTTAAGACAAATCATTTTTTTATGTTTGGTTGTGACATAAAAAAATCCAAAGAAAATAAAATATAATTAAAATTACTTAGTGTTGGTATGTTAGGTTATGTAGTTTAAGATTGATAATTTTGTTCCATTCATTATGACGTTAGGACTCTTTTAATTTGTATCTTACTCTCCATTGAAGACTTGAGGTTGTTGCTTAATCAAGGAGGATAAGACAAGTAAGTATAAAATGGTCTAGGAAAAGCAAATTAGTGTTTGGTATGGCATGGTGTGGATCAAAGTTTTTAAAATCGAGTGAAATGTTTTTTAAAAGTGTTTTAAAAATCCCTTGAGCACTCAAGTGTTGTCAATAGCGTGCTCTCAAGTACTCAAAGGGTGCGTAAGTGGTCATGACAAAATTCTCTAGAATTTTAGAGATTCGTCTTTTCTATTTTTAAAAGAATTATTTTTAGAAATTTTTGAAATTTAGTCCTCTAGGTTCTTAGGTCTATATGTACTTTGCATAAAAAGGTTTTTGGTTTAATGCTTCTAAGTTGAAAAACATAATGTCATTCCATTCCCAAAACTCTCGAAGAAGTGTTTGTATTTGCTTTTACCCAAGTTGTGAAGGAGATCTACATTCCCTCAAGCATTGAGGTGATATCCATTGACAATAGATGAGGTATTGATTAGCACTCAAAACTGGTGTTTTCCTATATATAAAAATATGTTTTTGAATAATTTTTTAGTGCAAATCATTATCTTTTTATTTAAGTATATGTTAAGCCTTAAATAGAGGACTAATATTTGTATCTAGTAAAGAATGCAACGAAAAAAGGAATTTTGATAAAAGAAAGTGGATTTCAATACCACTTCGATATAAAAAAGTAGTCAATCTGGATATAGTGAGAGCACTAGATGTGGCTCCCAAAACAACACCTAATACTATGGATCTAGTACCGACCATTCTTATTTCTAGTACACTAGTGCCTTGTTGTAGTGGGAGAGTTGTTATCTAACCAGACCGATTTATGTATTAGGAAGAGTCCTTTGAGGCCATTATAGAGGAAAATGATATTGATGTTATAAATTACGATGAAGCATTAAGCGATGTTGATGCACATCATTGACAAAAGGTTATGGAGGCAAAGATAGAATCCATGTATTTTAACCAAGTCTTAGAGCTTGTAGAAGCACTTAAAGGGATAAAACCCATAGGTTGCAAGTAGGTCTACAAGAGGAAAAGGGGTGTAGATGGAAAGGTTGAGACTTAAGGCTAGGCTTGTAGTGAAGGGTTATAATAAGAAATCTAGTTCAACTATGAGGAGACCTTCTCATCAATTGCCATGCACAAGTCTATCAGGATACTCCTATCCATTACGACATATCTCAATTATAAGTTATGACAAATGGATGTCAAGATTGCATTCTTAAATGACAATCTTGACAAGTATATATAATACAACCAGATGATTTCATAATAAAAGTCCAAAAGCATATGGTATGCAAGTTACATAAATCCATTTTTAGATTAAATAAGGTATCTCATTCATGGAACAAACCTTTTGATCAGACAATTAAGACCTTTGATTTTGATCAAAACGAAGATGAACATTTTGTGTATAAGAAGGTACATGGAAGCATGGTAGTTTTCATGATCTTGTATGTTTATTAGTTTCTAGTCATTGGTGATGATGTAGGGTTATTGTCATCAGTCAAGATATAGTTATCTACTCACTTCTAGATGAAAGATCTTAGAGAAATGCAATATGTTCTTGGGATTAAGGTCCTAAGAGATTGCAAGAATAGGAAATTGGCGTTGTCTTAAGCCACCTACATTGACAAACTATTGGTCTAGTATGTGATGTAGGATTCTAAGAAGGGTTTGCTACCCTTTGGACATGGAGTTCCTTTTTCTTAAAATCAATGTACTAAGACAATTGAGGAGAAAGAGCACATGCAAACAGTACCTTATGCATTAGTAGTGGGTAGTCTTTTGTATGTGATGCTATATACTAGACAAGATATTTGTTTTGCAATAGGCATGGTAAGTAAATATTAGTTAAATCCAAGGCTAAGAATTAGACAACTATCAAGCATATACTCAAAGAATGGGGGATTATGTGTTTGTGTTCCAAAGTGACAAATTGGTACCCAAAAGGGTACATAGATTCAAACTTTCAATCTAATAAGGATTCTTATTGGTCTATCTTTGATTTTGTCTTTACTTTTGATGGTATGGTTGTTAGTTAGAGAAGTGTGAAACAATCTTAAATTGTTAACTCAACTATGTAAGTCGAGTATATTGTAACTTCTAAAGCAACAAAGGAAATTGTTTGGCTTAAGAAGTTCCTCATGGGACTTAGGGTTGTGCCCTTAATTGTACAATGCATGATACTATTTTGTGACAATAGTGGGGTTGTGACACAGTCCAAAGAATAAGGGAACCACTAGAAAGGTAAGTGCATTGAGAGGAACTACTAATTAATTCATGAGATAGTAAAAAAGGGTGATATAATGGTTGAAAAGATACCTTTTATGGATAACCTGACAAATTCCTTTACTAAGACATTAACAAAGAGAATCTTTGATGGTCACAGGAATAGCATATCTTGCACTTAAGCGCTTGTAGGGGCTTCCAGTGCCCATCGCACGCTTGAGTGCTCAAAGCCACTTCTAATGCTCTTCTAACGCTTAAAACGCTCAACTGCTAATCTAGGTTCTAACACTCTTCCAACAAACCTACCCGTACCAATGGTTATAAATAGCCTTTCAACACCTCATTTGTTCATATTCCTTGATCCCAAGTCATCACCTATGCTCCCTCTTCATGCTTACTTGTCTTTTAGTGGCTTTTTAGGTTAGTTTTCACTTATTTCGACCTCGTAGGAGTGTTATCAACTACCTTTTCAGACTTTCCAACAATTCAGTTTTTTCAAGTAGCTCCTCACTTTCTATGTCTTTTTATTTTTCATTCTAGGTCAATATATCTTGTCATAGGTGTCTTAGAAGTCCTCTTTGACACCTCTATTTTCTTAGTCGATCATAAGGTTCTCTATCCAGGATCCATTTAATTTGGCTAGCCTTCTTATCGAGTGTTTCCACTCTGAGCACACTTATGAGCATTGCTATGCTCATTTCCTTTACTATCATGTCGAGATTGAGTGCAATACTTCCTTGATCTCCTTCCATGACAATGTTTTGCTAGGTTTTTTTTTTTTTTTCCAAAATAGGGATTGGGAGCTCCTAACCTCTTTTCATGGGGTGCTTATTCCTATCTTGTTCGGATATTCTATGCAAACATCCATTATGTTGTCTCTTTAGTGTAGTGTTTCAAGTTTCCTTGTATGGTTAGATTCTCTTTATTACCCTTTAGCTTATTTGCTTTGCTCTTGGGTTATCCTAGCTTAGGGAGTTTGTTTTGCATTTTTCTACCTAGTCTTAGGGCCTCACCTTATCTAAGGTCATTGCCATTCCACTCACTTTATATGGTGTGGCTCATAATCTCCCCATTTATATTCCTTTGGCTAGGTTTACTAAGCTAGTTTGAGTCTTGGCCATGAATTTTCCTTATTCATTATATCATTCCTTACATTGGACCCATATTAGGCATTCAACTGCTCAGTTTATTCATGCCATTCTGATTGGGTAGTGGATTGACCTTACCCAAGTCATCCTCAACATCATGGCTACTTATCATAAGCATATGACCCTAGGAGCCTTCCTTTTGCTCTGATAATCTCTATGCTCCTCGTGCATATTGGCTTTGAGATTGATCAATAGTTAAGTGCCCTTAGTCCACGTGCTCTCATCGATGAGAGTTCATGGTCCAAACATATGAGCCATTGGCCCGATCATTGATATATAAATAATTTTCTGTTCTTAAAAAGTCTTTTAAGTTCATATTGATATATATATATATTTCTTTTAGCAAATAATATTATATAAAGTGTTTTTATATATTTTTGTATTTTGTCATAGAATTAGGTTTCCTCATTGAATAAAAAAAATATTTAAAATATCTCTACAAAGATTTATGTTATGGAGAACAAAAAATTTATTAGATTAAGATAGATATTTAAAACTCATTTTAATAGATACGAGGAAAAATAAGAGATATTTAATGGAATTAAAGCTTACATTGAGAAAATAGATGGAAGTGGAAAAACATATTGTAGACCCCCATTTGGGGCTCATTTTCTGCAGCTTGCTTTTAGCCAGGTGTCACCATCTAGGGGAAGCCACGTGTCACATTTTGACTAGCTGCTAGAGAATCAGATAGTGGATTTGGAGGACGAATAGGAGAGCAACACCTATAAAGATGAGGAAGATTCTAGAAGAAGGAGCATGCTTTCTGTTATGGAGGGAGAGCTAGCTGCATGAAAAGAGGAAGGTGGTCTGGGCTGCAGAGTGTAGTGGTTCTAGAGGTGGCTGCAGAGATTGTTGGAGGGGCAAATCCGGGAGAGAAAAGAGATATCGCCTAGAAGAGGAAGGTGGCAGAAATCTTTAGAAGAGGGGGAGAGGTTTTGTTTGGTTTTTTTGGAGAGGTTCCGGGAGGCTGGTTACAGAGGGAGGAGAAAAAGCTGGTTTTGGCTAGAGAGAGAAAAGTGAGAGAGACATGAGAGCCTAGGGGGGGTGATTTTCTTTTAGCTTGAGGTACCGGGGCTGCTGAGGGGATTCCAGGGAGTTTTTCCATGAGAGAAGTAATTTTGGACGGTGAACTTGAGAGAATGGGAACTTGAGAGAGAAAGAACCAGAGAGTGAGAGTTTTCCAGAGAGAACAGAGAGCTTGGGAGGGAGGAGGAGCCTTTTCTGGAGCTGGGGAGGCTAACAAGACCTTACTGCAGAAGGGCATTTCAGGTATGGATGCAACTGATATATGGTTTGATTCAGATTCTTATTATTCCTACCCGTTTTTTATTGATATTTGAGTGTTAGTTGTCTTGCTTGAGGTGGATAATGAAGGCCACCTATTCCTTGTTGAGATATAGTCTTGGATTCATATTGTTAGCCTTGGTATGCTTTGTCTCTGATGTGAAATATCCAAGAGTCCTATCATTTATTTGCATTCGATACTGTATTCCTCACCCTAACCCGAGAAGGTTCCCGGAAAACTCATGATGTGAAGCCTTCTTTGAGGACCTTTTTATTTGTTTCCCTTTGTGCTCTGTTTTCATGCATTTTTTTTAATGGTTGAGGCCACCCCTGTTCCTGGATCTTGTTCATTATATGGGTTTTGAGAGAAGAGATACCTTTGAAAGAAGAGAGATCATCTGAGGATGAGAGGAGGAGGAATTGTTCAAGCAGAAAATGAGCTGAAGGGTACAAAGGAAGTATTCTCGGCTGCTGTGCTCTCCACATTTTTGTTGTGCAGGGCTTGCATGACATTGTTCATCTGTTGGTAGAGCCCATCATTATTTGTACCTAGGTGTGGGAGAAGGCATCGTCTGGTTGATTGGTTGGGCATTAATATTGGAATACACAATTGATAGCTCAGTTGTTGCTCGTGACATATTTCTGAATCTGGCTTTATTTTCGGAGGCGAGGATAAGTTGCCTGCTCTTTTAGTCTGCTACACCATCTCCTGGCTTGGTATTGTGGTCAATCCATGCACAACAATTCTGGTTTTCATTGTCACTGGGCTATCGTGTGTTGGGATCAAGGAGGAGTGCTTAATATATATGTCTGGTGGGTACTTGAGTTTTAAGACTGGATGGGTTGGATGTGAACTTCAAGACGGATATTTCCCATTTAGAACAAATAGCTTGTTTGGCAGGTCAGCGATTGTTCTCTTTTCATGCATTGGTTTTGATTCAGTCACCAGCACCGTTACTGGAAGTCAACATGCAGCTGGAATAGATATTGCAAGGTTTCCAGCAGGTGGATAAGAGCATGCCTCCCCGTTCTTTTTATGCCATCACTCACTTCACATTGTGGTGTCAGTTGCACTTCTTAAGCCCATTTACCATATTCCTTACACCCATTTCTCATTAACTCCCACCATCCAGTTCACTAACTCCACACCCATGAGCAAGACCCGTACCTTTAATACCCACTGTTACCCATCTCCATGCTCATATCTCCGATTTCCATCCCACCAACCCGTAGTCTATCCCTGCGCATGCATAACTGCCCCAAAATCCTTCCAATCACCATTGACAACGTCCCAAATTCATCTACCCGTGTGTATGGACCCATGCAAACCTTTCCATCATTTTTTTCCATCTTCACTCCCCCCATATCACTATGCTTTACATGCCCACAACCCACTCCCTCATCCCTATACTTCGCTATACCCATTCTGTGCCTATGTGTATCGACTTATCCATCTCTCTCATTCTTTCTCTCTCTACATCGCCTGTTCTTCATGACTATACCCATTTTCTTTTTTTTCTTTTTTTATCCTCATCATCAAAGAAAGAGAGGTGAAATCTGCAGAAGGAAGTTTTGGCTGCTTTGTTTATCACTTCTGAGAAGCCTGAGGAGTTGCCTGCAAGAACAGCTAAACCCAAGCCAGTGAGAAAATTTGGAGTTGCAGGAAATCTGGTGCAGTCCCATCCACTTAAATCTTGTAGCAAGGCAAGGGTTTGCTTGCTTCCCTTGAACTCAATGACGGGTCCTATCCGGCGAACCTTCAGGTCATCGTTGACGCCGCCTTAGCGCCTCTGGGCCAGCTCGTGCAGATCAGCACGTGCGTGCACGCGGAGAGCTCGCTCAAGGTTCCTCCTGAGGGGACGAAGCAGAGGGTGGAGTTTAGGGTTGAGAAGGTCCATCACGTTGGTCCTGTGGATCCAGCCAAGTATCCGTTGCCTAAGACCAGGCTAACCCTCGAGTTTCTAAGAGTTTTTGTTCACTTTCGGTGAAGAACCAACATGATTCCTGCAGTTGCCAGAATCTGTAATGCATTGGCTTATGCTACCCACACATTCTTCCAAAATCATGGCTTTCTCCATGCGCACACTCCAATTATCACCACCAGTGATTGTGAGGGTGCTGGTGAAATGTTTCAAGTTACAACCTTGATTAGTGATGCGGAAAAGGTGAAAAAGGAGCTTATTAAGAATCCTTCTCCATCAGAAGCTGACATCGAAGCTGCCAAGGCACTTGTTAAGGAGAAAGGAGAGGTTGTTGCCCAACTAAAATCTGCTAAAGCAAGTAAGGGGGAAATCACCGCTTCTGTGGCTGAACTTAACAAGGCTAAGGAGAATCTCTCAAGGCTGGAAGAGCGATCTAAGCTTAAGCCTGGTATCCTTCAAAAAGATGGGAAGATTGATTATTCCCAGGATTTCTTTGCCCGTCAAGCATTTTTTACTGTTTCTGGCCAACTGCAAGTTGAGACTTATGCATGTGCTATTGGCAGTGTTTATACATTTGGGCCAACTTTCCGAGCTGAACACTCTCACACATCAAGGCATTTGGCAGAATTCTGGATGGTGGAGCCTGAAATAGCATTTGCAGATCTTAAGGATGATATGAATTGTGCGGAGGCCTATGTGAAATTTCTTTGCCAGTGGTTACCTGACAATTGCATTGATGATATGGAATTCATGGCTAAAATTTTTGATAAAGGCTCCATTGATCATCTAAGAATGGTTGCATCAATGCCCTTTGAGCGAATTTCATACGCAGAGGCAATCAAACTTCTGGAGGAAGCAGTCAAGAAAGATAAGAAATTTGAGAATAAAGTGGAATGGGGGATTGATTTAGCATCTGAGCATGATCAGATTCTAGCCAGCAGGCAAGGACACGTATAAGAAATTGACTTCTGATGGAGGGGTCATCTCAAGCATCTTGGTAATGTACTTGCTGCACCACATGTCCTGCTGAAGAGATGCTTCAGTCAAATGGTCAGAGTTCCATCATCATTGCTGGGGATATCAATATGTCTCTTTAGGCTTGAGACTCTTTTTGATGAGGATGCACAGATTGTAAAGAATGCGGGGATTGCTAGCTTTGCTTCAATGAGGATTTTCTGCTCTCCTCAGCATTCGGGTAATAAAGATTTGAATGACTCCACAGGGATATCTTTTAGAGGATGTATGCAGCCTGTAGAGAAGTGTTCAAGAGATGTTTGGGAATTATTTCGATCAGTTGATGGTGCAGTACATGGATGGCCAGCCCATATAGCAAGATCATGTGATTCATTTGAAGATGAGTTGTTGACAGAGCAGATGTAGTGGCACTCCAGATTGCATTCTTACTCGGTTTTCCCTCATCACCTTTTCACTTGTATGTCAATGCATGGCTACCTTTGAGGAATGTGCTATCTCCTATTCCCCTCTTTTAATTTTTAAGATAATTGCCCCAAATCCTGTTTTGTAAATATTCTCTCAAATTCAGCTTTTCAAATAATCCCAACTCCTATTTTCTAATAAAACTTGGCTGCCTTTTTTTTTCTCTCTGGCAAGCCATTTTCAAATTTTCTTTGTTTTTAAAAATGTTTTAAAATAAGCATGGATTTAATTCTGTAATTCCGAATAATGGAATTTATGGGATTAATTCATGCAAAATAAAACGGGCTTTGGTGGGGGCCCTACATCAAATAAATTTGCTTTGAAATAAAAATGAATTTTGAATGAAATATCATGCGTGCTATTGGTGCTTCTTTATCTATTTTGGTGACATGAGTGACATACTTTATGTTCATTACTATGCACTAATCTCATTTTGTGATAGCGCGTTGCCGTTTGCTGATCAGGTACGCATCCACTTTCACTTCGGTTATCCTCTATTGCATATTCTGATACTCATATGTGCATGATTGATTCGAGTATTCATTGATTTTCTCATTGATTGCCATGTCAGCTTCATCTTATTAGTAGAGACCCGTTTCTAGGGACTTAGAGGGGTGCTACGGTATTTACCGTACCTTCCCGATAAGTAACCTGACCCCCGAACCCGATCCGGTTTTTTTGCAGACCATCTTTTCCAAACTAAGGAGTCACACTTAGGGTTTTTCTTTCTTATTTTGTTTACCCTTTAAAAATAAAAACAAAAATAAGTGGCGACTCCAAGTCATTTTTTTTTTTTTAATCAATAAAAATCATTATTCAAAAATAAAAATCGAGCTCGCCATCGAGTGGGAAACGCATTGAGCTGAAATGCGGGGTCCACACATATGATATAAGTACTAAATAAATGTGAACTCTTTAATAAGATTGTTATATAAAATATTCAGTCCAAGTTCCCTTAAACATTATTAAGAAGATTGATGAAAAAAATATTGTTCTTGGTTTAGAAATTGATAGAATTGCCTTTTTATTATAAAAACAGTAATAATTAATTCATGCGAGATTAATGTAATATTATTTAAAATAAACTCTAAGATCTAACAAAAAAAAAATGTTATATCCATACCCTTTTAAATATGAAAATAGAAATAAGACAAGAATGAATAATCTTTACCAGAATACTTATAAATTTTTTTAATACAAATGACCAAATTAGTAAGGTTTGTTAATTTTTCTTTATTTGTCTAAAAATAGAGGAAATAAATAAATTGAAAAATATAGTAAATCGCACGGTCGTGTGCCCCACCTTAGTCACGGGGGTGTACCGAAAGGGTTGAGTGTGGAGAGCACGTGATAATTCATTGTACACACTTAGGATTATATAGCATAAGGTGTTTTATTTATTTTTATTTTTTTACAATTATAAAATATGATATAATTTTTGTATGGGATTCAAACTCAATTATTCTTACAAGGTTATATTAGTTCTTCAAAAAGAAATAAGAAGTTCAACGCAAACATTTTTTAAAACAATAATGATGTTTTAGAGGGATAATGTTTTTCAGAAAATATAAACAAGACAAATTTCGTAAAAATCTATCAACAAAATATTAAGAGAGTATTTTAAGAAGTTGACTTGGCTGAATTTTATTGTAAAAAATTGGCATAGATTATTTACAATATAAAGTGTTTATTCTTAACTAATTGGGTCATGTTCAGTGTACATCACATACACTAGTGCACTCACCATGAGAAACTCATCTTGATAACCAAAGCAAGTAATTCCTTTAATTAGGATGTTGTACTCCATAACCTCATATAGATTACCAAAGTCTATGAATCAGTTATGAATAACTCATCAATTTACATAGAACCCATGACCTGTATCTTTCTTGCAACTCCTAATGCACCTAAGTCATGTAAAATGCTAGTGATTTAGGCTTGAATGATTAGATAAACGTTAATGCAATTAATGGATAAAATAGTGGAAACTCAAGTGTAACTTTATGTGGACCTACATTTTTCACGTGCATCCCTAATTGATAGCGAGACTTGTATTTTTAGGTGAAAAACCGTATTTTATAAAAAGATGGAATCGCCATTTATTTTTATTTTTTTTAGAAGAAAAATAAAACCTTAAAAAAATTGACTCCTTATTTTTGGAAAGCATGTCTTTGAAAACTCATGTTTAGGTCCATATGTCAAGTTACCTATCGGAAAGGTACCATAATGGTAGCACCCGTCTAAGCCCTAAATAAATATTTCTATTGACTAAATTGAGGGAAGCATGATAATTAACTGATGGATCGAGGATATCAAGGAAGGCCAAAGGTGATTACCTAAATTCTAACAACATATTAAGTATGTCAAACAATCATTTCAAGTCATAATCATAAAGGAGAGATAAGGTGCATACCTAGACTACAACTCAAGTGCTATCATAAAACATCAAAATTAGTTTAAATATCATATTACTCGACATGCATGTAGACCCTCAATTTTGTCCCTTTAGCACATGACTTTAAGTTCGTTTTTAATGCTCCATAGTAATTCCTTGGTGGCCCATTACTACTCGTTCAACTTACCTTTTCCTGAGCCACCTCGGAGATTTTGGTTGAGGGATTATCTAACCCCTTATTGTGACTCTTGGTAGCCCTAATTTAGACTTAGGCTTTTCCGTTCATTTTTAGGATAGCTTTTAGGTACACTTGGCCCATTAGGCACCGCTCTAGGCTTTTAGACACACTTGGCCCAGTAAGAACTTTTAAACTCACTTTTTGTATGACTTGCATGGCCCGCATAGGATTGACTATTTTATTCAATTATTTTGTTTTACGTTATTTATTTTTATTTTATTTTAATCTTTGATAGGTTGCAAGATTGCTACCTCTTTTTGTTTTTATTCTCTCTATTTTTCGTTTTTTATGGTTTGATAAGAGAATAGGGGTTGCTATTCAACTCTCACAAAGGTATGTGCACTCAAAAAGGTAAGAGAAATATTTTGCGAGGAAAAAGGAATTAATGTGGCTGCATACATATGGAAAGAGAAGATCCTACATGAGAAGAGAGGAGCATTCTGATTTTGGAAAAAAGGAAGGGAAATAGAAGAAAGGAAAGTGGATTCTCTTGAGCAGATTGAGTTTGAGAGGCTGATACGAATATAATGAGAAAAGGAACAGGCATTTGAGAGGGACAGTGCGCATAAGAGGATCGTCTGGAAGAGAAGGTGACACACAAAAGAGGGATATTGAGGATTTTTGGGAATGAAGAACAGAGGAAACGAAAAAGAGCAATTGTAACCAAGGGTATCCAGGTATGCTTTTCATTACTCTTGGAATTTTTACCCATGTTCGATTTTTCAGCGTGTCTGTTTTTGAATATTCATTGTATTGTTGATTTTGGTGTGGACGCAAAGGAGGCCACAGTTTGATTTGTTGAGACTAATTTGCTCGCATATTTGTGCTATTTTAATCTTCCTTTTTTTTATGTCTCTGGTTCTATCTGAAAACAATCTGAATATAGGTTTACCTTAAAATTTGAGGCTAGGGGTTTTTGCCCCTATTTGCGTTCCAGATTCACTTTAAAATACCCACCGATTGTCTTTTTCTTCCCCTGTTTTCTTTTCTTTTCTTCCTTGGTCTTTTTGTGTGCATCTGTGTCTACGTTTCTTCCCTTTCTTTACCTTGGTATTCTCAGATATGGGGACCATGAGCATTCCGAGAAAGGTGGGAGCTTGATAAAGGCTATGTAAAACGGGTTTTCTTGGAGTTAAACAGATGCAGAGGTTACCATAGTTCTTGAGGGTTCTTAGCTTATGGCATCGCTGATTACTACCAAAAAGTGCTATTTTTTAGACCTAAGTATAATGGTTTTAAGCACCTTTAAGTAGTAATCATATTCATTTAACCCAATTAATTCATTAAGGTCCTTAGTAATTGGTTTTAACCATTTTGTGGCAAGTTTACATGTTTTTATCAGCTTATGAATCGATTCAAGCATGCCAAATGATGGAGGAGCTACTTGGACAAGTTAAAGCAAGGATTTTGAACATTTACAGGCTTGAATTTCAAGTGGAAACACGAGCACAAGCAAAGAGAAGCAAAGTGGAAAAGCAAACAATGGAGAAGAGGAAAACAGAGGACAGCAGCTGCAGTCTTCTTTCGCACTTTTGGAGCACTTCCCGAAGTCCAATATTTACATGCTATATACCATTTTAAAGCTCTTGAAGTCAAGAATCCAACGCTTCAAACCGTGCACGATTTGGAGCTGAAATGAGGAAGATATGGCCTTCGGAAGCCAACTGCTCCAGCATATGCGAAAATTTCGCATTCCACAAAAGCATATGCGAAATTCGCATTTGGTTCGCATTTGGTTCGCATAACCCATGCGTGTTGCGAATTTTGCTCTGCCCTTTGCCGACTCCACTTTAGATATTTTCCTTTGTATTTTGTGATGTAATTTCCTTTATTATCCTTGTAACTAACCAATCATAAGTTTTGGCTTTTGTAAAGACTATATAAGGGGTGGAAATCACCTCTTGAAGATATAGACGGATATATACAGACGGAGCCTTGCTCTGTTTTTCTCTCTTCTCCAGCTCTCCCGTTTCTATTTTCTTAGTAGCCAAATAGCCTCTAAGGGCTTTTCCTTAGAGGATGATTGGCTAAAACTTTTAGTTTCTCAAAGTATGGATGTTATGTGATGGCTTGGATGCAATCCCATGGAAATTTCTTGCACCCGGAAGGTAAAGTAGACGTTTTTCATTAAAGGTTCATTAAGGCAAAGTTTGGTTTTTATTTCCTTTGGACAACTTCCAATGGCCAATACTTGATAAGCTTTTGGATTTCTATCCATTAGTTATCTCCTACGAGCTATTGGAAGGTGAGGTTTTCAATTCCAAGTTTTGCATTAATCCATTAGAACCAATTTCAATGGCCATTGAAAGGTGAGTTTATCACTTGGAATGACTTTGAGTTGCCAATATTTGGTAAGCTTTTGGCTTTAGACCATTAGTTATCTCTTACGAGCCATTCAAAAGAAGTCTAAGGTGAATAACCATTGATGAAATTCACTACCATCTGTTTTGCCATTTTAAAGGATTAAAACTTGATGTGCTAAATCCATACCGGTTCGGGAAGCAAGCATCACCATAGTTGCAACCCCAACGCGAGGAGCCTATCCTGAGATTTCCAATTTGCATAAGAGCCAGAGCATAGCTATCCTATCTTTGAGAAACTTGTTTTTACACCCTTTCATTTTAGTCTTTAATGTTAGCTTAGATTAGTTTAAATCTTTCTGAAATATTTACATCTTCTTTTAAAGCTAACATCCATAAGAAAATCACCTATTTTCCTAATTTGAATATCACTTGTGTTTGCGAAAACCCTTCCCAGTGAACGATCCTAGAACCACTATGCTATAGTAGCTTGGCTACTTTAGTAATAGTATTTAAGGTATAAATTTTGTTGATACGCCTTTAAAGCTAAGCTACCATGAGTCGCATCAATCGCCCATTCCACCCAAATACCGTAGCCGCCACTCTACCCGGCCGATCTCACAGCCGCCATTCTACCAGGCCGATCTCACAGCCGCCATTCTATCCGGCCGACCTCACAGCCGCCATTCTACCCGGCCGATCTCACAGCCGCCATTCTATCCGGCCGACATCCCATTTTCTATGGATGTCTCACAGCCGTCATTCCACCCGGACGTCTCACAGCCGCCATTCTATCCGGCCGACGTTCCACCTTCTCCGGATGTCTCATAGCCGCCATTATACCCGGTCGATCTGGCAGCCGCCACTCTACCCGGCCGATCTCACAGCCGCCATTCTACCCAGCCGATCTCATAGCCGCCATTCTATCTAGCCGACCTCACAGCCGTCATTCTACCCGGCCGATCTCATAGCTGTCATTCTATCCGGCCGACATCCCATTTTCTATGGATGTCTCATAGCCGCCATTCTCCGGATGTCTCACAGCCGCCATTATACCCGGCCGATCTCACAGCCGCCATTCCACCCGGATGTCTCACAGCCGCCATTCTATCCGGCCGACGTTCCACCTTCTTCAGATGTCTCACAATCGCCATTATACCTGGTCGATCTCGCAGCCGCCACTCTACCCGGCCGATCTCACAGCCGCCATTCTACGCGGTCGATGGTCCACCTTCCCCAGATGTCTCACAGCCGCCATTATACCCGGCCGATCTCACAGCCGCCATTCTACCCGGTCGATCTCACAGCTACCATTTTACCTGGCCGATCTCACAGCCGCCATTCTATCCGTCCGACGTTCCACCTTCTCCGGATATTTCACACTCGGCGCCTTCCACCAGATGGGAGAGGAAAGTATCTGTGACCAACGATTCACGCTCCACCCGGATAGCTTGGCTCGTTGAAGCATACGATAGTTGAAGACTCTTGTAGTGAATTGGTCCCCTCTATCCAAAATTTCCCGGCTTCACTTCATGGCAACCTTGCTATACACACCTTCTCCTCTGTTTGCTTCTTTGATTGGGAACTTATTGTTTTAAATTGAATTTTTGAACCTTTGTTCAACTAAACATTCCTGGCTTTGAAAAATTCATCTTAGGTCCTTTCTAGGTATAAAATCCATATTCTAACACACTCTTACTGCCATTTTTCCTTCCGACATGCATTTTCACTATTTTATTTGATTTTCAACCGATTTTCTTGATTTTTCTCGATTTTTAACAAGCATGAACAAACTTCATGATTCCAAACAATGGAATTCATTGAATCAATTCGTGCAAAAGTAATATGGACTTTGGTGGGGATCCTACATTCTTGATGTCTTCACTAATATTGATTTTAAATATGATTGTTTGGCATTTAATTGATTTTGATTCCTCTTGGAGATATGCTTGAATTTGTTTTATATTTGTTATTGGGCTAACCTTGCTTCCCATAAAGGCGCCTTAGCTTGCTATCCAGGTACGCTCCTTCTCATCTTTTTTTTGAGAATTCTATAGACACGTATGCTATTGGTGACTATATCCATGCATGATGTGATTCTTGGGTGTTTAAATATATATTAGATTTGCCCGGATGAGACATGTTGTGTGATAGATTCCTACACTAACTCTTATGTTGTATGATAGCGCTTGAAGAGCGGTTCAGGTACGCACCCTAACTCTCCTTTATTGCAATTTGATTGTGTTTGGCATGCCACTCTTTAAAATCACCTAGCCTACTGAAGTATCCATAATTAACTGATTAATGGCCAGACTTCCCTTAACTTTGTTAGTAGAGACCTTTATAGGGCTTAGAGGGGTGCCACCTCCTAGAGGTACCTTCCCAATAAGTAATCTAATCCCCGGACTTAAACTCGGGTTTTTCAAAGACATGCTTTTTCCAAAAATTATGGAGTCACATTTTAGGGTTTTTCTTTCTTGTTTTATTTCCCTTTAAAATAAAAATAAAATAAGTGGTGACTCCGACTTTTCCAAAAAAAAAATTTCACAAATAAAAAGCGAATCTCGCCGATTGAGTGGGGATGCACGTGAAAAATGCGGGTCCACAAATTGGCGACTCCGTTGGGGATTTTGAGGATCAAGCTTGAACACTAGTTGAGGAAAATGTGGCGTTTAATTGGTTGATTAGTGGGTACCTCTTTTTTTAGGCAAGGTGATTTGATTTGCTTGCTTGTTTGGTTTGCTATCCTAACATGATTGATTGCCTTGGATGATCACTTGATTGCTTTCTCACTTCAGCATGATTCACTCTCACATATGCTAGATAGGACTTTGATTGTATGATACTTATCTGCATGGCGTGACTGCTTGTTGCATGACAACCCTTTCTCTTGCATGTTCGTATGATTGCTTGTCTTCGTCCACTGTCTCACTTTAGATCTTAGGTTTTTCAGATGCACCCACATCCTTCATTGTGCACTTTAGATTATCCCTGAGTGTTGAGAGATGGGAGAGCCTTCACCTTTAAGAAACCCCCTGGGAACGCGAGGAAGTGCATGTGTGGAGGTAATGACCACCTTGCATGGAAGCACCCCGTCTCCTTGGAGGCGTGCAGAGGGTTGCGTACTGCCGGAGGGTACGATCGCTTCTGCTATGGATCCTTTAACCCACCCATTTTATCCTATAGAGCCACCTCAACCTTGTAGGTTAGCCTAGACCTAATTAAGATTTCATTCCTACACGTGGGTGCATCTGTGGACCTTCAGAGCTGCCTTGGTCACGATTGGATTCGGTTATCCCTTCCTTAGTCTCCTTTTTGGTGTAATCAGAGGAGGGTATCAGATTGAGTACATTTGGGCTATTTTCTTGCACGCTTATCAGCTGATTCATACAGAGTCGCCTTTGTACTGCACCTTATCCAGTATTCCCATATTTGTAGGAGAGTTTATCGTGACCAGTCTGGATTCGCCTTCGTGGATTAGAGTTGGAGGCAGATTGACCAGAGCATCAGATCAGTCAGATCAGAGGGATATGGACTCACAGGTAGTTACCGTTGACCAGTTTGCCGCAGCCATGGCTTCTATCCAGGAGGCTATAGCTAACCTTGGTCAGAGGATAGATGGACAGCAGGCCCAACAAGTCCCAGTTCAGGAGGATACCCAGTTTGATACCATAGTACCACCACCTCCGCACAGTCAGCTAGCAACACAGACTGTACCTTTTTCTCTGCATAGTCAAACTGAGGTTGCACCACCTCCTGCCATAGTGCCTCTCCCCAACCGACATATTACTAGTCCCTTAGCAATGAAGGAGAGAAAAATAAAAATAAACATTACTATAATTTACAACATCATGTTGATTACTTCAAAAAAAATTTTAAGTGGCATGATGATCTAACTCTCACATGGAACATTGAAGAAATATAAACTCAAATTTCAACAAGAGTTATCAAAAACTTTGCTAAACATTATTGATCAAGGGAATGCATTATGCAAATTGAAGTTTTCAAATCAAAGGAACCGGGGACTGCTCTGTTAAGTCTATGGGCTCTGAGCTTTGGACCCTAGCTTTCTTTTGCAGGGGACGGCCCCCTGACCTGGTGAGATAAAGCCTCGTCGGAGGATTTTGAGGTGTGGGCTTCGCCGGAGGTGAAGCAGCTTCTGGCCACGGAGGTTCAGAGGTGGGGCCTTGAACAGGCGCCTCTCGCGAGACTCGTTTGCGGCTGGAAGGAGAGAATGATTTGGCTCCTCTGGTTCACGCCATATCGGACTGACGAAATTTGGCCGGAAGTGATGACCAGAAGAGATGACAGAAGGTTCGCTCGTCGTCGGGCTCGGGTAAGGAAATGAACAAACGGTTGCTATGGCGTTTTCTCTTTCTGAAACCCTTTCGCAACTCAAATGACCGGTTTTTATAAAAAATAACGGAATATTAAAGGTCATTTTGATTTTCGCAGAAGAAGGCCGATTTCGCAGCAAAAAGGGGGTTTCGCAAAAAAAAAAAACGATTTTCGCAGCCCATTTCGCAGCTGCGAAATGGGGGTCACTGTGCTGAGAAATGGCACTCGTGTGCCAAAATTGGTTTCGCAGCTTCGAAATACCCTGCGAAATGGAGCTTTAGCTGTGAAATTGGGAATTTTTATGCTTTGGAGCTTCGCAGCTGTTTCGCAGCTGCGAAATGGGGGCTCCTGTGCTGTGAAGTGGCACTCGTGTGCCAAACTTGATTTCGCAGCTGCGAAAATTTTTGTAGAGAAGTCAATTGAGCTGCAAAATGATTTCGCAAAGGACGGCCATTTTCGCAGAGACTGGTTGATTCCGCAGCGGCATCTTTTAGGTTGCGAAACGGTTTCGCAGCGAAGTGCTAATTTCGCAGAGGATTCCCTTAGGCTGCGAAATCTCGCAGACCCTTGTTTTTGCCCTGTTTTTGCCCTGTTTTTGCACTGTTTTCGCTTCGAAAGACTTCCTTTCAATTTCTTTGCATTTTCTCCAACCTGAGATCATTCAAAAAGACTAAATTACATATAAATACACAATTTAAGATCAAAAATTAAAATCAAAAGTATGAATAAAACTTTGAAATTTACAAAATTTACAAAAATTTTGGACTTTGGTGAAACCAAGTCCATCAAACCCTTATTTGCTTAGGCTTTTTGTGGCTCAAGGAGGTTGATTTCCTCCTTTTCAGGTTTGAATGGCTCCATGAATGGCTTGAGACGATATCCATTGACTCTAAAGGTGTCCTTGCCATTGGAATTCAATAATTCCACCACTCCATTGATATGTACTTGGTGAATAATGAAAGGACCTATTCACCTTGACTTGAGCTTTCCAGGAAAGATATGGAGTTTTGTGTCATAAAGTAGAACTCTTTGTCCTTTCCGAAATTCTTTGTTGGAGATTAGTTGATCATGCCACTTCTTCATCCTCTGTTTTGCAACTTTGGAATTGATGTAAGCATCATTTCTTAATTCCTCCATCTCATTAAGGTCTAAGCACCTCTTTGCTCCAGCTCTGATCAAGTCCATATTCAGCTTTTTGATTGCCCACCAAGCTTTGTATTCAACTTCCATAGGGAGATGGCACGCTTTGCCATAGACAAGACGATAGGGAGACATGCCAAGAATAGTCTTATAAGTTGTTCTATATGCCCATAATGAATCATGAAGCTTAATAGACCAATCTTTTCTGCTTGAAATCACCACTTTCATCAATATGTTCTTTATTTCCCTGTTTGCTAGCTCAACTTGCCCGGAAGTCTGAGGATGATAAGGTGTAGCTACCTTATGCTTCACTCCATACTTGGCTAATAAAGTTTCAAAAGGTTTGTTGCAAAAATGAGTACCTCCATCACTGATTATGGCTTTGGGCACCCCAAATCTTGAAAAAATGTTCTCTTTAAGAAACCTGAGAACCACTCTGTGATCATTTTGTTTATAGGGGATTGCCTCAACCCATTTAGAAACATAATCCACCCCCACCAAGATATAAGAATTACCAAAAGACATTGGGAAAGGTCCCATGAAGTCAATGCCCCATACATCGAATAGCTCAACTATTATAATGGGGTTCATAGGCATTTGATTTCTTTTTGTTAGCTTTCCAAGCCTTTGGCACCTATCACAACTTCTACATATGATGTGGGCATCTTTGAAAAGAGATGGCCAAGTAAACCCTGATTGCAACACCTTCATGGCTGTTTTCTGAAAGGCAAAGTGGCCTCCACATGCATTCTCATGACAATGGTTTAGAATCCCTTGTTGCTCTTCTTCAGGGACACACTTCCTTATGATCTGATCTGCACAATACTTAAAAAGGAAGGACTCTTCCCAATAATAAGCATGAATTTTTGCAAAGAAGTGATTCCTGTCTTGTGCATTCCACTCACTTGGAATTTCTCCATTAACTAGATAATTAGCAATATGAGCATACCAAGGAGTTTTTACTAAGAACATAAGCGATTCCTCAGGAAAGTCATCATTAATAGGCAAGGCATGGGAATTATGTGCTATAGCTAACCTTGAAAGGTGGTCAGCTACCACATTCTCCACTCCTTTCTTATCTCTGATTTGGAGATCGAATTCTTGTAACAAAAGAATCCATCTAATCAACCTTGCTTTTGCATCTTGCTTTGTCAATAAATACTTCAAGGCTGAATGGTCAGTAAAAACAATGATGAAAGACCCTACCAAATAAGCACGAAATTTGTCTAAAGCAAATACCACAGCTAACAATTCTTTCTCTGTAGTTGTGTAGTTCTTTTGAGTTTCGTTCAATGTTTTGCTTGCATAGTAGATCACATAGGGCTTCCCATCTTCTCTTTGGCCAAGCACAGCTCCTATAGCAAAGTCACTGGCATCACACATCAGTTCAAAGGGTAGTTGCCAGTTAGGGGCCCTCACTATTGGAGTTGTTGTTAAAAATTTCTTCAGTTGATCAAAGCTATTTTGACATCTTTCATCCCATATAAAATTAGCATCCTTAGCTAACAGCTCACAAAGAGGTTTTGAAAGTTTTGAAAAATCTTTTATAAACCTCCTATAGAACCCTACATGGCCAAAGAACTGCCTTACTCCTTTTACAGTTGTTGGGGATGGCAATTTGACAATAAGCTCCACCTTTGCTTTATCAACTTCAATGCCTTTTTCGGAGATGATATGGCCAAGGACAATTCCTTGACGTACCATAAAATGGCATTTCTCCCAGTTGAGCACCAAGTCTTTTTCAATGCATCTGTGAAAAATCGCTTCCAAATTGACTAAGCATTCCTCAAATGTACCTCCATATACGGTGATGTCATCCATGAAAACCTCCATAATTCGCTCCACCATATCACTGAAGATACTCAACATACATCTTTGGAATGTTGCAGGTGCATTGGATAAACCAAAAGGCATTCTTCTGTAAGCATATGTTCCAAATGGACATGTAAAAGTGGTCTTTTCCTGATCTTCCACATCAATTTCAATTTGAAAATACCCTGAATACCCATCCAAGAAACAATAGAACGGATGGCCAGAGACTCTCTCCAACACTTGATAGATAAATGGCAATGGAAAATGATCTTTCCTGGTTACATCATTCAACTTTCTATAATCAATACACACCCTCCAACCTGAAGTGAGGCGTGTAGTAATTTCTTCTCCTTTTTCATTCTGAACCACAATAATCCCTGACTTCTTTGGTACCACTTGAGTAGGACTCACCCAAGGGCTGTCAGAGATAGAGTAAATAATGTCTGCTCGAAGTAGCTTCAGTACCTCATCTCGCACCACCTCTTGTAAATGAGGATTCAATCTTCTTTGAAGTTGACGAATTGGCTTAGCTTTCTCCTCCATATATATATGATGCGTGCAAACTAAAGGACTAATGCCTTTCAAGTCAGATATTTGTCATCCTATTACTTTCTTACACCTCTTGAGAACTTCCAGTAAACACTTCTCTTGATGACTGGTCAGAGATGAAGATATTACGACAGGACATTGATTATTTTCTTCAAGGTATGTATATTTCAGCTTCACGGGTAGAGGCTTCAAATTGAGTTTTGGGGTCTCTTTTTCAGCAGCTGCTCCTTCTTCTTTATTGAACAAAGGTAGAATCTCTTCTATCCTCCTCCAACTTTGTAGAGTAGCAAGCACATTAGGGGGTTCAGACAAACCTTCCTCAAAATCCGCAAGACTTTCATTCAGCTTGTCTTGCATATTCTGATTATAGTGCTCCTCCACTAGAGTGTCAATAATGCACACCTCTTCTAGACCATCTTCTTCTTCCGGAGTGGTTTGCTTTTTAGACATATAAAAAATGTTGAGCTCAAGTGTCATGTTGCCAAAAGTGAGTTGCATGAGCCCATTCCTACAGTTGATGATTGCATTTGAGGTAGCAAGGAATGGCCTTCCAAGGATGATAGGAACTAAATTAGCTTCCTTTACAGCAGGATCCGTATCAAGAACAATAAAATCTACTGAATAGTAGAAATTATCAACTTGAACCAAAACATCCTCAATTACCCCCCTTGGAATTTTTACTGATATATCTACTAGAGATAGAGTGATTGTTGTTGGCTTCAACTCACCAAGTTCCAATTGCTTGTAGACAGAGTATGGAAGCAAATTCACACTTGCTCCCAAGTCTAACAAAGCTTTCTCCACTACCTTTCCTCCAATCATAACTGAAATGGTAGGACTTCCGGGATCTTTGTACTTCAAAGGAGACTTACTTTGTAAGATTGCACTTACTTGCTCAATCAAGAAGGCTTTCTTATTTACAGTCAACCCTCTTGTGATAGTACATAAGTCCTTTAGGAATTTTGCATATATTGGAACTTGTTTAATCATATCCAGCAGTGGGATATTGACTTTCACTTGTCTCAATACTTCAAGAATTTCAGATGCATTTCTAATCCCCTTTTTCCCATGCAATGCTTGAGGAAAAGGTGGGGAAGTTGATTTCTTCAGCATTTCTTCCTTCAAAAGTTCTTTCTCTGGATTTGCATTCATTGTTGAATCATAGTCCTCTTTCTTTTCAGTGATCTCTCTCTTTTTGCCTTCCATTCCCTCCCCTTTCTTTGTCTCTTCTTCTTCCTCAACATGTGGCTTGGGTGTTGGCTTCTCAATTTTTTTACCACTCCTTAGAGTGATCAAGGCTTTAACATCTTTCATCTGTGATGATTCTCCCTCATGGCTTTCCACTTCATGGACACCCTTGGGGTTTTGGTGGGGTTGAGAAGGAAATCTTCCCTTTTCTTGCACTGTGTTCAAATTTGTGAGCCTTGAGATTGAGTATTGGAGATTATCTATCTTTTGGGATATATCATTTTGCATTCCATCCATCCTTTTGTTCAGAGTACTCTCTACTCTGTCAATTCTTTGACTGAGTTGAGCATTGATGGCTTTTTGGTCTCCAACAAAATCTCCCACTACCTTGCTGAGATTCACTATTGCTTGTTCAAGACTTGAAGATTGTTAAGATGGTCGATCCGGCTGTTGGTACTGAGGTGCTCCGGCCTTCCATGAGAAATTCGGATGATTCCTCCAACTTGAGTTGTAAGTATTTCCATAGGGTGCATTGTTATTGGGCTTGAATTGTCCAACAACATTTGCTTGATCTCCAAACATTTCCCTTTCAGCTGAAATTGTAGGGCATTCCTCCACCAAGTGTTCATATGATTGACAATTAGGACAAAGCTTCACTTGCACTGGTGCTTCAGCAACAGCTTGCACTTCATGCATCTTTTTCAGTTCCAGCTCCTCCAATCTTCTTGTCATAGCTGCAAACTTTGCTTTCATATCATCATCTTCTTTCAAGGTATACATCCCAGCCTTAGCATTGAAAGCACTCAGTTGAGACTTCATCTTTCCCACTTCTCCTTTGTTTGGTTCATCCCATCCTCTTGAAACTTCAGCTACATAACTCAAGAAATCCATAGCTTCCTCTGGATTTTTGCTCATGAAATCTCCTCCACACATTGTCTCGAGGAGTTGCTTCATTGAGGAAGACATCCCATCATAAAAATAGCTCACCAATAGCCAAGTATCAAAACCATGGTGAGGGCAAGCATTTATAGCTTCCTTATATCTTTCCCAACACTCATAGAATTTCTCATTCTCTTTAGCTGAGAAGTTTGAAATTTGCCTTTTCAAGCCATTTGTTCTATGAGTGGGAAAAAATTTCTTGAGGAATTTAGCTTGTAAGTCAGTCCAAGTGCGGATACTCCTTGGCCTTAAAGAATTAAGCCAAATTTTGGCCTTATCCTTTAAAGTAAAAGGAAATAACTTAAGCCTCATCATGTTAATTGAAGCTCCTCCCTCTTGGAATGTATTACAAACATCTTCAAATTCCTTGATATGTGCGTAGGGATTCTCACTTTCCATCCCATGGAAAGTTGGTAGATGTGGAACAATATACGGTCTAATCACTAGCTGCTCTGTAGGGGGCACTATACATGATGGTGCACTCATACGAGGTGGATGCATGCGGTCCCTCATTGATCTAAATTCATTGAGATTGTCTTGACAACCTTGGTGACTATGCTGATCTTCAGGTGTAGCTTCCATGATATTCAAGCTCAATTCCAATTCCTTGTTATGAGGTGTATCGCGTTTAACAAGCCTTCCTCCACTGTCTCGTATCCAATTTGGCATACACAACTAGTATCTATCTGTAACTAAAATGAAAATAAAGGACAACAAAAGAAAACAGGGCTACAAAAACAAAATAAAACTAAGCTGAATTTAAAAGATAAATTTAGATTATGAATAAATAGAAAAAAAATGAGAATAAATAAAGCGAAAGAAACGTTACCAAACTTGTGATGAAAATCATAAGTACTTTGAAATAGTATCACTATAAACTTGACACCTTCCCTGGCAGTGGCGCCATTTGATTCATGCCCAATTGGTGTCTCAGCTGATTCGTGTCCAGCTGGTGCTACTTGATTGAGGGAGTAATCAACAAAATTTATAACCTATTACACTATATACTAGGGTAGCAAAGAAAAAGCTACTATAGCATAGTGGCTCTAGGATCGTTCACTGGGAAGGGTTTTCAAATTACAAATGATACCAATTCAAAGTGAATTGGTGCTTTTTCATTTCAAGGTTAGCTTAAGAAATAAAATACAAACTTTGGTTGAAAAAAGGTTTAGATTCAAACTAATGGCACAGCAAGTAATGGAAATTACTTATGAAGAAAAACATTCCTTGGAGATTTAGGTTCACAGGGGAGGTTCCTCATGCAAAAACATAGCTCCGGTCAGTTGGTTCATTTCCTCGCATTAGAGAATTAACATATAGTCAATTCTCTAACCGGTGTTGTACAGATGCATCCCTTAATTGGATTTCATCTCTAATTCCCTCTCAATGATGCAACTTGCAATGGTTTGTGTCTATCACTAGCACTTACCATTCAAGGTGATCTTTAACCTTGGACTTCCCTTCTCAAGCTCGCAAGAGATAACTAATGGATGTCTCCTTGGAGTCCAAAAGCTTACCAAGTGTTGGCAATTCTAGAAAATCCTACCTTCAAGTCACCTTCCAGAGGCTCACAAGGGGTAAACTAGTGCATCTCCATGGACAGAGATCACTTGCCTTACCAAGTGTTGGCCCAGGTGACTCCAAGGCGTTTTAAGTTAACTAAAAATATAGAAAACACTAAAGGATCACACTTTCTCTTCATTCATGGTTGAAACCACAAAGCTACTAATTCTTGCACTTGGAGCCTTTCCCAGCAACCTTAGCTCCAAGGAACTAAAGGTTTAGTTACTCATTCTCTGGGGAAACTTCCTCAGAGAGTGCATAACTAGTAAATGAAAAATACAATCAAATTGAGTAGGTAAAGCAAAGCAAAAGCTCTATATTTTACTTTCTTTCAAACTTTTATAAAAGGTCCATCGTTCTCTTTTCCTGCTCCCGAGAGCTATTTATATGAAAATTGCAATAATAATTATTACATGGATATTTACCCTTTTTCCTAACTTAATAGCTAAGGAATTCTATAATTGGTGGCTTACAAGGAGAGTTCTGGGATTTAGACAACAAAAATCTGAAGAAAAATATCTCAAAGTGTCGGTCACAAATATCATGAAGCACTAAGGGCCATTTCGCAGGTGAAAACGAGGTCTGCGAGATTTCGCAGACGCACAAAAAGGGCTACGAAATCACTTCGCAGCAAAAGGCTGATTTCGCAGCGCTGCGAAGTTGGCTTTCAACTTGCGGTGTTTGGCTTCCAACGGCTGTAACTCCTTCATTTCAGCTCCGACTTACGCACCATTTGAAGCATTAGATTTCTGACTTCCTAAGCTTTGAAACGACATATAGCATGCATAAATTGGACTTCAGGAAGTGCTCCAAAAGTGGCTGACATGACTGTCATAAAAAATACTTCATGACAGATTTCTTTTTACTTCCCCTCCTTGCATTCCGGATTTGCTTATGGAAAAGGACTTCAAAGCTTTGGTTCTTCATGTTTCTGAGCTTTCCATTGCTTTGCCATGGATTTCAAATAACTCTCCTCAATCTCATACTGCTTTGGTGATCAAAAAGCTATCAAAACACCAAAACTTAACACAAATTGATTAGAAGTGCTTGCAAAGGTCCTTAATATGTTAATTGGGTTAAAAGGCAATAACTACTACTCAAAAGTGTTTAAAAGAGTTAATTACAAGCTATGAAATAGCACTTTTTGAGTAGTAATCAAGTGCCTACCCCGATCTCAGAGGACCCACATACTCGTATGGACAAACTTGAGCAGAAGCTGAGACAGATGAGGACTTCAGAGGGAGCTATTACTTGGGAGGATTTTGATGGAGCACCAGTGGCCAGTCTACCGGCCAAGTTCAAGATGCCTGAGATTGAGAGATACACTAGCATAGGATGCCCTCGCATCCATTTGAGACTCTATAGTACTGTTATAAGAGCCCACGGACTGGATGAGGCCCAGATGGTTATGCTTTTCCCTATGTCATTGAGTGGTGCTGCACATCGTTGGTTCGCTTCATTAGAGGTATCACACCGTAGGACTTGGGATGACTTAGCCCAGGAGTTTTTGAGACAGTTTGCATTTAACACTGTCATTGATGTTTCGAGGAGAGAGTTGGAGGCTTTGAGACAAAGGCCGGAGGAGTCAGTCACTTCATTCATCTCCCACTAGAGGGAGAAGATTTCACAGATTATAGATCATCTTTCCGAGAAGGACCAGATTAGTATGATTTTGAGGAGTTTACAGCCTAGATTTGCTAGACATTTGATGGGATTTCCTCATACGGATTTTGGATCCTTGGTACAAGCCCTGTACGGCATAGAGGAGGGCATTACTAGAGGGTTATGGTCTGAGTCCTCCCCTACTGATTCTAAGGGGAAGAAGCCTTCAGGAGGACAGAGATCAGGAGATGTTGGTGCTATCAGTTCAGCAGGGATGAGGCCTCCTAGACGCTATCAGACAGTTGGGCAAACTCTTGAGTTCTACTATCCACCATCACCTCATGCGCATTACAGTCCGCCTGCTCCTTCTAGACCTATGACTCCTACCTATCTACATCCAGACTCACAGCCCGTTTATGCTGCACATGTCACAGAGAGGCCTCCTGCCCCATATACTCAACCCCGAGCTCCGCAGACCACTACTTATATGCAGAGGCCACCACGTCAGTTTGCCCAGTTGGGTATGCCTTTGAGTCAAGCTTTTCAGAAGCTCACAGAGGGTGGATTATTGATTCCATTAGCATCCAGGCCTTTACCCCAACCTATACCACCTCGCTTCAGGATGGACTTACATTGTTCCTACCATCAAGGACCAGGACATGACACGGACCATTGCACTGCTTTGAGGCATGCTATACAGGACCTGATAGACCAGGGTTTGGTCAACTTGGGGCAGCCAAGTGTAACCACGAACCCTCTTCCTGCTCATTCCACACATGCAGCGTCTCCATCTCCAGGAGATATTCATCACATGGACCTTATAGAGGATGACAGTATACATATGTTGAGTTGAGATGATGGATTACCCGAGCCGATTGTTTTGCATGACAGTTATGAGGTTGATGGGGTTTCAGTGGTCCCTCAGGCTCCTACACCCTTCAGTTTAATCCCATATGAGACACCATTCCAGTTGACACATCCTACACCCTTGATTATTGGGTGTTAGGATGCTTTTATCCCGTTCACTTTATGGCCAAAGGATGATGATTCAGAGGGGAGAGAGATACAGATTGTGACTCGTAGTGGAAGGATAGCTCAGCCACCACCACCAGCAGTCAGACCATTTGAGGGTACAGCCTCTCATAAGGAGGTTAGGAGAGAGGATGATGAGATTTTGAGACAGCTACAGAGCACTCAGGCTCGCATTTCCATCTAGAGTTTATTAGCATCATCCAGTACTCATAGAGATGCTTTGATTCGAGCCTTGAGTCAGATCAGAGTAGAGACTACCACCACTCCTGAGAGATTAATTCACATGATGACAGCCGGTAGGGCCACTTGCATTGTGTTTTCAGATGATGACTTGCCGCCTGATGGTTTAGACCACGTGCGCCCTCTATACATCACAGTTGGTTGTTCAGGCCATAGAGTCCCATTTGTCCTACTGGACAACGGCTCAGCCCTGAATGTTTGCCCTTTAGCCACTACTATAGCCCTTGGTTTCGCGCCTTCAGATTTTGGTCCTTCTACTCAGACAGTCAGGCGGTATGATAGCACCAAGAGGGAGGTTATGGGTACCTTGATGATTGATTTGCAGATTGGTCTAGCCACATTCTCCACTTTGTTCCAGGTTTTGAGGATTCCTACATCTTTTAACCTACTACTAGGCCGACCATGGATTCATATAGCTAGAGCTATTCCTTCTTCCCTTCATTAGAAGGTGAAGTTCATTCATGATGGGCGGATCATCACAGTGCGGTCTACCAGGGATATATTTGCCGCTTCTGAGCCAGTACTTCAGATCAGTCACAGTGAGGACGACCTACTCCTGACTGGGTTTACTTTTGATGAGATACAGACTCTCGAGATTGAGGATTTTCATAGAGACTTTGTGGCTATCTCATTTGATCAGCATAGCAGCACAGTGGTCCTTGATATGATCAGCAGGGACCTAGTGAGTTCATAGCTGCCATTAACCATGACACGACATTTGGACTTGGATTCATCCCTACTGAGGCCGATTACCGTTACGTGGCGCGGCTGTGCAAGGAGAGGGTGAGGGCCCGTTTATCCCACACACCATTTGATTATCCCATTCGACCATATAGGATGAGTTTAGCCGATTACTTTGTCAGAGGATCAGAGACTCAACCTCATCTAGAGAAGATTGATAGTGTGGTTCATACAGATAGAGAGACTGAGATTCAACATCTATTTCACCAGCTACAGTTGGGTGATGGGGCTCCCGACACTTCTCACCCTATGACGATTACTCCCACGTCTCCAGATCGAGCTAGCATGTTGTCTCTATGCTTTCCAGAGGAGATCACTAGTGATGGGGTGATTGTTGATCCTATTGAGAAGATTGATGGAGTTGTTCCCCGTGATGAGTACCGTGATGAGATGGACATGATGATCGTTAGCCAGATTACCAGTATTGTTCAGCTTCAGCCAATTCAGCATTTGATATGCTTGGGGGTCTACCATTGAGGTTCTTGAGGGGACTCAGACTCTTCCTGTTCCAGAGCTTCTAGAGAATGATAGTAGTTTGTTTGAGGGCATGGTTAGCCCAGTTGAGGAGCGTCCGACCATGTGGACCCACCTCTTTCTTTTGATGTTTTATCGGGATTTGTCTCCCACTCTGACGATGTTACTATTGCTTCATTTATGGATTTGAGCATTTTTTAGTATTCGCCTGTCTCTTGTGATAGTATCTCTATATCTGCACCTCACCCACCCATCTCACAGATATTTGATATAGATGATGATATTACACAGCCCGATTCAGTGGAGACTCTTTTGATCATGACTCTGATCCCATAGATGTGAGAGCTTCACTTGCTACAGGGGACGTTGAAACTGTTGATTTTGGCACAGAGGATCAGCCTAGAGAACTAAAAATTAGTTCACCCCTATCTACAGATGAGAGAGATAGACTTATTCATTTACTCAGGTCATACTTGGATGTCTTTGCATGGTCTTATGAGGACATGCCAGGTCTCGATCCCTTTATAGTCCAGCACCATTTACCTACACTACCACATGCCAGACCAGTTAAGCAGAAATTAAGACGGTTGCATCCACGTTGGAGTCTGTAGGTGAAAGAGGAGATTCAGAAACAGCTCAGTGTTGGGTTCATATCAGTGGTTGAGTATCCAGAGTGGTTGGCTAATGTCGTCCCAGTACCCAAAAAGGATGGCAAAGTTAGAGTTTGTGTGGACTTCAGAGACCTTAATAAAGCCAGTCCCAAAGACGACTTCTCTCTCCCACATATTGATTTGTTGGTTGATAGCACCGCAGGCCATTCGATGTTGTCTTTCATGGATGGATTTTTAGGGTATAATCAGATTTTGATGGCTCCAGAGGATATGGAGAAGACAGCCTTTATTATTGAGTGGGGTACCTACTGTTACAGGGTTATGCCATTTGGGTTAAAGAACGCAGGAGCCACTTATCAGAGAGCCGCTACTACTTTGTTTCATGATATGATGCATAGGGATGTTGAAGTTTATGTGGATGATATGATTGTGAAATCCTGAGGTAGAACAGATCACCTAGATGCTCTAGAGAGATTCTTTGAGAGGATCCGGAAGTTTAGATTGAGGCTGAGTCCCAAAAAGTGCACCTTTGGAGTGACTTCTGGGAAATTATTAGGGCATATGGTCAGTGAGAGAGGCATAGAGGTTGACCCAGATAAAATCAAAGTCATACTTGACATGCCTGCACCGAAGACTGAGAAAGAGATCAGGAGTTTCCTAGGCAGATTACAGTACATCAATCGATTCATAGCCAGATTGACAGACATATGTGAGTCTATCTTTCGTCTTTTGAGGAAGAACCAACCGACAGTTTGGAATGATGATTGTCAGCTTGCATTTGAGAAGATCAAGGAGTATTTGCTTTCTCCTCCTGTTTTAGTGCCTCCTACGCCAGGACGTCCACTTCTTCTATATTTGTCAGTTTCAGACATGGCCTTGGGATGTATGTTAGCTCAGATTGATGACTCAGGAAAGGAGCGAGCTATTTACTACCTAAGTAAGAGGATGCTGGAGTATGAAGTGAAATATGTTATGATTGAGCACCTATGCTTAGCACTGGTTTGGGCTACCAGGAGATTAAGGCATTACATGACAGAGTATTCAGTGCATTTGATATCCCACCTAGACCAGTTGAGATACTTATTTGATAGACCTGCATTGACTGGCAGACTGATGAAATGGCTTGTACTTCTGATAGAGTTTGATATTCAGTACATTTCTCAGAAGTCTATTAAGGGAAGTATTGTCGCCAATCACTTAGCTTCACTACCGACATCTGATGACAGACCAGTTGATGATGATTTTCCAGATGAGGAGTTTGTTACTATGATCAGCTTATTAGGATGGTGCATGTACTTCGATGGTGCAGCCAATCAGTCAGGGTATGGGATAGGTGTTCTGTTGGTATCCCCTCAAGGTGATCATATTCCGAGGTCCGTTCGTTTGGCATTCTTTGATTGACATCCTGCCACGAATAACATAGTTGAGTATGAGGCTTGTATCCTCGGTTTAGAGACTACATTGGAGCTTGACATTAGACAGATGAAGGTATTCGGTGACTCCAATCTGGTACTCAGACAAATTCAGGAAGACTGGAAGACTAGGGACGTGAAGCTTAGGCCATATCATGCTTATTTAGAGTTGTTGGTTGCGAGATTTGATGACTTGAGATATGTTCATCTGCCTAGAACGCAAAACCAATTTGTTGACGCCTTAGCTACTCTAGCTTCTTCTGTGGACATTCCGATTGATGTAGTTATTCGTCCATTGCTAATTGAGATGAGGTCTGCACCCGCCTACTGTTGTTTGATTGGAGAAACAGAGGTCCAAGATGATCTACCTTGGTATCATGACATTTATCAGTTTCTTAGATCTGCCACATACCCTGAGGTAGCCACTGCCAAGGATCGGAGAGCACTGAGGAATTTGGCCACTAGATTTGTGATTTGTGGAGATACCTTATACAGGCGATCAGCTGATGGTATGCTTCTATTATGTTTAGATCGAGCCTCTGCAGATCGAGTGAGGAGAGAGGTTCATGCAGGAGTTTGTGGTCCGCATATGGGAGGACACATGCTAGCTCGTAAGATTATGAGGACGGGCTATTTCTGGTTGACTATGGAGACAGATTGTTGTCAGTTTGTTCAGAAATGTCCAGAGTGTCAGATTCATGGTGATCTCATACATGCACCACCATCAGAGTTACACGCCTTGACCTCGCCATGGCCATTCTCAGTATGGGGAATTGACATTATTGGGAAGGTTTCACCAAAATCTTCCAGTAGTCATGAGTTCATCCTAGTCGCCATAGATTATTTCACCAAATAGGTGGAGGCTGCATCATATGCAAGGTTGACATCTGCTGGGTTTGCCAGTTTCATCAGATCACACATCATTTGCCGCTATGGGGTTCCTCATGAGTTGATTTCCGACAGAGGGATGCACTTTCGAGCTGAGGTAGATACTTTGTTGCAGAAGTATGCCATCTGACATCACAGATCTTCAGCATATAGGCCACAAACCAATGGGGCAGTAGAGGCTGCAAACAAGAATATTAAGAGGATTTTGAGGAAGATGGTTGAGACTTCTCAAGATTGGTCAGAGAAGCTTCCTTTTGCATTGTGGGCATATTGTACCTATTTTCAAACTTCTACAGGAGCTACGCCTTACTCTCTAGTGTATGGTATGGAGGCTGTTTTGCCAGTCGAGACAGAGATGGGCTCATTGAGAGTAGCCCTTAAGCAACAGATTTCTGAGACAGAATGGGCTCAGGCTCGATTTGATCAGCTTAACCTTTTAGATGAGAGGAGATTGAGAGCGGCAGATCATGTTCAGGCCTATCAGAAAAGGATGGCTCGCGCCTTCAAGAAACGAGTTAAGCCTAGACCATTGCAAAAAGGGGACTTAGTTTTGAGGATTCTCAGAGGCTTGATTGGAGACCCTAGAGGAAAGTTTAGACCTAGTTGGAGTGGACCTTATGTTATCCGAGAGTTGACTCCAGAAGGAGCTGCATGGTTGACAGACTTAGATGGAAACCAATTTTCAGAGCCTACCAATGTGGATCAGCTAAAGAAGTATTATGTTTGAGATCGTGGTCGCAGGATGGGTGGCCATCATTTTGGTTAGCCTCATACTTTATCACCTCTATATATTAAACCATTGCTAGCCCATTGAGCCTCGCGTGGTATGTTATAGCCTTATTTCTTTCTTATAGCCTTGATTACCATTTCTACATCCGGTTTGGGGCCCTTTTGATGTATATGCATGCTTTGCTAGGAAAGTCTCATGAGCTTTAGACTTATAGGTCTATCTCCTCATTTTGTTACCATCCTCTTATCACCCTATTTGTTCTATTTTATTATCACCACATATTCATTCTCTTTCTTGTCTCTATCATTATTTGCTTCATCTTACCTATTCTCTTCCTTGGGTTGATGATTCTTCATGTCTTAGTGCAAAGAGGGCAGTCATATCACTCTATTCATTCCATCATTTGACATTGATTCGGAGATTTTGGTTTGAGAGGTTATCTCATGGGATAAGGTTCATGTATTCACTAGTGATTTGAGAGAGTTTGTTCATTCCTTATATATTTCCCATTGGAGTTTGATTTATTGATGATCAGAGCATGCGCAAAAAAAAAACAAAAAAAACAAAAAAAAAAAATCAAATCAACAAAAAAATCAAAAAAAAAAAAAAAGAAAAGGAAAAGCGCAATGACATGTTTGTGTATGGTATCTTGTTCCATGGGGCACTTATATCACCTTTTAAGGTTTATTTATTGGGTATATTTGTCGTTGTGGGTTCTTGTGAGATTTTTATACGAGTTTTTCACTCCTTGAGCCACTTTTGCTATGCATTTGGAGCGTTAGGGATTCATGTGAGAGTTCTATGGTATCCTATGCTTCTTGGACCATGGTTGATATGTATTAGGTATGAGAGATGAGCGACCTCTTACTAGGGTCTCCGGATCATTGTCTTATCCATCATTCCATCATTGGTGATATGACTTTCCTTTATTGTGCTGACATGGGTTAATCATCATCTATTCTACTTTCTCATTGCCTTCTTTTGTATCCCACTACCTCTTTCCGGATATTCATTCCACCTTTTTATCTATTCCCTACATATTGATACACATTTCTGATTCAATACTTTCTTCACATCATTCACATATTTCATTGATGGTTGACCATTCATCCTTTCTCTCATTTCGCTATCGACATTCCCTTTGGTTACTTCTAAGTCCATGACTCATGAGATTTTTCTATGCATTACATCCTGTACACGAGGGTATGGGTTTGATCATTTGGGTATTTGAGCCTAGTTTCCTTTCATTTCTTTCACCCTATCACCTTGGCCTACGTTATGTCCCGTGTCTTAAGACCACCCTGAGGCCATGAGATCAGATGTTCTCTTTGACAGTCTTCACTTGGACAGGTTTTTGTAGATTGGTTGAAGTATGGTCGTTACTATGTTCTCTTTTATGGGAGATAATTTTGGAAGCATTTGGTCTCTCTCTTGCTTGGCATATTGATGTTTGATGGATTTTTGGGGAGACAGTTCATTGAGGATATCGGATTCATCATTTTGTCATGCACCGGACATCCACACTGGGGCATATTTCCCCATCTCGAGATTGCCACATCCCTCATCATTTTGGCTATTCATTTGAGGTTGGATTTAGAGTGTCTCCCTTGAGGCATTGGTCGGTACTTTATTCTGACTTCCTAGCAGATTATTGTTGAGCTGAGGACAATTGATTGATGATGTTGGATTCATCCTTTGGTTGTGCATTAGATATTCACACTGGGGCACCCCCCCTTTTTCTGAGATTCCTATCTGTTATTAGACGGTGTGACTATCCTTATTCATGGTTATGGAGATGTTTGGTTGATTTTGACAGACTCTTTATTGTACATCAGATATCCACACTGGGGCATATTCCCCTCTCCTCGATGAGATTGTGTTTAGGCAGTGGTACAAGAATGGACGATCATTGTTTGTTGTTTACCTCATGACTTTGATATCGGATCTTATACTGGGGTATATTTCCCCCATTTTCTTTTAGTATCCTTGAGGTTGAGACAGTGGTCAATTTGGTTTTAGATTGAGTACTAGCCCAGAGCTTCCGACGATCGACTGTATCAGGGCCTTCCTACATGGATTTGTTGAGATAGAGATGGATCGCATTAGGTTTCACCCGAGGAGTGTGGGTGAATCCTTTAGCCAGATGTTCATGGGATAGATTTGTTTTCATCATTGTCACCTTGCAGATTGGATTACCCGGATGAGCAGTATTTTATGCACTTTGAGATTTACCTTTTGAGATTCGTAGATAGAGTAGCTTTTCAGACATAGAGAGTTCTTTCAGTTTTGACTTTTCAGAGATTTGTCGTGATGCATTTGGTTCCTGACCCATTGATTCTAGCAGATGATTGGTTTACTGGTTGTTTCAGCAGTGTGAGCACCCTGGATACTGGGGTATATTTCCCTTCTTGGTTTCAGTAGTCCGACCCTTGACACCCTGAGTATACGACTTTGAGCCCATTTACTTCCTATCCACTTTCGAGTTGGTCTTTTCTATTATTCATTCCTTCTATACCCCGAGTCTATAGCCCTGAGCATTCTTCTTCCCTTGGGCCCTGAGCCTAGTAGCCCTGAGCTATCCTTTTTTTAGGCCCTGAGCCTCGTAGCCCTGAGCTATCCATTCCTTCTAGACCCTGAGTCTTATAGCCCTGAGCTATCCTTTTTCCCGTAGGCCCTGAGCCTTGAAGCCCTAGGCTATCGCTTCCTATAGACCCGAAGTATTTCCAGCCCTGAGCTGAGCCTTCATCATTTGGTCGCCCATGAGTTGTTTGACCTGGAGTTTGCGTATCGCATTCTCCTTCTAGCCGATCAGTCATAGAGCCCGGAGCTCATAGCCCTGAGCTATTCATCGTAACCCTAAGTTACTCATTGCATCATGACCCAGAGTCATTCATTTCATCCATAGCCCTGAGCTATTCATCGTAACCCCGAGTTACTCATTGCATCATGACCCAGAGTCATTCATTTCATCCATAGCCCTGAGCTATTCATCGTAACCCCGAGTTACTCACTGCATCATGACCTAAAGTCATTCATAGCATCCCGAGCCCTGAGCTCACGACCCGGAGTCATTTGCATCATTCACATCCCTGAGATGTTTCATTTTCATCATTCTAGCCACTTGTGAGTGGCCTTGACCCGACACCATGAGCTGAAAAGCATCCTGATCGGCTATCTATTTAGAGCCCAGAGCTCTTGACCCAGAGTCATTTTCCATTTTGACCCAGATTCATTCTATCTATTTAGAGCCCAAAGCTCTCGACCCAGAGTCATTTTCCTATTTATGACCCAGAGTCATTTCTTTTCCGTTTAGAGCCCAGAGCTCTCGACCCAGAGTCATTTTCCATTTTGACCCAGAGTCATTCTTTCCTATTTAGAGCCCAGAGCTCTCGACCTAGAGTTGTTTTCCATCTTAACCCAGAGTCATTTCTTTTCCATTTAGAGCCCTGAGCTCACGACCTAGAGTCGTTTATCCTATTTTAGACCCAGAGTCGTTCATCTCATCCATGACCTCGAGTCATCCTTTTCACCTCTTTCCATCTTTGTGCTACTCGTCACATACCTTATCTCTTTATTGTCATTTCCCCCACATAGAGTTGTCCCATTCATGTCATTGAGACCCCATCTTTTGATCTTACCTTTTCATGTGCCAGGACAAAATCTCTGGTCCTTCTTTAATTCTTCGATATAGTTCACTTCATTTCACTCATTACTCGTGTTTCTACTCGCATTCTCTACACTCGTGATCTATACCGAAGAGGGGCATATTTGTAGACCCTCAATTTTGTCCTTTTAGCACATGACTTTAAGTTCGTTTTTAATGCTCCATAGTAATTCCTTGGTGGCCCATTACTACTCGTTCAACTTACCTTTTTCTGAGCCACCTTGAAAATTTTGGTTGAGGGATTATCTGACCCCTTATTGTGACTCTTGGCAGCCCTAATTTAGACTTAGGCTTTTCCGTTCATTTTTATGATAGCTTTTAGGTACACTTGGCCCATTAGGCACCGCTCTAGGCTTTTAGACACACTTGGCCCAGTAAGCACTTTTAAACTCACTTTCTATATGACTTACATGGCCCGCATAGGATTGACTATTTTATTCAATTATTTTGTTTTACGTTATTTATTTTTATTTTATTTTAATCTTTGATAGGTTGCAAGATTGCTACCTCTTTTTGTTTTTATTCTCTCTATTTTCGTTTTTTATGGTTTGATAAGAGAATAGGGGCTGCTATTCAACTCTCACAAAGGTATGTGCACTCAAAAAGGTAAGAGAAATATTTTGCGAGGAAAAAGGAATTAATGTGGCTGCATACATATGGAAAGAGAAGATCCTGCATGAGAAGAGATGAGCATTCTGATTTTGGAAAAAATGAAGGGAAATAGAAGAAAGGAAAGTGGATTCTCTTTAGCAGATTGAGTTTGAGAGGCTGATACGAATATAAGGAGAAAAGGAATAGGCATTTGAGAGGGACAGTGCGCATAAGAGGATCGTCTGGAAGAGAAGGTGACACGCAAAAGAGGGATTCTGAGGATTTTTGGGAGTGAAGAACTGAGGAAACGAAAAAGAGCAATTGCAACCAAGGCTATCCAGGTATGTTTTTCGTTACTCTTGGAATTTTTACCCATGTTCGATTTTTCAGCGTGTCTGTTTTTGAATATTCATTGTATTGTTGATTTTGGTGTGGACGCAAAGGGGGCCACAGTTTGATTTGTTGAGACTGATTTGCTCGCATATTTGTGTTGTTTTAATCTTCCTTTTTTTTTATGTCTCTGGTTCTATCTGAAAACAATCTGAATATAGGTTTACCTTAGAATTTGAGGCTATGGGTTTTTGCCCCTGTTTGCGTTCCAGATTCACTTTAAAATACCCACCGATTGTCTTTTTCTTCCCCTGTTTTCTTTTCTTTTCTTCCTTGGTCTTTTTGTGTGCATCTGTGTCTACGTTTCTTCCCTTTCTTTACCTTGGTATTCTCGGATATGGGGACCATGAGCATTCCGAGAAAGGTGGGAGCTTGATAAAGGCTGTGTAAAACGGGTTCTCTTAGAGTTAAACAGATGCAGAGGTTACCATAGTTCTTGAGGGTTCTTAGTTTATGGCATCGCCCATTCCACCCGAATACCATAGCCGCCACTCTACCCGGCCGATCTCACAGCCACCATTCTACCCGGCCGATCTCACAACCGCCATTCTATCCGGCCGACCTCACAGCCGCCATTCTACCCGGCCGATCTCACAGCCGTCATTCTATCCGGCCGACATCCCATTTTCTATGGATGTCTCACAGCCGCCATTCCATCCGGATGTCTCACAACCGCCATTCTATCCTGCCGACATTCCACCTTCTTCGGATGTCTCACAACCGCCATTATACCCGATCGATCTCGCAGTCGCCACTCTACCCGGCCGACCTCACAGCTGCCATTCTACCCGGCCGATCTCACAGCCGCCATTCTATCCGGCCGACCTCATAACCGACATTCTACCCGGCCGATCTCACAGCCACCATTCTATCCGGCCGACATCCCATTTTCTATGGATGTCTCACAGCCGCCATTCTTCGGATGTCTCACAGCCGCCATTATACCCGGCCGACCTCATAGCCGCCATTCCACCCGGATGTCTCACAGCCGCCATTCTATCCAGCCGACGTTCCACTTTCTCCAGATGTCTCACAGCCGCCATTATACCCGATCGATCTCGCAGCCGCCACTCTACCCGGCTGATCTCAGAGCCGCCATTCTACCCGGCCGATCTCACAGCCGTCATTCTATCCGGCCAACCTCACAACCGCCATTCTACCCGGCCTATCTCACAGCCGTCATTCTATCCGGCCGACATCCCATTTTCTATGGATGTCTCACAGCCGCCATTCTCCGGATGTCTCACAGCCTCCATTATGCTCGGCCGACCTCACAGCCGCCATTCTACCCAGCAGATCTCACAGCCGCCATTATACCCGGCCGATCTCACAGCTGCCATTATACCCAGCCGATCTTACAGCTGCCATTCTACCCGGCCGATCTCACAGCCGCCATTCTACCCGGCCGATCTCACAGCAACCATTCTATCCGTCCGACGTTCCACCTTCTCCGGATATTTCACACCCGGCGCCTTCCGCCGGATGGGAGAGGAGAGTATCTGTGACCAACGATTCACACTCCACCCAGATAGCTTAGCTCATTGAAGCATACGACAGTTGAGGACTCTTGTAGTGAATTAGTTCCCTCTATCTAGAATTTCCCAGCTTCACTTCATGGCAACCTTGCTATACACACCTTCTCCTCTGTTTGCTTCTTTGATTGGGAACTTATTGTTTTAAATTGAATTTTTGAACCTTTGTTCAACTAAACATTCCTGGATTTGAAAAATTCATCTTAGGTTCTTTCTAGGTATAAAATCCATATTCTAACACACTCTTACTGCCATTTTTCTTTCTGGCATGCATTTTCACTATTTTATTTGATTTTCAACCGATTTTCTTGATTTTTCTCGATTTTTAACAAGCAAGAACAAACTTCATGATTCCAAACAATGGAATTCATTGAATCAATTCGTGCAAAAGTAATATGGACTTTGGTGGGGGTCCTACATTCTTGATGTCTTCACTAATATTGATTTTAAAGATGATTGTTTGGCATTTAATTGATTTTGATTCCTCTTGGAGATATGCTTGAATTTGTTTTATATTTGTTATTGGGCTAACCTTGCTTCCCATAAAGGCGCCTTAGCTTGCTATCTAGGTACGCTCCTTCTCATTTTTTTTTTTTTTTGAGAATTCTATAGACACGTATGCTATTGGTGACTATATCCATGCATGATGTGATTCTTGGGTGTTTAAATATATATTAGATTTGCCCGGATGAGACATGTTGTGTGATAGATTCCTACACTAACTCTTATGTTGTATGATAGCGCTTGAAGAGCGGTTCAGGTACGCACCCTAACTCTCCTTTATTGCAATTTGATTGTGTTTGGCATGCCACTCTTTAAAATCACCTAGCCTACTTAGGTATCCATAATTAACTGATTAATGGCCACACTTCCCTTAACTTTGTTAGTAAAGACCTTTATAGGGCTTAGAGGGGTGCTACCTCCTAGAGGTACCTTCCCAATAAGTAATCTGATCCCCGGACTTAGACTCGGATTTTTCAAAGACATGCTTTTTCCAAAAATTATGGAGTCACATTTTAGGGTTTTTCTTTCTTATTTTATTTTCCCTTTAAAATTAAAATAAAATAAGTGGCGACTCCGACTTTTCCAAAAATTATTTTTCACAAATAAAAAGCGAGTCTCACCGATCGAGTGGGGACGCACGTGAAAAATGCGGGTCCACAATGCATCATCATTTAAATCAGTGGATCAAGCGGAGCAAGCCAAATAAAGGATAATCAAGCAACCAAAAAAAAATAGCATCAATTGTGATGATGTTCATAAATGAGGAATGGATATCTATGGAATTAAAAAATGAGGGGCACACCTGAAAAGAATATGTTAATTACAATGTGCTCCCATAATACTAAGGAGGTTAAAATAGGCTACAAGATACCTAATCTCAATATGCATGCTATATGTATAACATAAAGGAAATAATAAAAGTCTAAAGAAAATATTACCTATTCACTAGGAACATGCATAAAATTAATTATTGAAGCTAAGCTAATGTGCAAGAGAACTAGAAACACCAATGTATCTATTGCCTTCCTCGTTCTTCTTTCAATGGTGCGTGTTCCCCACAATAGGAAAATGAAAATATGTTGAAGAAAGATGAATGGATTGATATATTTAGATATTTCCTAAAATAAAATTCAAATATTAAATATCAAAAAATAATCTTTTCTATATGCATATAACCATATATAACTAAGAAATAATTTAAATCCAAATTAAAATTACTTTTATTAAAAATATTAATTCATTTAATCAATGATTTAAGAGGGATCAAATATTTTTTTCTTAAACCTGTAAAATTTTTATTTTTCTTAAATAAAATAAATTTTCACATGAAAATCAATCTAATAAATAAAATAAACAATGTGAAAGAAATTTGGAGAAAAGAACTTTATAAGTCGTCTATCTGTGTGGGAGAGTACGTGAAAATACTATATATGTATTTTTTTTATCATTCTCATAGTTTAACAAATGTCATTAAAAAATAAATTTTAAATTAGATTTTAACTTCAAAAAAAAAAATCATTTAAAATGATCAAATTAAAAGAATATTACTCAAATATGTGACTTAGGTGCATTAGGAGTTGCATAGAAAATCTAAGTCATGGGTTCCTTGCAAATAAATGACTTGTTCACAACCGGATCATGGGTTTAGGCAACCCATTAAAAGTTGTAGTGCACTACATCCTAATTGAAGAGATGATTGGTCTTGGCTATCGAAATGGGTTTCCCATGGTGAGTGCACTAATGTGTATGGTTACACATTGGACATGACCGACGGTGAGTCATGACTTAAGGCTATCAAGTAGTCATGACGTCACCAAGTTGCTCCATTGTGTTGACTCTCAACCTTGAGAGAATATTGAGCCTATGCTAAAGTTAACAATGACTTTGACCTGCAGGTAAGATTGTAAGCTGATCATATATTCCCTATGGATTGGGTCATTATTGATGGAAGTCGGTAGCAATAGGTATTCTTAATAAAGACACCATGGTTGAGATAATATGTCCTATTGGGTGATCCTAAGAAGGCGTGTTCATGGAAACTATGGCCATAATAGTTCCTTAAGTGAAACTTAGCATAGGCTCTTTGAGAGCTAAGACATGTCAATTGAATACACAATAGGAGGATCTGGAACTCAATGATAGTAAAGGCAGTCTTGAAAGGCTGATAGCTTTCACTTTGTTAGACTATGAACACCAGTTCATAGGGAGACCAAACATAATGGATAGCAAGTCATGGATCCGAGCACGTAATGTCTCGTTGTTATTTACATAGGATACTGGAGTTCAGTTGATTATCTGTAGTGGGATATTGAATCAACTTTATAATTGGATTATGAGGAATCTAATACTCCTATGGGTCCTAATGATCCCTGCTCTAAGCTCATATATCTTGTTAGCATGGATTATGAGGGTCGAATTGACTCTAGGTTCACTTTTGTGCATAAGGACGTTTTGGTAATTATGTAAGTTTGCACCGGGGTAAGTGAAAAAGGTCTTTGGATTTGGCTAATTGATTAATTAGTAGGCCTTATTTGGTTTATTAGTCAATTATGACCCATTTTGGGCTAAATTAAGTGACCCAAGCTCATGTGGACTCAAATCACTTAAGCCCACTTAGGAACCCTATAAATACCCCATAGGAGTTAAGGTTTCCATAAATTTATATCTTCCACCATCCAGAAAGAAAGAGAGTCATAGCCTCCACCTTCCTTTCCTCAGCACCGGAAGTATGCCAAGAACAAGGTTGAGTCATCGGGCAAAAGATCGTAGGTTTACCAGACTTCCAACAACTTCAAGGTTGTCTTCAACACTTAGAATTTAAGGTTTGGGAACATCCAAACCTAAAGGTTAGTACTTTAACCCTAAAATATATTTTTTAAAAAAATTGGTATTGCTTCCGTTGCTTCGATCTAAGGTTCCAACAACTTTGAAGTTGTCAATCGTAGTGGCAAGGTGAATAGAGCAGTCGATGCACTTTCCCACCTTCCAAAAAGTTCCAAAAAGGATTTGCACCTTTTAAGCGCCCAACTAATGCCTTTGTCAAGCCCTATTTCTACTTGGCTTGATACATTAAGGGATGAGTAGCAACAAGACTTGCAACTAAAGTCACTAATTGATGCACTTAAACTTAATCCACAATTCAAGCATGGCTATACTTGGACAAATTGGCAACTTAGGTACAAGGGTCTCTTGTCTTAGATACAACTTCTTCCCTCAAAGATGCAATTTTTCGTGAACATCATGATAGTCCTACTGAAGGACATTTTAGGGTTCAAAAGACTTATCATTGAATCAAGTGAGGATTTTATTGGTCGGGGTTAAAAGGGGATGTCTAACATTATGTTGTTGAATAGCTAGTGCAATAAATTTGAAACCAACAATGGTCAGGTGTATTTACACCAAACCTGAGAGGGTCTCAATAAAATTAACCCTTATGACTTATTACTTAATGTTACACCAAACATGCTTAATCTTTTTAATGACTTAAATTAACTTATTAAGTTATATTAAATTATTAAGTTGATTTACCAAACACCTTTAAATTAACTATTTTGACTTAATACTAACTTTATGTTACAATATTAAATTATTTTGCCAAATATGGTTAATTTACTTAATAACAAATTAAGTTATTAAGTTATATTAAATTATTAAGTTGGTTTACCAAACACTATCTAAAAGATGTTTAAAATTTACATTGTTAAAATATATTTTTTATATTAATTTTAGACTAAAATCCTTTTTTATTTCAACTACATACTAGAATCTGTCCTTTTTTAGTTTCTCTTTTAAACAAAATGACACAAACAAAATTAAATGACTTTATTCCTTGAAAGTTTAAGACAGGATACAATTTGGATGTTTTAGAGTAACAAAGTTAAAGTTAAGAAAAGACAAAAACAAAATCTTAACTCTAAAGCAAGTGAAAAAACATTTATAAAAGAAATAATTTGCATATCATTTAGTCTACAATAATCTCATAATCAATTACAAGACTACGTAAAATAGGAAAGAATCTAAAATACCTTAATAGATGAAATTTAAAAGTAAAGAATTAAAGTCAACTCATGAAGACCTTAATTAATCCGAGTAGAAATATTTGGAATATTGGGGTTTAACCAATTGAAATAATTCAACTATTGTAACTTAAGTGACAACATTTGTTTGAAGAAAGATCCTATCATTAATTCATAAAATTTAATTGGAATCCACAATTGTAAGGTAGTGATAGTATTGAACCATGAATATTCCACACATGTAAATGGGTCACATTAATAGATATGATTCAATCATGAAGTATTATTGGTATCTTGAACTATATTCACACAACAATATTATTGGTATCTTCAACTATTTACATAACGACAAGCAATTTTTTTCTTAATATTTATTTATTTATTTTTGGTATCTCTATGGAAAATAGGAAAGAAAAATAAATATTATTAAAATTATATGTGTGAAATAGGTTTAAAATAACAGATAAAAATAATTTATTAACTTTAAATTTAATTTTTTATGTTCCTTCACATTTCCTTTCCTTCTATTTTTTCTCTTTATTTTCTTTTTCTCAAAATTTTCAAAAACCAATCGTAACATTAGAGAATTTGTTAATTGACCATGAATCAATAACAATTATGTTGGATTGATTAAGTTGAAAGTTAGCTTCGGAGAGCAGTAAACCGAAGTTGACAAACCAAGCTAAGTAAGATTAGAGAATGGTATTAAGTTAATGCTTTTGGAAATGAGTTTAATGCAAAAGTATTTCAAAATAAACACTTGAGTTAAAATGTGATTGTTATAATATGTGTGAAATGTGATAGAGACCTTTGTCACAAGGTGAAAGACTTAACTACTTCAAGAGACTTGAATTGTCTAAATGCCACACGAGAGGACACTTGTCTTTCACTTTCTATGGGAGGTCCAACCACTAGCTTGAAAATATATAGAGGGTCATATGCTTCATATGCAACATCAAGGTCAATTACATACCCACAAAAATTGCCTATAACCATACATGTTATAGGCAAAATAATATATATCAATTCAAGTTTTCATTTTACAACATTCCTAATTTAAACTTTCAATTCACAAATTGTTGCATCTTTCTTGATGGTCATGATCATAAGGGAGACTGATCATATGCAAGAGTAGACCACCTTAGCAACATTCGGAATCTCGCTTACATCTTGAGATTAACTTCTCCTCATTGTCCTTAGGGTTCCCACCTAAAGATAAATTATAAAATACAATATTTCAATTTCATAAACATAGTACAACAAACATACATTACAATTATTAATGCAGGTATTTCACTAGGTTGTGTTTGCTTTCCAAGAATCATTTTCATGTTCCTTCTTACTTTCTTGGAATTTTTCATGAGAAAATCATTTTCATGAGGATTTTTTCTTTCCTTCATACTTTCTTGAACCGAACATAGTGATAGGGAATCACACATCATTAGATACACTTCATGCTAATGAAGCTAGAATCATGCTCCTAAAATGTTCAAATTATAACATAATCATCAAGGAAATAAAAATATATGTCATAGGTGTTAACCATTAACTTAAGGAATTAATTCAAACATATATAAATTGTTGTTTACCTATATCAATAGCAAAGAATTTATAACTAACTCTTATGCAGTAGATGGAGGATTTAATATAATGATATCTAGTGCCTTATACCAAGCACATAGGAACAAGTATATATCCTAGTTAATTGTGGATTGTGCTACAATTTTATTTATTTTTACCTCCTAAAACATTGAACTTATGTTTGGTTCCTAGAAAGTACCAAGGAAAGAATAAAAAGTGTCAAAGAAAATGGTCTATCTCATGTTTAGTGTCATTGTGAAAAATTCAAAAATAAATAAATATAATTAAAATTCGTTAGAACTGTATACATTTTTAAATTATTTAATCTTTATATAATGAAGCAAAATAATTGAAATAAGTTTGAATAAACATATGAAAATAATTGATTGACTTTAAATCTAGTTTTTATTCTTCTTCACTTTCTATTTCCTTCTAGTTCTTCTCTCTATTTTCCTCTTTATTTTTTTCCCCTTGTATTTTCCTTTAGATTTTTCGAGAACCAAACATAACTGAAGAGAAAAGGGATCAAAGGAAAGAGAAAATAGTAAAGAAGTTGAGGAACTTTAATCCTTTTTCTACATGTCCTAAAAGGATAAATGAACAAGATGACTTACCAATAAGTTGATAGGAAAAAAACATAACTCCTCATTCTTGGAACAAAGTACTTTAAACTTTAATTTACCCGTAGCTACCACATACGATTCCATTCCGCTCAACAGTGTCATAAATTTTACTTAAGATTAGTATGATTAATGGTTAGGTAAACTTCTTGAGCATATTAGAATCATAAGTAAATATAAGATTAATTCAAGACTTACATCTCAAGAGATAGACAATAAGTATGCATGTTTAAACATGTTTTAGCATACTTAAGAAATTTAATTCTTAAATACCAAAACTATAAACAATATGACTTTACAACTATTAAAATCAATAGATGGAGTTTTATTATTTATTGCCATCGAGTATGTTTCTACATATATCTATCTCATAATACATTCAAATTTAACTTCTAATTTGCGTCTGTGGTCTTCTCTAACTAATTTTGATCTCTCTTAAAAGCAAGTAGAAAAAATTAATTAATTAATTAATGTTATGTCTAATAAGGTAATGAAGAATTCCTTGAGCTGCGTAATTACTTTGTAGAGGTTTATATTTAACTAACTAAATAAATAAATAATGAAAAGAAAAAGCAGTTCACTCTACCTTATTTATGCTATATGTAAAAAAGAAACTATACATGTTTTTAAACTAATGATGACTTTCAAAGTTAACTGAAGTTATTTTTCATATTTTTTGAAAATGAAGAAATTCTATGATATATAGTACATGCATACTCACGATATTTTTTGAAAAATACTAAGGAAAATGATTTTCTCATGTTTGGTTTTATTATAGAAAATATAAAAGAAAATAAAATATAATTAGAATGGATTAAAAATTTATACATATTTAAATTATTTAATTTTTATGTAATGGAGAAAAACAAGTGAAATGAGTTTGAAGAAACATATAAAAATAGTTTATCGACTTTAAATCTATTTTTATTTTTCTTCACTTTTTTTTTTTCTTTCTACTTTTCCTCTTTATTTTCTTTCTTTGTATTCTCTTAGATTTTCTGAGTAACCAAATATAGCCTTAATGAACCAAAAAGAGAAAAGAAGTTGAGATAGCTATTACAATTTAAATCAATAATTTAAAAAGAGGGAAGTCGAAATGTTAGAAAAGGGTTGATAATGCACGTAGTGATGGGCGTTCAAAGCGAGAGTTCATTGTTGGGTGCTCTCAGTCTTTTATATTGTGGCTCCTCCACTGCATGGGGTAGGGAATCATCACGTCTTCTCTTACGGTTTTCATCAGTTTCCAAGATCTACCGATCCATTGTCACCAAAATTCCCGAGAAGATCCAACAACATTGGTATATAATTATGTTGATCTCCCGCAAATATAAGATTGATGCCGCATTTTTTGAACAGGTTCACATACATAACATTCACAAATGAAGCTTTAACATGTGTGAAATTATTTTGATGCTCTTTCGTAATAGCATTCTTGGGATACCACCAAACCCATGCTTGATTATTAAAATTACCATGGCACTCACACCAACGTGTAAACCAACGTTTATCCATGAATCCAAATCCCATTGCCATGCAAATTCAATTCACACTTGAAATGAGAACTAAGGTGACCAGAATCGGGATTATAACATTTAGAAATGGGCTGATAAAGACACGATACAACAAGGGTTTAAGAGATTTTTTTTTTTTTTAAAAAAAAAAAAATCTCTTCATGTGAACTAGTGGTAATATGGGATTTAAGAGATTTTTGGCAGAACCATAGCATTGCTCAAACTCAAACAGTAGTTGCATTCCACAAAACAGGTCAAAGAAGGAGAAATTAAAAAAAGAAAAAAGAATAAATTCAAAAGCATGCATGAGCAGTGAAATACATACTACTGCTAGCTGGCTCATGTCTGACCTCTCTTGTATAGGAATGAGACCACTTCCACAGCAAGTGGCCTCTTGTTTAAAAGAAATACCTTAACCTTACCTTGTCCTTTTAATTTATTTTATTTTGTTAAAAAGTCAAAACTTACGTGATATTTGTTTTTTTGGCTCTTTGCTGAAAGTAATTTAGTTTTAAAATTTAGATTGTTTGTTTTTCTACTTTTTCATGACTTATTATAAACTTTTTATTAAATAGAAAAAATCAAAATATGTAGCTTTTTCTAAATAGAAAAAATAACATATTGATTTTTTTTACTTTTTAATACTTAATAGAAATAAAATACTACAAAAATAAACAACATAATATTTAACACTATTAAGCATTAAGGTTCTATTTAGAATTAAGTAAAAAAACAAAAACCACCTTAATCTTATTAAACTGATTATTTTTTTATATGGGGAGACAAGGTAGCTAGGTCATCCGGGTATGAGGATATCATATCAACGGATATTTGATGAACTCCTCTAATATTTCTTTACTCGAGTATTGATACGTTAGAGAAGTCAACTGGTTATAAAAGAACTCCTCATCCAGCTCCCTTGTTAGCACTTACAACAAAATTGAAACTTAGGGCACCATATTTAATTCATTCATTCATATATAAGTTCGTGGCGTTTATGGGCACTGGTGTGGAACCCAAGTTTTACAAATTGAAAGGGTCATAGCAAGACTGAGGTTGTTGGTTACTATATACAATATTTAAATGGTTATAGAAGTTAATGGGCTTAGACAAACTTTGAGGACTTGGCAATTTCAATCATTTGTCTTTTATTTGGATTTGAATAGTTAATACAAGACTATTTCAAAGCTCGAATATTTCATAGACTCTTCAGCTATAAATACACAACCAACCCTCATAACGAATCCACAGCAAAAACAAACTCTAGCTACCGAAGCAGTTCATCGCGCTAGTAAATTCCTGCTTGCTCTTTCCTCAAAGAAGGATTGCTTGAGAATACATTGCATAAACATGAAGAAGATGGTCATTGACACCCTCGCATGCAGTGCACTCTTGGCTATGTCATTTTCCCTTGCCTCTGCCTCCGATCCTAGTCCTCTAATCCATCATAGCTTCTTTTAAGCACACTATCAATTTTTGCTTCATATTCTCTTTCAGTTTATGCAGTTCACTTTCCCATTGAGGCATTGTCTTGTTGAACAAGAGAGAACCTAGAACTTTCAAAGCTAATGGAAGGCCTTGACAATAATGTACTGCACTGTGTGAAAGGTTTACAAAATCTGATTTGGGATGATTTTGTTTAAAGGCATGCAAACTGAAAAGTTCATAAGCTTCTTCAAAATTCAATCCCTCAACCTCATATAAGACATCCACTTCTTGTGCAATTAACAAATTTTTATTTCTTGTTGTCATGATGACTCTACTTCCTATTCCAAGCCATTCACGATTTCTAAGTAGAGCTTCTAATTGATTTAAATTGTCAACATCATCGAGAACAATAAAAACTTTTTTAGACGAGAGAATGGTCTTTATCATATTTGCTCCTTGGTCAACATTGTTTATATTTTGACTTCCTTCTCCCTCTAGGATATCATGAAGAAGTTGATTTTGTAAGTGAGGCAAATCTCGAGTATTGGAAACCTCTCTAATATTTTCAAGAAAGCTCATGCATTCAAATTGGTGAGAAAGTATATTATATATAACTTTTGCGATGGTTGTCTTACCTATCCCACCGACTCCATATATCCCAATAATACGAACATCACTTGATTCCATATGCAACCGCAAAATCATCTCCTTTACACGAGAATCTATACCAACTAAATTGGCACCAACATCGAACCTCTTACAATTCAATCGACGAAATATGCTATCAGTAATGTTCTTAATATGGTCAAACTCATACCTGCCAATTATAAAAGTACAACATGTTGAGCAATGAGTGCCACAATGGTAAATAAAACATATTAAGTTTGACATCTTTACAACAAATAAATTGTAGTAAAATAAAATATATCAAAGACATTAGTTCATTTACATTGTAGGACATTTTTCATTGTATCAAGTATGCACGAGACTGAAAAATAAAACATGAATTTTGTTACTAGTGATGCTTGTGTGGCATAACTTCAAATGGAAATTTTGTGCCATAATAGAGGATGATGATCATGAATCAAGATGTTACTTTATCATTCATATACATTTCAAAAAACTCTTTAATATCCCATGACAATTGAAACCCTTACTAGAGCAAATATTTTATTCTTTGACTTTTGTTTTATACCTTATAATTAATGCTTGAAGCTTCATTCTAGATGTAGTACTCAACATCTAAATATAAGAAGTTTTTAAGTTTAAAAACCCCATTTTCAATTCCTCAAGCTTCAAAAATAACTCATTTATCCCACATACAAAAATTAAAGGCTTGTAAACTAGTGATTCATTTGTATTTTGAGTCGATTTCCTTCAACCATCTTCTATAAGAAAATTAAGTGCCTATCCAATGTTCTTTATTTCCAACTAAATTGCATTTAATTTATTTCCAAACTTTGTTGATTAAATAATTTTGTTATTGGTACTTGCTACATAATTAATCAAACTATTTGGTGAAATTGGTTAAGTAATTTTATTATTGTTACTTGTTACATAATTGATTAAACTATTTTTAGAATAGATTTAGCTAACTCTTAAAACTTGGCCAATATTAATTACAATTTGATTAAGTTGTTTCTCAAAAATATTTTAAAAAAACTCCTACCAAAAGCAATTTAAATAGAAATACTGGTAAAAGCACTTGAAGAGTACTTCTAATCTAACAACTTACAAATAGTTGAAAGGAAATTATAGTTACCCATCTAGTAGATGCCATCCAGAAAGATTGCCTGCTTGGGTCAGGGCCTCCCTCCACCTTGGTATCTTGTCCGTCCCGATTCCTTCATAACGGTCAAAGGCCTCTCCAAAACTTCCTGTTTGCCTTCGTACATCGGATGGATACACATGATAGAAAATTGGGAAAACAGTATGTCCCAGATCTTTCTGGCACTCCATGATCTTTACCAACTCATCCAAACACCATCTTGAATGAGCATAGTTTTTAGAGAAAACAATTACGGAAGACCTTGATTCTTCAATGACTTTCAAGAGTTCTGGAGCAACCTCTTCTCCTCTCCTGATTTTATCGTCTCTGAAGGTGCGAATGCCTCTCCTAACCAATGCTTGGTTGAGGTGATCAGTGAAATTATAGCGGGTGTCTTCGCCTCTAAAACTCAAGAAAACATCATAAGGACTTGTTTTAGGGATGGAAGGAGTAGAAGAAGAAGAGGCAGTAAAGGAGCTTGTGGAAGAAGCCATTGTGGGTTTCTATCTCAAAACTACAGTACAGTTTAGAGGCTTGATTTCTGTTGAAGATAGTGAGGAAACCTAGCTTATTTATAATATAAAAAGTTGGGCAGCTCTCCGTCTCTGGAGTCCTTCAATATTGAATTAAAGTACATAAAAAGAAAAATGCTGAAGGAGTCTCTGGTCATTCAATATTAATTTGATGTAAACAAGAAAGAAACATGCGGACGGAGTCTCTCTCAAGTCATTTAATATTAATTTTAGAAAAACAAAAAAAGAGAAATGTTGACACCGAGTCTGTCTCGGGTTCCGGTCGTTCAATATTAATTTAAAGAAAACAAAAAACAAAAATGCGAGTCGCTCTCAATATTAATATAAAGTAAACGGAAAAAGAAAAATGCTGCCGGAGTCTTCAATATTAATTTAAAAAAGAATTAAAAAAAATGTTGACGGAGTCTTCAATATTAGTTTAAAGAAAAAAACAAAATAAAATATTGACGGAGTCTTCAATATTAATTAAAAAAAAAACAAAAAAAAAATATTCACGGAGACTTCAATATTAATTTAAAGTAAACAAAAAAAGAAAAACGTTGATAAAGAATAAAAATATAAATATAAATATAAAAAAAGTGAATAAAAATAAGTTTAAAAAAAAAGAATGGATTGATATATTTAGAATTAATGAAATATTTATTTTTTAATATTCTATTGATAATTTTTTTATAATTTATAATAAATAAATAAAAGTATACTAGAATAAAGAAAAATAATTTTAATAAATTCAAATCAAAATCACTTAAATTAATTCATTTCATGAATGATTTAAGAGAGATCAATTTTTTCTTTTTCTTTTTTAATCAGAAAAATTATTATTTATCTTAAATAAAATGAATTTTCACATGAGAATCAACCCAATAAATAAAATCAATTATATGAAAAAAAGACATCCTGGTGGTATGGGAAGCACATGAAAGTACTTATCTTTAGAGTTATAAAAGCCGGGATCATATTTTGTTGTAACTTATTTTACCTTTTTTTTTTTTTTTTTTAAATATTTACCAATATGGTATTAATGCAATATGTAATTTCACTCCATTCCACGCCCCCTTTGTTATGATTAATGGCATGCCGGATTCTTGTCGATCGTTGCAACATTTGTCTTGACTCTCAACTTTATTTCTTATGTCAACAGTGTATCCTTTATTTCCCTTCATTTATAATAACTAACAAATAAACCTTATTTCCTCTCCCACCATCTTCATCCTCAGCCTATCCTCTTCTTCTCCGCTCCTCGGTTCCACATTACTTTTTTCCGTTTGTCTTTTTCGAACTCACTCAAATTGAACAAGGAACAAAAAATCCCATATGAAATACATAAGTAGGTTTAGGGTTGCCAATTTGGACAATTTTTTTCCATACATTTTCTAGGAAACCAAACAAGAGAATATAATCCGGAAAATTACCTGATAACAGTAGGGTTTCAGAATGTAATTCTATTATTCTTCATCGCCTCGATGCATTGCCTTCTCTCCCCAGCATCGTAGACCCTTTTTCGACCCACAAAGTGGGTTTGCACTTGCATAATCACCCAGAAACAAATTTCTGAATTGGGTTTTGTCTAAAACAAGAGAGAAAAAGAAAAAATACGGAAAGGAGAAAAAAAACAGACCTCCCTAATCACTCCAAAGCCCGTTTTTCTCTCTCCTATCATTTTTCCCACTCCCTCTACTGTTCTTCTTCCCAATACCTTTACAGGTCTCTGATGAGAACCACTACTCCACTAAATTATGGTTTTCAATTGAAAAAAAAAATCCCCATTTGAGTAGACAGTGTGAGTTCGCTTCTCATTAGAGAGGGTCCCAATCGGTGGACCCCACTATCTTTCATCCTAATTCACCTGAGTCGTATTCCTTATTTATTTAAAAATACAATGTAGAATATTTACAAAAAAAAAAAAAAAGTTAAGTTTTAATTAGAAAAATAATTTATAATAATTAAATAAAGATAAGTTTTCTTATGTAAGAAATGGAAAAAAAAACTATTATTAATTATTTTGCTATATTAATGATTTTTTTTTTTTTTTGCTACATTATTAAGTGCCCAAATCATAATATTTAAAATAAGGAAGAAAAGTAAATAAAACAACGATAGAAAAAATAATTAAATAAAATGTCTGTAGACCCCATTGTGGACACCACCCGGAAAGAGTCAGATTTTCTTTGGAAGTGGGGAACCTCTTTCTAGAAAAGCAAGCTGCATGAACATGTAGCAAAAAGCATGGCTCACCATGGTGGTGGTTGAAGCTTCAAATGATGACCTAATTTAAGCAGGGAGCCGGTGAAAAGCTAGTAGAAAGAGAAAAAGGGCGGGCAGGCTGATCGAGGAGAAGGTTAGTGGTTGCTTAAGGGAGGAAGATTTTTTTAAAGGACCAAGAGAGATTAGGGGGAGCTAGAAAAAAAAGAAAAGAAAAAGAGAATAGGTGTGGACCTCGTATTTCGGCTCATGCGCTTCCACTCGATGGCAGACTCGATTTTTATTTAAAAAATGATTTATTGATTAAAAAAAATGACTTAGAGTCGCCACTTATTTTTGTTTTATTTTTAAAGGGCAAACAAAATAAGAAAGAAAACTCTAAGTGTGACTCCTTATTTTGGAAAAGGTGGTATGTGAAAAACCGGATCGGGTTCGAATGTCAGGTTACTTATCGGGAAGGTACAGTATGGACCATAGCACCCCTCTAAGTCCCTAAAATTATGTCTCTACTAATAAAATGAAGCTGACGTGACAATCAATGAGAAAATCAATGGATACTCAAATCAATCATGCACATATGGGAATTAGAACATGCGTAGAAAAATGACCAGAATGAGGGTGAATGCGTACCTGGACCTCTAGCTGCAATGTGCTATCATGAAATAGGATTAGTGAATAATGAATAGATATAAAATATAGCATACACGCCACCAAATCGTATAATGAATCATCAAGTGTCTCACTTCAATTCGTTCAAATTTCATATTTTTAAAATTCGGTTATTGGACCCCCACCAAAGCCCATTTATTTTTGCATGGGTCAATTATGTAAATTCCATCACTTGGAATTACAGAATTGAGTCTTGCTTATTTTAAAACATTTTAAAAACAGAGGAAGTTATGAAAATTGCATGCCAAAAAAAATAGCAACGAATTTTATTTGAAAAATGGATTTTTGAAACCTAAAAAAGAAGGACTAAGGATGAAAATTTTGGATATTTGGAATTATTTAAAAACCAGAATTTAACACATTATTTATGAAGCAAAAATCAGGGGAATTATTTTTGAAATCAGAGGTGAAAGAAGATGGCATCTGGCCTAAAGACCATGCAAGGGTGATCATGCAAACTAAAATCATGAAAGTGGGCCCGGAATGTAAGTGCTAAGGCTGGATATGAATCGACCAAATGAGAATGAAGCCCTGAGCGTGATATATCTCCCAAGAGGACTGTATGAGTAGTACCATTCATCTCTATCCGGCTGTATATAGGAGCTTTCAGCACCCATTATCTCGCAGTCCAGGCCTGCGCTTCGCAGCATCATGAGTGATTAAATTCTCTTCACCTTCAAATGGCATTGTTGTTTCCCTAACATTAGACTTCAAATCTTCAGACACTCGGGTCATTTCAGATGTAATCCCAGTCCCCACTTGGACAGCAAAATTCTCAACTCTGTAGTATTCCAGTTCCTCTTTCCTCATCACTGGTATTTGTAATTGTCCCAGATTTGATGACGAGACAAGCACCCACCTCTCCAAACACTGCCAAGCTAGCGCTGCCAAACCCCGGGCAGTTTCAGATGAACAAAGACTAAAGAGAGTGGCAAGGAGAGTGCATTGACAAGTTTTCCTTAAGCAGATTCTTGAATTGAATGGCTTGCAGTACCACTTGCACCTTCTAAATTGGGTGCAGTTGTAACTGAAGCAGGAGCAATGGCTCCAGTTGGAAACTATGCACTGAAACAGCCTTCACCCGTCTATGGGAGTTCAAACATCAACACTAAAGTTGTCTGTACCACGTGGAAGTCTTGTTCTTCTACACCTGTGCTTCATCATACTACCAATCACCACATTGCCTTCGGAGTCAGCAAGAGCATCAACATCGATCTCAATGGCATAGGGCAAATATTTGTCAACTCATACACGACGTCCAAAATCCACCTCAATAGCATTTTCAAGGTAGATCACAAGCTTATCATAGCTACACATAATCTCCATTATGAATCAAACTGTACACAAGGCTGAAGACGTGAATTACATCAGAGTTGCAAATTCTAATTTCATCTTCAACGGCGTCATTCCCAATGATCAAAAGCAATAAAACACATGCTTCCCACTGAGCGCAAGGTAAGACTTCCATGTCTTGAACCATCTGACGTGTTTGACAATGGGAGAGTGAATAAGGGCTGATGGAAACATAGCTGCAGTTTGTTTTTGTAACACTCCTCACTTATCCTTATGGATTCATGTATCCAGATACCATTTCGGGCGCCCCAAAGTCAACACAAACTGATAAAAAGCACTCACCATAGTTACATGATTGGGAACTGCCCTGCATACTACATCTATTAGACTTGAATATTCCAGAAGCCCAGACAATAATTTTATACTGTTTTTCCCTATCAGGTCTTCATTTGTCCGAAGGATGTCATCAACAGTTTCAACATCCTTGTAACCTGGGGCTATGACTGCACTATTTTCTTCATCTGATGATTCATCATCGCATGAGCTACAGTCCTTTAACTATGAATCAAGTTGGAGCCACTCTGTGCTTGGATTCAGCTGTGCCTGTTGAGTTCTCAATCGTGATACATACGCTGAACCAGAGATTACACTCTCGTCCCCCTTCCTTCCTTAGCTTCCTCAATTTTAAGAAACCCTGTGACGGGCCTTGACCTGAAGCCAATGACAAATGTTCGCCTGTAGGCGTTTTTCCACTTCGATACATTTGTTCTGCTGCACCAATACCCGTCTTGAGTTCCCCCCAATAACCGTGTTGCCTTCTGTTCCAAGGACGGGTGTTGGCTCAACTTGTAAGGCCTCGCCGTCATGGAGCCATCAGTTGGCATGAATGCTGTTGGGATGTTCAGTTAAAGTAGTCAAAGTTGTTAGAATTTCATTCTGTTAATAGTTTCTATTTTTTGGGACATGTTGGTAGGATTTGACTATTTCCTTAGCCATTTACCACGTTCTTACGTGGGCTGTTTGTTTCCTTTTTAATCTCTTTTGTAAGGCTTATATAAGCCCATAGCTTGTTTTGAATTGAATAAGACTCATTCTCATATTGTGAGTGAATTGCATTATGTCTACAGTTTACAACAAATGCAATGGGCAATGGTACTCCGACGATGCTGCTGCCAGTGATATTTACAACTCATGCGAACCAAACTTTCAGGATCCTCCAGCGACACTAGGAAGATAAAGGAAAAGCTCCTACCGGTGGCGCGTGCCCAGTGAAGTGAGGAACTCAATGCATGGAGGCTGACACAGCGTTGGATGAGTTCAATGTCACTGAATCTCGGGATAGCACAGTTACGTGGAACCATGCATGGTCATGCAATGAGTCCAGGAAAGAAACGAGAAAAAGGAATATGCAAAGGAAAATATGGGCAGATGAGCGAAGAAGGCATTGGAGGGAAACGGGCTGAATATGTATGAGTGATAATGTAGAGGGAGAAACGGGTATGGAGGATAGAAGGATAGTGGGACGAAGTGAGCTTTAGGGGTTCAATGGGTGTGAGTATGTGCATAGAGGTACAAGAAATAGGTATGGTTGTGGTGTAGAGAGAGAAAAGGTGGCTACGATCATGTGAATATGGAGAAGTTGGGTAGATGTGAGGATATAGATGATGATGGATTCAAGTGGTTTTGGGTGGGGTTATGGATAGTTTGAGAGATGGGTATGAGTAGGTTTTAGAGAGAGAAGTGACTAGATATGATGGTAATGTTAGTTGGCAATGGGTATGAAGAGAAGGAAATGGATATTAAGAATGATGGCCAGACTTTGCATGATTTCATGCACTTGAATGGGTGAAGCTGGGACCTCCATGAAGGCTTTGAGTGGATTTTGGGTGGTGGTGTAGAGAGAAGGGTAGTAGTGGGTTAGTGAAAGTGTAGGGCTATGAGCATGGTGAGAGGTTTCCACTTCTGAACGTGGTCCGTGTCATGTAGGCATGAGGATTGATCAGTGGGCATGATGAGTGAGTGAGATGAATGATATAGGTGCACGGTGGTGTAGAGAGAAGGGTGATAATACAAATGGGTATGGGCATGGGGTAAATGTGATAGGCATGGACGCGTGGAGAGAATGAGTATGGAGGGCCCGTTGAAAGTGGTTGCATGCATGTGACCAAATAGAACACCAACAGCCACGATTTTCTCCTTAAAAGGATCCTTCATTTGATCAGCAAATAAACATCTAAGTGCAAGCACTAGATGTGTACCGAAACGAGTCATTGAAGGATCACCATGAGGTATGAAGACATTTTTTATCATCTTCTGATGGTGATATCCATGACATAAGAGGTCCATCAAGTGTGGGATATCTTCAACCATCAGGTTCATCTCAATTCATCGATGCTGCTCTTCATAGCCCCGGGTCACAGCTTCGTGTACCGTGTCATCTGAATGAAGTCTCATTGAGGAAAAACAGAAAGTTGCCTTGGTTATTGGTGCAGGATGTGAAATAGCCAATTTTCTGGTCCAACAAAAAGCTGAGACTCACTGTCACCCTCTCCAGGACTTCCATCAATAATATCTACATGATTTTTAAATGGATCAGTTCCACCAGGTCACAAACGAGATGGTTCTAAATCCACTTGAATATCAAGCTATGACTTGACCATTGCCCAGCATGCATACTCCCAGTTCGTGCAGATTGGAAATATGCATTTTAGATTACTACACTGGGCAGCATATACATCAGTTTTGTATTTTCCACCTTCCTGCTCAGAAGTTCTCTCTGATGCACAATAAGAAACCCATTCCCAAAGACGCCAATGGTTACCAATGCCACTCTCAAGTTTAATGGCTTGTAGAGTCCTATTCTTCCATTCTTCACCCAGCTTTCAACAAAAGGAAATTGGTCCAATTTCTCCAACGGGCATATAGCTGCAGCTTACCCTGTTTATCCAACAGACCGGCAAAGATCACCAACTTCTTCCAGCCTTCCTACCCTTAATAGAGTCCAGACACCTCATAACTTGAGAAACATGTTGTAGCATATCATACCCACAAAATGAGAGCACATATCTCTTGCAGAGCCTTACCCCTTCAGACAGAGATGGGAAATCTGATGCATGTAGTGGACGGATTCCAGAGACAAGGGATGAACAGCAAAACAGAGCAAAGATAGAAGAGAACGAAAATGAACCCCACAAATCTCATTTCATGTATCAATCAATGAGCTCAAGTGTAGAAGTGGGCCAAAACAGATTTCAAATGAGTTTAGAAAACAAAATAGAAATGTGAATGCCGATATTCTCATATGAAATCTCAAAACAAAGGATATAAAACAGGTTAGGAATCAATTGAAAGGCAAGTGCAAGTAAGCTCAAATTCAAGAAAAACAAACTAAAATCCCCAACAAACACATTCAAACACCAAGATAGAAACTCATGGATACCCAGAAGCAAGATGAAGAAGATAATGAACAGAGCCCATACCTGAAAAACCTCCTTACAAGCGAGAACTCGCCTGACTTCAAACTCTGTTTTTATCACCTCACTGGAAGATGCTCCGCTCAAAAAAACTCTTTCAAAAGACTACTATTCGAACCCTCCTCACAACCGGCAATGGAGACCTCACTCTCACAGAAATCCTCTCTGAAAACAGCAAATATATGGAGACCTCCCTCTCAAGCAAGAGGAATCCCCCAGAGACTCAGTCCCCTCCGCTCTGTCTCTAAACTCCAGGAAGAAGTCCCCCTTAAATGAAAGCAGCCTCTCTAAATATCTCTCTAACGGCTAGCTCTGAAAAGCACCTCTTCCCTCAGAAAATATCCCCTTAGACTTCTAGCCCAAGCTTCCTCCCTTAACTGAAAATATCTCGCTCCAAAAACAGCAAGGAAGACCCTCTTAGAAAGATCAAACCCCCCTTCTCTGGAAGCTTCCTGCCCAAGCTCCAAAAAAAAAAACTCCCTGAAAATGTATATCCTCCCCCAAACGGCACCCCCCCAGCAATGGATACCTCAAAAATATCTCCTAATGGCAGAAAAGACCCCCTCTCTTGCAGCTGGCCACGCTCCCTCTAACGGCTAAATATTCTTTTTCTGATTCCCCTCGACACATGTCACCTTCTCATTGGCTCCAACAAACCACTATATGCTTCCCTAGCAACCAATCTTGGAGTGACACGTGGCCACCCAAGATGGTGACACTTGTCAAAATAAACTGTAGCAAATACACCCCAAAATGGGGGTCTACAACAGGGTATGGATTCTTTAAACTGGATTCCTTTATTTTTATGTCATTTTATGTTAGTTTCTGTGTATGAGGGGATTTTCATTTTGATGTCTGAATGTGCATATTGGGGATTCTTGTATTTTTTTATTTTTTATTTTTTTATGGAATCTAAGTTTAATTGCACCCACTCTATGCTTGATTTCTAATTGGTTTTTCTGAGCTCTGTTATGGGATTTTATATGTGGCACCGGTAGTCATGTTTTGTTCTCTCTTTGGAACCCATTTGAGATCCATTTTGGCTCACCCCTCCACCATTCACTCCCCCACTTGTTTAGCTCCTATCTTTCCACGCACAGGAAGTCCCACGTGCATGGCCATCCTTCAACCTTCTCATACCCATTTTATCTATTTTCACACCTCATGCCCACTGTACCCATCATCCTCCATACTCCCCCCCCTCATGCATTTCACCATTTTTCTTAATGCCCGAACCTACTTTCTATCACTACCTGTCCCTCACTCTTCCCATACCCACTACATACCTATATCACCATCTATCATTTCACCACCTTCTTACAAAAACTCTTCATTTCGGTGCGGTTTGTTTTCGGTAAGTTAGGGGTTGCATCCTAAAAAAAAAAAAATGCACTACCAATCCGAGAATGAATTGCTTGGTATGACTCAAGCCTTCAAGATATCATCCAACGCTGCTTCTGTCATTCCCATATGCAAAGCATTGCACAACACCCTAATAGGCCAACTTTTCTCGATCACTTTAACATTATTGATAAATTTATGGAGATCCAGTGGGGCCTGGTGAGGAGGCAGAAAGAACTCAGAGATATGAAGATAAGAACGAGATGTGCAGAGCATCTGTTTGAGAGAAAACCAGAAAGATGAAAAACTGAAATTGAGCTACAGCAAAACTACCCACTGTTAGGTCCTCTCTTTCTTATATACAGGAATCTAAAAAATAGTTATTAACCACTTTCTAATTAGTTACAACAACCAGGCTGTTAACTACTTAAACAGCTTGTTAAGTTGTTAAACAAGCTGTTAACTTCTTGACATCCCCCCTCAAGCACACAGGGCGAGAAAGAACTGTGAGCTTGCTTCGGAGATGAAGAAAACGTTGAGTTGAAAGAGCTTTGGTCAAGATATCAGCAACTTGATCTTCAGATGGGAGAAATCGAACATCAAGAGTTTTTTGCAAGACTCGTTCACGAACAAAATGATAATCAATTTCCACATGTTTAGCCCAATAATGAAGGATAGGATTTGCAGCTAAATAAGTAGTGCTGAGATTATCACAATAAAGAACAGGAGGCTGAAACAGGGGAACAAAGAGTTCTTTAAGCAGAGACTGGATCCAAGTGAGTTCAGCTGCTGCGTTAGCCAAGCCCCTATATTCGGATTCAGTACTGGAGCGAGAAATCACCTTTTGTTTAGAGGCTAACCAAGAGACTAGATTGCCTCCAAAAAATATGCAGTAGCCACTGGTGCTACGTCTATCATCAGCTGTATAGGCAATAAGATCAAGGAAGGAAGATGGTTGGAAGGAAAGCCCATAAAACAATGAACCTTTGAGATAACAAAGGACACGTTTCACGGCTTGAAGATGAGTAGAGGTTGGATTGCTTATACTGCAGGGCACCCATAAGACTCCGGTACAAGGTGGGATCTTCTAATCTGGTGCCATCAGCTATGGAGAGAACAGGACCAGCAGCCATTGGGGAAGCCATGGACTTTGATTCAGACAAACCAGCACGTTGAAGAAGATCACAGATATATTTAGCTTGACTTAAATGCAAAGAAGATCCAGAATGGAGCACCTCTATTCCAAGAAAAAAGTTGAGAGGACCAAGATCCTTGAGAGCAAAGCAAGAGTTTAAGGAGGATATAAGTTGTTCAATGAGCAAGGAACTTGAGCCAGTGACAATAATATCATCAACATAAACCAAGACAACAAGCATGGCAGAATTGTTACAGTAAACAAACATTGATGTATCTGCTTGTGACATGGAAAAACCCCATTTAACTAAGGCGGAGCTGAGTTTGGTGAACCAAGCACGTGGAGCTTGCTTCAAACCATACAATGCCTTGGTAAGTTTACAAACAAAGTTGGGCTTAGAGGGATCCACAAAGCTTGGGGGTTGTGTCATAAAAACTTGCTCAGATAAATCACCATTAAGAAATGCATTATGAACATCAAGTTGTCTGATAGACCAGTTTTTACTTAATGCCAAAGAGAGAACCACACGAATAGTAGTGGGTTTAACCACGGGACTGAAGGTTTCAAAGTAGTCAAAACCGGGAGTTTGATGAAATCCTTTCGCCACCAAACGTGCCTTATAGCGTTCAACAGTTCCATCAGGTTTATACTTCAATTTATAAACCCAGCGACATCCAATAATATTCTGATTAGGTGGAGGAGGGACCAAGACCCATGTTTTATTGCTCATGAGAGCTTCAAATTCAAGGTGCATAGCTTGCTGCCATTCAGGAACTTTAACAGCTTCCTTGAAAGAATTCGGTTCACAAAGTGGATGAAAAATAGTCTCAGTAGGAGACACAAATATCTTAGGCTTGAAGATGCCATTTTTGGCACGCGTTGTCATGGGATGACAAGGAGAAGGAACATGAGAGGAAGAAGGTTGAGCTGTTGGAATAGGTGCAACCTCAGAAGAGGAAATTGACACACTAGTATCAGAGATTGGAACCAACTCTGAAGATGGACTGGATGAGGAAGGCAAGAGGGAAGATATTGGAGTGATTGGTGCTGCTAAAGGAATGGCACAATGAGTGGGGGAAACACGACAAGGAGGCTAAACTGTAGAGGGCTTAGCAAACGGGAAATCTAGTTCATAAAAAATAACATGTCGTAATATATGTATTTTTCCATTGGACATGTTTAAACAGAGATATCCTTTATGCTTAGAGTTGTAGCCAATAAAGGTGCATTTAACTAATCGATATGCAAATTTATGGCGATTAAAAGGGCGAAGAAAAGGATAACCAGTGCAACCATAAACACGAAGAAAAGAATAATTTGGTAGACAATGGTAAAGAGTCTTATATGGAGAAGAAAAGTTCAGCACAGAGGAAGGAAGTCTATTAATCAAATATAAAGCAGATTGGAAGGCAAAAGGCCAATATTTAAGAGGAATGGAAGCATGAGCAAGCAAGGAAAGGCCTACTTCAACCACATGTCTATGTTTTCTCTCCACATGGCCATTTTGTTGAGAAGTGGATGGACAAGATACTCTATGCAGAATCCCAAACTTACACAAAGTATTAGTAAAGGCTTGAAACTCTCCTCCCCAATCAGTTTGAAGCATTCTAACTTTAGTATCAAATTGAGTCTCAATCATCACTTTAAATTGCAAAAATGCAGAGATAGCTTGATCTTTAGAAGCTAGTAGATACAACCAAGAAAATCTTGTATGATCATCCACAAAGAGCACAAAGTATCTTGCACCATTAGTACCAACAACAGGAGCAGGACCCCATAGATCAGAATGTACAAGAGCAAAAGGCTGAGATGCTCTGGATTCAGACAAAGTAAAAGGTAGGCGATGGCTCTTTGCCATTTGACAAGGTTCACAAACACCTGTCCAATGTTCTAGGGGCAAGCTACAAGCACTCAGAACTTTATTGACTATTTTACGTGCAAGATGGCCTAACCTGAAATGCCATAGATCTGCCTTATTGGAAAGTTGTAATGTAGATGACATACATGGGACCTCAGTTGTCAAGCTTGTTCTTCCAGCAAGTTTATTATCATCAGGATCTTGATATCTTCTACTAGGTGCTGAAGACGACAGTTTGTATAAGCCATAGTTAAGGTTGCCTTGGAGAAGAGCCTTCTTCAAAGCTTAATCCTTCACCACAAATCCATTAGTAAAGAATTCCACAGTGACATTATTGTCAGTACACAACCTATTCACACTTATCAGATTGGTTGTAAGTTGTGGAACATGTAAAATATTTTTTAGATTTAAAGACCGAGAAGTTGAAGAAATAGTGGAGTGTCCAATATTTGAGATATTTAAACGATTACCATTTCCAACCATGACTTTGTCTGAACCAGCAAATGGAGTATGTGAATTCAATTTGTTGAGATTTGGAGTTAGGTGATGCGTAGCTCCGGTATCCATGTACCAGCTTTCATCTCCAACAGTGGACGGAGTTGCAACCATTGCAGCAAGATGATTGCTCATTGTTGGTTGATAAGTTTGATCAAATCTATGATAGCAATTAATTGCAATGTGACCATATTTACCACATACTTGGCACTGTGGTTTTCCATTGCTGCCACCAGAAACATTATTGAAGTTTCCAGATGAGTAAGAATGGTTGTTAAAGCTACCTCTTCCTGGACCATGTCCAAAATTTCCACCATTGTTGTTATAGTGGCCTCTCCCACGGCCTCTACCAAAGTTCTGATGATTAAATTGTTGTTGATTCTGATTGCCTCTACCTTGAGTCTTGAATTGACCAGACTTTTGATTTTTTTTGTTGTGTCCTTGAATGTTCATTGTTGTAATATTTGCTTGCAGGAGATTTGTTTCTTCTGTTGTGTGTTGTTGTTCCAATCGATTTTCATGAGTCAAGAGCATGCTGTGAATTTCTTCTAGGCTTAATGGTTCATGCCCAGAGGTAACTGTAATGACAAACGAATTGTACTCTGCTCCGAGTCTTGCAAGTAAATAGAGAATTCGGTCTTGCTCTGTAATGTTTTCTCTAATTGCTAGCAGGTTATCTACAATGGACTTGATTTTGAGTAGATATTCCATCATACTCAATCCTCCTTTCTTTGTTATCTACAATTGGAAACGAAACTGCATGATACGAGCCTTTGAAGCTGCTGAGAAAATTTTCTCTAGAGCAGTCCAGATTTCTGATGCAGTATCAAGGTCGATAATCTGTGCCATCACACCTTCTGTCAAAGAAGAATAGATCCAACACATTACTAAGCGATTCTGACGTTGCCATATACTGTATTCTGAATTTATGTTCTCTGAATCTCCAAGAAATCGTGAAGGAGCAGGGATTTTGCCATGGATCATTTCTTCAAGACCATTTGCAATGATGATGTTCAGCATCTGAGTTCGCCACAGTAAGTAATTTGATTGATCGAGTCTTACCGTGAATGCTTGATTCAATTATGGCATTGTATGATGAGCAAAACTGGAGTTAGGATGATCCGTGGAAGAAGCTGATCCTTTTGATGCCATGGAAAAGGATTTGCATATGTTAGTTTGTGGCTCTGATACCAAGAAAGAACTCAGAGATATGAAGAATGAGATGTGCAGAGCATCTGTTTGAGAGAAAACCAGAAAGATGAAAAACTGAAATTGAGCTACTGCAAAACTACCCACTGTTAGGTCCTCTGTTTCTTATATACAAGAATCTAAAAAACAGTTATTAACCACTTTCTAATTAGTTACAACAACCAGACTGTTAACTACTTAAACAACTTGTTAAGTTGTTAAACAAGTTGTTAACTTCTTGACAGAGGCAACATGTGGTAGGAATAGGGGTGCAGAAATATGGAGGGTGTGGGAGAAGTTTGAAACAAATGGAAGCTCCATGTGCATGGTAGTGAGAATGGCGATTGGGTGGAGAGGTGGTAGTATGTGGTGTTTGTTTTTCATGTAAAAAAATGGGTTTGTGATGCTCTCAAGTAGTACATGGAAAATGGGTTTGTATGACATTATTGTAATATGGGAAATAGGCTTGTGGTATTCTTTGGTGTGCTGGCAGCACATGGAATGGGTTAGTTGTCACCTTGAACACATGGATAAATTTTGCTCTAAGAATCACCATAACCCATCTTTCTTTATTATTTCTTCACATTTTGATATTGGAATAATTTTTTAACATTCCAATTTTCGAAATTTAGTTTTCTGAAATTCCATTATCAAAATAATTTTCTAACATTCCGATTTTTTAAATTTAATATTCCAAAATTCTATTCTCAAATTTACTTTTTAAAATAATTCCTCAAAATAATTTTCCAGATTTCAATATTCAAAATTTAATTTTTCGAAATACCATATTCAAATAAAATTTCAAAAAATTCCGATTTCCAAATTTAATTCTCAATTTCTGAAATTCCAATTTTCAAATTTCCGAATTTATTTTTTAATTTCCAAAATTCCAATTTTCACATTTGTTTATTTAATCATCATTATTTTCGTTATTATTATCATTTTGTTTATTTATTTATTTTTAAAACTTTCATCTTTAAATAATTCTTCAAAATTCCAATTTCTAAATTTAATTTTCAATTTCTGAAATTCCAATTTTCCAATTTCCGAATTCAATTTTCAATTTCAAAAATTCCAATTTTCACATTTATTTATTTAATCATCATTATTTTCGTTATTATTATTATTTTGTTTATTTGTTTATTTATTTATTTTTAAAACTTTCATCTTTAAATAATTCTTCAAAATTCCAATTTCCAAATTTAATTCTCAATTTCTGAAATTCCAATTTTCCAATTTCCGAATTTAATTTTCAATTTCCAAAATTCCAATTTTCACATTTATTTATTTAATCATCATTATTTTCGTTATTATTATTATTTTGTTTATTTGTTTATTTTTAAAACTTTCATCTTTAAATAATTCTTCAAAATTCCGATTTCCAAATTTAATTTCCAATTTCTAAAATTCCAATTTTCACATTTATTTATTATTATTATTATTATTGTCATCATCATTTTATTTATTTATTTTTAAAAACTACATCTTCAAATAATTTCCAAGATTCCAATTTTCATAATTTAATTTTCATAGTTCCAATTCTCAAATAATTTTCAAAATTCTAATTTATTTCAAATTTAGTTTCCAAAGTTTCAATTCCTTAATGTAATTTTCAAAACTTTAATCCTCAAATAATTCCAATTTCAAACTCAAATCCTCAAATAATTCAAATTTCTTTCAAAATTTAATTTCGAACATTCTAATTCTTAAATTTAATTCTCAAAATTCCAATTGTCAAATAATTTTCAAAATTCCAATTCTTAAATTTAATTTTCAAAACCCCAATTTTCAAATAATTTTCGAGACTCAATTTTCAAATAATTCAAAACTCCAATTTTCTTTCAAATAGTTTTAATTCCATTCCATTTTTCAATTTTTTTAAATTCACAAATTTTCTTCGATTTTCAAATAATCTTTCGTTTTCTTGATTTTTTTTTTTAACAAGTATGAATGAATTTTTCATGATTCCAAAATAGTGGAATTTGTGATATTAATTCATGCAAAATAAATTGCGCTTTGGTGAGGGGCCCTACATATGAGTTTTTTCTTCTAATTGTCAGCTATTATGCTTAATGAGTATTGTTTGATCTTTGTCTTGCTTTTTGATATGTTTGTGATGATTTTATACTTGAGCTAACCTTGTTTCCATAATATTGCATTATTAATTGCTCCTAAGGTACGATCTCATTCCCACTTTGCTTATTCTTATGCATGATTCGCTTTACTATTTGATTATTTCATTTTGGTATCCATTGATTTACTTACCAATTGTCATGTTTGTTTCATCTCATTAGTAGAGACCTGTTTTTAGGGACTTAGAGGGGTGCTACGATCTTTATCGTACCTTCCCAATAAGTAACCTGACCCTCGAGCCCAGATTTGGTTTTTTATAAACTTGTTTTTCCTTCAAGAGTCACAATTAGGGTTTTTCTTTCTTATGTTGTTTTTCCCTTTTAAAAAAAAATTAAATAAGTGGTGACTCCAAGTCTTTTTCTAAAAATCAATTTTTTTTCACCAAACAAATAAAAAAAGCGAGTCGTCATTGAGTGGGAATGCATCGTGAAAAATACAAGGTTCATAATGTCTTTATTTTATTTTCATTTTCTAAAATTAGTTTCTTCTTTTTTCCTTATCTTGAAAATGTCTTAAATCAAAAGAAGTGAAAATAGTTTTTCAAAAATGAAAACTATAAAAAGGAAAACATAAATCAATTTTTTAGTAACTAGGGTTTTAAAAATAGAAAATATGAAAACATAAATTTCTTGTTTTCAAATTTTTCTTAAGAAAGATGAAAATCTATAATTGTTTAAATATTAGTTTATGTCATCTTAATATTAAAATAATTTTTTAGTTATATTTATGGCACCAAAAGGGTTGTGTTGGGGTAGAAAAGGTAAAAGGACAAAGAAAAGAGACCTATATATTAATTTCGTATTATATTATTGATGTTATAAATTATCTTAAGTTTGTTGTACCATCCAATAATTTTTTTCTTAAATATTTGTTGTTGGAGAGAGAGAGAGAGAGAGAGAGAGATTTAAAAAAACAAATAAAAAGAGATGTTTTGCACTATTGTTCTATTTGCGTTGTGCATGTTCCTTTTTATATTTTTTTTCTTTCTCATTTTTTATATTTTAATATTTGTCTTTTGATTTAATAATTCCTTTAAAAGCTTTATTTGGTAAAACTTAACACTTATTACTTAATGACTTAAGTTGACTTTAAGTTAAATAGTTCTTAAGTTGTTAACTTATTACTTTTTTTTTTAAGTATTAAAATTATTTGGTAAAGTTAATTTAAGATTTATTCTAAGTTGTCAAATTGACTTATTTACCCCTATTAATTTTAACTAATAACTATATTTTCACTAATCTTAAATAATAAAAAAAAATTATTAAATATTCATATTTAAAGTATTGTACATAATACAATCATAAAATATTTATTATAAAAAATGAATCATAAATGTAGGCAAATAAGGTGAGATTTGAGATTAAAAATAAGTTCACTATTTTGACTTAGGTTAAATTTAGTGAGGCTCCTTCAGGTTTACCGTAGGTTTCAAATTTCGTCAGTTAGCACCCTTGTAAATGTATTTTATATATAAATTTTATTTTTTAGAGAATAAAATTTAGGTTTTAGTGAATTATTAAAAACTCATATCTAAAATAGTTTTACCTGAGATTTCTCAAAAGATAAATTTTATAAATGAAATAAATTTATAGGTGTGCTAATTGCTGAAATTTGAAACCAATGATGGTCGGGTGTATTTGCAGCAAACCTCATGGGGTTTCAATGAAATTAACCCTTTTGGATTATTACTTTAAATTGTAATATTAAGTTATTTTACCAACCATGCTTAATCTTTTCAATGACTTAAATTAAGTTATTAAATCATTAAATCGATTTATCAAACATCCTCAAGTTGATTATTTTGGCTTAATACTAACTTTATGTTATAATATTATGTTATTTTACCAAATATGGTTAATCTAATTAAAAACAAATTAAGCTATTAAGTTACATTAAATTATTAAGTTAGTTTACCAAACACTGCCTAAAAGATATTTAAAATCACATTGTCAATTTTTATTTTTATTTTTATGTTAATTTTAGACCAAAATCCTCCTTTATTTCAACTACATACTAGGAGGATATTTCTCTTTTTAGTTTCTCTTTTAAAGAAAATAACACAATCAAAATCAAATGACTTTATTCCTTGAAAGTTCATGACAAGATATAATTGGGGTGTTCTAGAATAAGAAAATAAAAAGTTAAAAAAAGAGAGACAAAAACTAGTTTATAAAATCTTAGCTCTAAAGCAAGTGAAAAAAACATCTATAAAAGAAATACTTTGCATATCATTTGGTCTACAATAATCTCCTAATCAATTACAAGACTAAGTAAAACAGGGAAGCATCTAAGATACCTTAATAGATGAAATTTAGAAGCAAAGGATTAAAGTCAACTCATGAAGACCCTAATAAATCTAAGTAGAAATATTTGGAATATTGAGGTCTGACCTATTGAAATAATTCAACCATTTTAACTTAATTGACAATATTTGTTTGAAGAAAGATCACATCATTAATGCATAATATTCAATTGGAGTCCACAATTGTAAGGTAGTGACAATATTGAACCATGAATATTCCACACACGTATACGGTATCTATTAAGAAGTATTATTAGTATCTTAAACTATTCTCACAACAACAATAATATTATTGGTATCTTAAGCTATTTGCACAATGATAAGTAATTAGGTTATGTTTAATTCCCAAACAATATTAAGGAAAATAATTTTTTAATGTTTGGCATCTCCATGGAAATAGAAAAAAAAATTAAATATTATTAAAATTATATGTATGTGAAATGGGTTTATAATAAAAAATAAGAATAATTTATTAACTTTAAATATAAATTTTTATATTCCTTCATATTTCCTTTTCTTATATTTTTTTCTCTTTATTTTCTTTTCATCAAAATTTTCAAAAACCAATCATAACATTAGAGAATTTGTTAATTGACCATGAATCAATAACAATTGTGTTGGATTGATTAAGTTGAAAGTTGGCTCTAGAGGGTAATGACCTGAAGTTGACAAACCAAGCCATGGAAGATTAGAGAATGGTATTAATTTAATGCTTTTGGAAAGGAGTTCAATGCAAAAGTATTTTAAAATAAACATTTGAGTTAAAATGTGATGGTCATAATATGTGCGAAATGTGATAAAGACCTTTTTCACAACCTAAAGGACTTAGTAATTTCAAGCGACTTGAATTATCTAAGTACCGCATGAGAGTTTCGGAAATACTTAAATCTGTGACACTTGCCTTTCACCTTCTATAAGAGCTCCAACCAGTTAAAAAGATATATAGAGGGTGATATGCTTCATATGCAACATTAAGGTTAATTACATACCCACAAAAATTGCTTATAACCACACATCTTATAGGCAAAAACATATATCAATTCAAGTTTTCATTTTTCAACATTCCGAATTCACACTTTCAATGTAGCATCTTTCCTTATGGTCATGAACGTTAGCGAGACTAATCATATGTAAGAGTAGACCACCTTAGCAACATTAAGAATCTCACTTGCATCTTGAGATTAACTTCATATGCAAGAGTGGACCACCTTAGCAACATTTAGAATCTCACTTGCATCTTGAAATTAACTTCTTCTCATTGTCCTTGGGGTTTCCACCTAAAGATAAATTATAAAAAGCAAGATTTCAATTTCATAAATATAGTACAACAAACAAATAATATAATTATTAATGCAAGTATATTTCACGAGGTTGTGTTTGATTTCCAAGAATCATTTTCATGGTCCTTCATAATTTCTTGGATTTTTTCATGAGAAAATCCTTTTCATGAGGATTTTTCTTCCTTGGAACCAAACATAGTGATAGGGCCTAAGCTTCGCATCTCTAGTCTTCCACTCACCCTGAATCTGTCTCAATACTAGATTAGAGTCGCCAAACACCTCCATCCGTCTAATCCCGGGCTCAATGGCTATCTCTAATCCCAAGATATAGGCCTCATACTCAACAATGTTGTTAATGCAACATTCAGAATCTCACTTGCATCTTGAAATTAACCTCTTCTCATTGTCCTTGGGGTTTCCACCTAAAGATAAATTATAAAAAGCAAGATTTCAATTTCATAAATATAGTACAACAAACAAATAATATAATTATTAATGCAAGTATATTTCACGAGGTTGTGTTTGATTTCTAAGAATCATATTCATGCTCCTTCATAATTTCTTGGATTTTTTCATGAGAAAATCCTTTTCATGAGGATTTTTCTTCCTTGGAACCAAACATAGTGATAGGGCCTAAGCTTCGCATCTCTAGTCTTCCACTCACCCTGAATCTATCTCAATACCAGATTGGAGTCGCCAAACACCTCCATCTGTCTAATCCTAGGCTCAATGGCTGTCTCTAATCCCAAGATATAGGCTTCATACTCAACAATGTTGTTCGTGGCCGGATGTCGATCTGAGAATGTCAAACGAACAGATCTGGGAATGTGATCACCATAAGGGATATCAACAAGACGCCTATCCCGTATCTAGAATGGTTGGTTGTACCATCAAAGTACATGCACCAACCTGATAGACTAGTCACAGCAGCAACATCCTTGTCTAGAAAATCATCATCAATAGCTATACCATCAGAAACTGGTAATGAGGCTAAGTGATCTACAATAATGCTCCCTCTGATGGACTTTTGAGTGACATAATGGATGTCAAACTCAGTCAGAAGTACCAACCATCTCATGAGGCGACCAACCAAGGCGGGTCTGTCAAACAAGTATCTTAAAGGATCTAAACAGGATATCAAATGTACTAAATACTCGGTCATGTAATGTCTCAGTCGGTGAGTGACCCAAAGCAATGCCAAGCAATAGCTCTCAATCATGGCATATCTCATCTCATAATCTAGCATCCTCTTACTCAGATAATAAATGGCTCAGTCTTTGCCCAAATCATCGAGCAAGCCAACATGCAACCCAATGCTACGTTTGAGATGGATAGGTATAGGAGTAAAGGACAACCTGGTGTAGGAGGCGCCAAGACTGGAGGAGACAACAAGTACTCTCTGATCCTCTCAAACGCGCGTTGACATTGATCATCCCAAACAACAGGTTGTCTCTTCCTCAAGAGTCGAAAAATGGGCTCACAGATGTCTGTCAATCTAGCAATGAATCTGCTGATATACTGAAGTCTACCCAAGAAGCCTCTGACCTCTCTCTCTGTCCTCGGTGTAGGCATGTCAAGGATGGCTCTGATCTTATCCAGATCTACCTCTATGCCTCTCTCACTGACCATATATCCCAAGAGTTTCCCAGAAGTCACTCCAAAAGTGCATTTTTTGGGTTTTAGTCTCAACCTGAACTGCCTGATCCTCTCAAAGAATCTTTCTAGAGCTATTAGATTATCTGATCTATCTCAGGATTTCACTATCATGTCGTCTACATAAACCTCGACATCCCGATGTATCATGTCATGGAAGAGGGTGGTTGCTGCTCTCTGATAGGTGTCTCTTGCGTTCTTCAATTCGAATGGCATAACTCTATAGCAATAAGTACCCCACTCGGTAATGAAGGACGTCTTCTCCATATCCTCTGGAGCCATCAAGATCTTACTGTACCCGAAAAATCTGTCCATAAAGGACAACATCGAGTGACCTACTGTACTGTCAACTAGCATGTCAATGTACGGGAGAGGAAAATCATCCTTAGGACTGGCCTTATTGAGATCTCGGATCCTTAGCATGTCAATGTACAGACTCTCACCTTGCAGTCCTTTTTGGGAATAGGGACTACATTGGCCATCCACTCCGGGTACTCGACCACTGATAGAAATCCCACACTAAGCTGCTTTTGAATCTCCTCATTCACTTGCAAGCTCCAACGAGGGTGCAATCGTCTCAACTTCTGCTTAACCGGTCTGGCATGGGGCAGAAATGACAAACGATGCTAGACAATAAATGGATCAAGGCCCAGCATGTCGTCATAGGATCATACGAAAATGTCCAAGTATGATATGAGCAGTTGGGTGAGGCTATCTTTCTGATCTGTAGACAAATCCGACCCGATCCTCAACTCCCTAGGTTGGTCTGCTGTGTCGAAATCAACAACCTCCGTGTCCCTTGGGACAGGTGCAACTCTCTGATCAATGGGATCCGAATCGAAAACGAAGAATGAGTCATCGTCTGAATCATGTTGCACAATCTCATCATCAATGTCAAATATCTGTGACGTGGGTGAAGATGGTGCAGATAAAATAATATCACAAGAGATAGGCAGATACTCGAAAATGCTCAAATCCATAAATAAAGAGTCATGAACATCGTCAAAACGGGAGACAAATCCCTATAAAACATCAAAGGAAATAGGTGGGTCTACAAAGTTGGACGCTCCCTCAACAAAGCCAACATGTCCATCAGACAAATCATCACTAGCTATGACATCCTCAGCAGACTCTGGAGCAGGGGAAGTCCGGATCTCCTCAGCAATCTCGATGATGGACACCTCGAAAAGATCGAACGGTGAGGCGAGCCTCGGCTGAACTACATCCTCGATTTGACCTAAGATCATTGCGAGCATCTCATCGACGTACTCATCATGTGGGGTGGCTCCATCTACTATATTTCCTACCTCAGCAAATGTCCCGTGCTCGTTGATCTCATCAGGGAAATAGAGCATCATAAGGCTTATGCGGTCTGGAGAGGCATGGGCGGTCTACACAGATGATGAAGTACCAGGGGCTCCATCACTCAAATGTAGTTGGCGAACGAGGTGCTGAAGCTCGGCCTCCTGAGTGGTACTAAGTCCCCCAATGATCCCGTCTGATTGGGTCAGTGGCTCCGACGCCCTCACGAAGTAATCAACTAGGCTCATGGTGTATGGGCGAATAGGATAATCAAACGGTGTATGAGTCAACCAAGCCCTCACCCGCTCCTGTGAAATATGCTTCAAGTATTTTTCTAAAAATCAAAATTTTTCACTAAATAAATAAAAAAGTGAATCGCCATCGAGTGGGAACGCATTGTGAAAAATGCGGGGTCCACAATCTCTTTATTTTATTTTCATTTTCTAAAATTAGCTTCTTCTTTTTTTCTTATCTTGAAAATGTCTTAAATCAAAAGAAGTGAAAATACTTTTCAAAAATGAAAACTATATAAAGGAAAACATAAATCAATTTTTCAGTAACTAGAGTTTTAAAAATAGGAAATCTAAAAACATAAATTTCGTGTTTTCAAATTTTTCTTGGGAAAGATGAAAATCTATAATTTTTTAAATATTAGTTTTTGTCATCTTAATATTAAAATAATTTTTTAGTTATATTTATGGCACCAAAAGGTTGTGTGGGGGTAGAAAAGGTAAAAGGACAAAGAAAAGAGACCTATATATCAATTTTGTATTATATTATTGATGTTATGAATTATCTTAAGTTTGTTGTACCATCATATATTTTTTTCTTAAATATTTGTTATTGGAGAGAGAGAGAGAGTGAGGGAGAGAGATTTAAAAAAAAAACAAATAAAAATAGATGTTTTGCACTGTTGTTCTATTTGCATTGTGCATGTTCCTTTTTATATTTTTTTTCTTTCTCATTTTTTATATTTTAATATTTGTCTTTTGATTTAATAATTCCTTTAAAAGCTTTATTTGGTAAAACTTAACACTTATTACTTAACAACTTAAGTTGAGTTTAAGTTAAATGGTTCTTAAGTTGTTAACTTAAAATTTATTACTTATTTTTTTTCCTTAAGTATTAAAATTATTTGGTAAAGTTAATTTAAGATTTATTCTATGTTGTCAAATTGACCTATTTACCCCTATTAATTTTAACTAATATCTATATTTTCACTAATCTTAGATAATAAATTTTTTTATTAAATATTCATATTTAAAGTATTGTGCATAATACAATCATAAAATATTTATTATAAAAAATAAATCATAAATTTAGGCAAATAAGGTAAAAAGGATTTGAGATTAAAAATAAGTTCACTATTTTGACTTAGGTTAATTTTATTGAGGCTCCTTCAAGTTTACCGTAGGTTTTAAATTTCATTAGTTAGCACCTTTGTAAATGTATTTTATATATAAATTTTATTTTTAAAAGAATAAAATTTAGGTTTTAGTGAATTGTTAAAAACTCATATCTAAAATAGTTTTACCTGAGATTTCTCAAAAAATAAATGAAATAAATTTATAGATGTGCCAATTGATGAAATTTGAAACCAATGATGGTCGGGTGCATTTGCAGCAAACCTCATAAGGTCTCAATGAAATTAACCCTTTTGGATTATTACTTCAAATTGTAATATTAAGTTATTTTACCAATCATGCTTAATCTTTTCAATGACTTAAATTAAGTTATTAAGTCATATTAAGTCATTAAATCAATTTATCAAACATCATCAAGTTGATTATTTTGGCTTAATACTAACTTTATGTTATAATATTATGTTATTTTACCAAACATGGTTAATCTACTTAATAACAAATTAAGCTATTAATTTATATTAAATTATTAAGTTAGTTTGCCAAACACCGCCTAAAAGATATTTAAAATCACATTGTCAAAATATTTTTTTATGTTAATTTTAGACCAAAATCCTTCTTTATTTCAACTACATACTAGGATCTTTCCCTTTTTAGTTTCTCTTTTAAAGAAAATAACACAATAAAAACCAAATGACTTTATTCCTTGAAAGTTCATGACAATATATATTTGGGGTGTTCTAGAATAAGAAAATAAAAAGTTAAAAAAAAAAAGAAGACAAAAACTAGTTTATAAAATCTTAGCTCTAAAGCAAGTGAAAAACATCTATAAAAGAAATAATTTGCATATCATTTGGTCTACAATAATCTCCTAATCAATTACAAGACTAAGTAAAACAGGGAAGCATCTAAGATACCTTAAGAGATGAAATTTAGAAGCAAAGAATTAAAGTCAACTCATGAAGACCTTAATTAATCTAAGTAGAAATATTTGGAATATTGAGGTTTGACCTATTGAAATAATTCAACCATTTTAACTTAACTGACAATATTTGTTTGAAGAAAGATCGCATCATTAATTCATAATGAGAAAATAAAGGTTATGCTTAATTAAGAAAAACACCCAAGAGGGGGGTGAATTGGGTTTTTAAAAAATCTTTTCAATCACAACAAGTTCAAGCACAATATAAACGAAAGTAAAGAGATAGAGTTAGAGAATTCAAACTCAGGTTTTATAGTGGTTCGACACTTCCTTGCCTACGTCCACTCTCCTCAATCTCCTAACCGAGTGAGGGTTCCACTAACTTGAAGCTTCAACCAAGTTTCTAATCTTCTTACACTTGGATTCCGGCTCCAATGGGCTCTTACACAATCTCTTCAAGAATCACACCTCTTGAAGGCTTAAACACTTGGTTTTTACAAGAATGAAACACTCAACCTAGATCAAAGATAGATCAAATACAAAACAAGGCTAGGATGACTCACAAAGGTGCACTAAGGAGTATGCAAGTGATGATTTAATGCACTAAGAAAGAAATGAGAGCTTTTTGATCAAGAACATGTAGGTAGACAATTGATTGCAAGTGTTCTCTCTATTCATAAATGAAGTGGAGCTCTCAATTTATAGGTTTCTAAGCTCGGGAGTCAAAAACAGCAAAAGGTACCCTCGACCGATCGAGCTAAGGGTCGACCCGATCACTAACCGTTAGGCATTAAATGCTTTGACAGGTTACCGTTGCCTCGACCGAACCTCGATCGGACCTCGATAGGGAAGGGGGTGAACCTCAACCGGGAAGAGAATGCTACTGGATGAGAGAGAGTGTTTTTGACACTCCTCAACCAAACCTTGATCGGACAAGGGCAACCGGTCGACCGGTTCCCCAACTGGTTGAGCCAGTTGGTCATAGCCTCGACCGGTTCAGCCTTTTGGCCCTGAAAGCCAACCTTTTTAAATTCATTTCTTTTCTAATACTTAGGCAAGGTCTTTAGGTGAATTAATATGCCAATTTAAAACATTTTGTCTAAGGTACATTTGATAAAAACTTGGGTTTTAATGAATTTGAAAGTTTAAAGGATAAACCGAGTTTTTCAAAGATGCATGAAGTGGTATGAAAACCTTAAGTGCACCCATGCATTCATCTTACATTTGTTTCCTATGATCAAGGGACTTCCAATAGTCTCGATCTTGTATCCATTTGGTCATTGGATGAATTTCCGAATTTATACCTGAGATTCTTTACCATTTAAAACAATTAGTCACTTAACCATGGTTTGTTATCATCAAAACCCGATTAGGAGAACCCTTGGGCTAACACATAATATTCAATTGGAGTCCACAATTGTAAGGTAGTGACAATATTGAACCATGAATATTCCACACACGTATATGGTATCTATTAAGAAGTATTATTAGTATCTTAAACTATTCTCACAACAACAATAGTATTATTGGTATCTTAAGCTATTTACACAATGATAAGTAATTAGGTTATGTTTAATTCCCAAACAATATTAAGGAAAATAATTTTTTAATGTTTGGCATCTCCATGGAAAATAGAAAAAAAAATATTATTAAAATAATATGTATGTGAAATGGGTTTAAAATAAAAAATAAGAATAATTTATTAACTTTAAATATAAATTTTTATATTCCTTCATATTTCATTTTCTTCTACTTTTTCTCTTTATTTTCTTTTGCCTCCAATTTTTCAAAAACCAATCATAACATTAGAGAATTTGTTAATTAACCATGAATCAATAACAATTGTGTTGGATTGATTAAGTTGAAAGTTGGCTCTAGAGGGTAATAACCCGAAGTTGACAAACCAAGTCGTGGAAGATTAGAGAATGGTATTAATTTAATGCTTTCGGAAAGGAGTTTAATGCAAAAGTATTTTAAAATAAACACTTGAGTTAAAATGTGATGGTCATAATATGTGCGAAATGTGATAGAGACCTTTTTCACAACCTAAAGGACTTAGTAATTTCAAGCGACTTGAATTATCTAAGTACCGCATGAGAGTTTTAGAAATACTTAAATATGTGACACTTGTCTTTCACCTTCTATAAGAGCTCCAACCAGTTAAAAAGATATATAGAGGGTGATATGCTTCATATGCAACATTAAGGTTAATTACATACCCACGAAAATTGCCTATAACCACACATCTTAGAGGCAAAAACATATATCAATTCAAGTTTTCATTTTTCAACATTCCTAATTCACACTTTCAATGTAGCATCTTTCCTTATGGTCATGAAAATAAGCGAGACTGATCATATGTAAGAGTAGACCACCTTAGCAACATTCAGAATCTCACTTGCATCTTGAGATTAACTTCATATGCAAGAGTAGACCACCTTAGCAACATTCAGAATCACACTTGCATCTTGAGATTAACTTCTCCTCATTGTCCTTAGGGTTTCCACCTAAAGATAAATTATAAAAAGCAAGATTTCAATTTCATAAATATAGTACAACAAACAAATAATATAATTATTAATGCAAGTATATTTCACGAGGTTGTGTTTGATTTCCAAGAATCATTTTCATGGTCCTTCATAATTTCTTGGATTTTTTTCATGAGAAAATCCTTTTCATGAGGATTTTTCTTCCTTGGAACCAAACATAGTGATAGGGAATCACATATCATTAGATGTAGTTCATGCTAATGAAGCTAGAATCATGCTTTTAAAATGTTCATATTATAACATAATCATCAAGGAACTAAAAATATGTCATGGGTGTTAACCATTGACTTAAGGAATTAATTCAAGCATATATAAATTGTTGTTTACCTATATCAGTAGCAAGAACTTTATAAAATTGAATCTTATGCAGTAGATTGAGGATTTCATATAATTATACTTGGTGCCTTGTACCAAGCACATGGGAACAAGTATATATCCTAGTTAATTGTGGATTGCGCTACAATTTTTTTTTTCACCTCCTAAAGCATTAAACTTATGTTTGGTTCCCCAAAAGTACCAAGGAAAAAATAAAAAAAATATCAAGAAAAATGGCTTTATCATGTTTGGTTTCATTGTGAAAAATATGAAAAAAATAAATAAATATAATTGAAATTGGTTAGAATTGTATACATTTTTAAATCATTTATTCCTTATTGTGATTTTTCACAAAATTATTTTATATGGACATAATTGTTTAGAGAAAAATAAAAATTATTGTCAAAAAAAGAAACTTCCTATTTCACCCCAAGAAAATAAAAATATAATATTGCAATGCACAATAGAACAATTTACATCTATAATTTGTAAATATTGTTTTCTATTATCTTAATATTAATATAAAACAATATTTTATTAATATTTATCCAAGGAAATGTTGTGTGGGTAGAAAAGGTCAAAAGAAAAAGAATTTCTTTTCTTAAATATTTGTTGGTGAAAAAAAAAGACACAAGAAATTAAAAATAATAATAATAATAATAATAAAGGCATGTTTTGCATTATTTTATATGAAATAACTACCATTCATGCGTGCTAGTTCCATTAAACGCTTTATTATCACACACTTAAAAGATGTTTAAAATCTAATTGTTAAAATATATATTTTATATTAATTTGAGACTAAAATCCATCTTTATTTCAAGTACCTACAAACTAGGATCCATTTTTTTAATTTTTTTATTTATTTATTTTTATTTTCTCTTTTAAAGAAAATGATGTAAACAAAACTAAATGGTCATATCTTGAGGTTATGTTTGATATGTGGGAATGAAGAGTGAGAATAGATATGTTATTCCTTTTCACATTCATTTCTATATTTAGATAACTCAAGTGTTGATGATAATGATATAAAAATAATTTCAAAGGAAATGAAATTTTACTTATAAATGATATTTCATCTTATACTTAGTAGGAGGTACTTTGATTCTATAATACAATTTATTTTTAAAGATATTTTTCAAAAATTTTAAAATCTAAACCTTTTATTGATAAGTTGTTTTTAAAAATAATTTTTTATTTTGATTTTATAAGAAACAAATTGTAAATTCAAGTTATATGATATAAACTAAATTTAATTTGTGCCTTATTAAAAATAAAAAATATTTTTTATTAAAAAATTAAAAATAAATATTTTAAATAAAATATTAATAGTAATATTATAATAAAATCACAAATTATATTTTTATAAATATTATAAAAATATGAAAACATAATTGATTTATTTTGTTAATAAATAATAATAATAATAATTCAAAATTAATAATTGCTAATACTAATTTATTTTAAATGAATTTAAAATTAAATAAATTTTAATTTTTTAAGTATAAATGAGTCAAATTTTTCATTACATACATACATTTAATACTCAAACATGGTATTCTTAAATTTTTTATTTAATTTATAATTAATAAATTAGTTTTATGAATTTCAAATTATTATTAAAAATTAAAATGTTTATTAAAGAATTCAAAATATTAATTATTTCCATTATTTTTTATAATCCTTATATATATTTTTTGAGTTTCAAATTTTCTTTTAAAAAATTATTAAACTTATTAATAAATTTAATAAAAAGTCTTCCTTAATTTGAATCTCTAGTAAAAAAAAATGGTTTTTGTTTTGTTTTGTTTATAGAGCACAATAATCAAAGAGTGATACAATTTTTTTAAAAACAAATTTGTTTGTAAATCATATGCTCAAATAGGTTTTTATTATTTAGCAAAAACACTATAGACCCTCTATTTTGGCCCTAACACACATATTTTATTATTATTATTTTTTCTCTCACCCCACTCTTTTTTTAGCATGTGTTTAAATCCATTTTTGCTCGGTTTTTCATCATCCCTTAGTGGTCCATGTTTCTCATTATTGATTTTTGAGTTATATTTTGGAGGCCACTTAAAGGGCTATTTCAGGTCCTAGCAGGATTACCGGATGCTCATTAGGATTAGTTTTTTTTAAGGTTTGTTTTTGGAATTTTAGAGCCTTTGAGTAGCTGGGTTGGGATGAGGACACGTGTACACTCATTCTAGCCTTCCTTTGTTTCTTTTAAAGGCTTTTTCGCCTTTAGTGAAGGGGCCTTTTTCACTCTTTTGGCTCAAGTTTTCTTGGAGGGGGCTTGTTGGTAGGGTTCAAAATCTCGATTGAGGCCAGTACAACTCGGCCAAGTTGTATCCGCCTCGACCATGGTCAATACTAGGCCAATACCAGAGTTGGATATTTTGTCAGCTTGTGAATAAATTCGGTTGAATTGAAGATAAATGAACAATCTCAAAGTAACTCTTATGAAAACTTTGAGACAACTCCAAAATCATGTTGAGACTAAGCTATTTGGGTAATTGGTAATGGAAAAAAAAGTAATATTGGAGTAGAAATTGTGAAGAAGATGAGAGGATCAAAACCCACGAAAATGAAAAATATAAAGAGTTAGAACATCTTCATATTTTTGTATCTTCATAAAGATATTTTGTATTTGGTCTAAAAACTCTTCAAAAATGGGTATTATGCAGAGAAACAAGAAGTTGTGGTATTTTGCAGAGAAATAGGGAGTTGTGGGTTTAGAGGAGAAATGGGTATCTTGAGAGAGATAAGTGTTTGACGGGTGGATGGGGGTTATGGGTATCTAACAGAGATGAGAAATTGGGTTTTAAATATGTATTTGTTTTTTAAGTAGATAATGAGTATTTGGTGGGGATTTGGGTTTTAAATAATTTGATGAAAATTATAATGATAAAAAATGAATAATGAATATTAGACTTATATCAAATAAATAGGAAATGAATATTTATATAAAAATTAAAATTAATGAATATATTTTATAAGAAAAAATATATTTATTTTTTTAAAGATGAATCATGGTTTTATTTTTTTTAATAATTGAAAATATTTTTAAAAATTCAAAATATTTAATTTAAACAATTTTTTATAAAAAAAAAATTTACTTTTTATTATTTGCATCTTCAATAGAAACATTTATTATCAAGTGATTAAATTAAAATATTTTTAGAGATTTTTAATATTATTATAAATCATCCCAAAAGTATGTTTTTATTATAATTTGAATAATTTTAATATAATAGAAGTTTATTTTATTAATTTTTTACTCTACTTATTTGTATTTGATTTTTTAATAATTTTCATAATTTTTAAAAATTATTTTGAGCTCTTAAATTAGAATTTTTTGCATATCACCCGATACCGATCCGAGATACCGAGAACGATGTGCCTTAGGACCTCCCGAGTCAATCACCGATTTCGTGACTTTGAACTATGAGAATAGCATCAAGAGAAGAGAAGCAGAGGGGACCCTTCCAGGGATGGATATTTTGAGTTCCCTATTCATCTTCATTTATAATAATGTGTTTCATTTTCATTTTATTGAATATTGTTTTCTAATTTATGTATGGATATACTATTTCATCTATTGTTTATGTGGTTTTGTATCAAAATATGCATAAATCTGGGTTCATCTATTCTTTAGGTTCTCCACCGGTTTCCTTTATGCCCATTGAGAAAGTGTGAAATGGAGCTTTGGAGACCTCTTGTTTTTTTTTTCTTCTATATTCTCGTTTGTAATTTGGGCACCATTTGAGTATTCATTTCCACGAGACAAAGAACACTAGAGCAATCGTGGATGTTTGAGAAAACAAGTTAGCAAGTTCCAATCAGCAACGGGTCGTCATAGAACGACTCAATGGGTCTGGGTCTGGGTCTGCAACAGCTTGATGCATTTTTGTATGATACTCCTGTTGCTAGTGCACGAGAAGCCTCCAATGCTACCATCTAGTTACAGTAATGCCTTTCTAGACATTGCACCTCAGGAGCAAGATCACACGTCAGATGTTATTTTCATAGCAGAGCAAGGATTTTAGGGGAGGAACTTCTTTGGCCAAATTCCCATTCAAGATTTTAATAGTAGGGTTCTATCATAAAACTCCCATTAGGAAAGGCTTTACAAAGAAATGTAAGGTCGGGAATTCAATAGGAAACAAGAGTGACCAGGTTAGCTTGGGTACTCATAAGAAAAAGGCAATACAAATGGACCCTTCTCCAAGTTTGTCCACCCTAGATCCAATAGAAGAGAAGATTATGTTCGATATGGATGATAATTGGGATTCTTATTTTTGCAAGTGCATTGACATGGCATTGGAGCTTTGGTAATGCATGGGAACATGCAAGTTACATGAACACATTTCATTCTATTAATAATGGGAGCTAGGGTGCTCTTCTATAGTCTGTTGTTGTTGAAGTTTCCAATAGCGGTACTAGAATACAAGAGAAGTGGAGTGGCTTGACTTTTTAGAATATAGAAGTATCAACCAATAGACTATGTCTCATTTTTCTCTCTGGATGATGGTGGAAGATACAAGTGATAGAAACCCTAACCCCTATGGGTATTTATAGGGTTCCTAACTAGGCTTAAGTGAGTTAAGCTCACATGGGCTTTGGTTAATTAATCTATCTCAAATTGTATCCTAATTGATTAATTAACCTAATAGTATTAATTAATTAATTAATTAGCTTAATCCAAAGACCTTGTTCACTTATCCTTGTACAATCTTATGTAATTACCAAAAGACCCTTATGTATAAAAGTGAACCTAAAACCAATCACACCCTCATAACCTATGCCAACAAGATATATGAGCTCAAACCGGGGACCATAACTCCAATATCTTATGTAAATAACAACGAGACATTGTGTACTCGGGTTTGTGACTTGTTATCAATTGTGTTCAGTCTCCCTATGAACTAATGTTCGTAATCTAACAAGGTAAAAATTGTCAGTCTTTTAAGACTACCTCTATTATCATTGAGTTACAGATCCTTTCATTATGTGTTCGACTAACATGTCTTAACTCTCAAAGAGTTTATGTCAAGTTCTACTTAAGAAACTAAAATAACCATAGTTTCCATGAACACACCTCCTTAGAACCACCTAAGGGGACACATTGTCTCAATCCTATGAGATATCATGGTGCTTCTATTCAGAATACCTATTGCCACCAACTTCCATCAATAGTGATCCAATCCATAAAGAATATATTATCAACTTACGATCTCACCCATAGGTCAAAGTCATTGCTAACTTTGGCACAAACTCAATATTCTCTCAAGGTTGAGAGACAACACAATGAAGTAGTTTGATAAGGTCACAAATACTTAATAACCTTAAGTCATGACTCACCATAAGTCCTGTCCAATGTGTAACCATACACACTAGTGTACTCACCATGGAAAACTCATCTCGATATTAAAGACCAGTTATCCCTCAATTAGAAGGTGGTGGCGCACTATAGTCTCTAATAAGTTATCTAAACCCACAAACCGATTTTGAACAAGTCATCTATTTGCAAGGAACCCATGACTTGGATCTTCCCTATAACTCATAAATGCACTCAAGTTACATATACTGCAAAAGAAACAAGAATACTCATAAAGTGTAATACATGGAATAAGGATAGATAAAAGTGAAATTGGAATATCATTAAATAAATAAGGAATTTCGAATCTATTACATCATGTCATGTTTTTAAGAGCTCCATCCTAATACAACCTTCACACTTCATGGACAGTACAAAGCAAGAATTTGGTTGGGTTGATAACAATTTGCAGAGTGCCTTGTCTTTGAGTTTGAAACCTTTTCCTATATTCAATGATTCTAATGTGAGCTCTAGCTTCCTTGGTCCTCAGTAGTTAGGCATGCAATTTTCATTGGAAAGTAAGTGGAAAAGGTGTCTTGCAAATAATGTGTACATTCAAGCCGAAAAGGCATGAGGTACTCCCTTGATGACAATCAGGTTGTCAAAAAACAGTACCTAGCTTGTCCATGTGATTTACACTCTTAAGAGATGTGTGATTGGATTATCCTAGAGCCCAATGGAAGAAAATGGGAAATCATGTTGCCAAGAGCAGCTGCAGAGGGAATGAAAGTGAGAGATTATGCTTAGTGTGGTCCTGATCCCACATCTGTTGCAGTCATGACAGAGGATGGCACTGCAGCTACTGGTCTTATTATTGTAGGAGCATCGCCAATCGTTGTACATATGACTAGGAAATCCAGCTTGTGACCCAATAAGTTCAATTGTGGTTGGAAATTTGTGTAGAATAGTAGCTATATTTCTCATCCAAGGAGTTGTTCCATTCGCGATGATGATAAATGGGAAGTTATATGTGAGTGCCCTCTACCTGCAGAAAATGATAATCAGAAAGACTATCCATCTTCTTTTCTTTGTTGCCCTGGCTTTAACCTAAGATTCTGTTGCTTGCATTGGACACTAAAAGGGATGAGTTAATCAATGGCAATTCAACAAATTCCAATCAAAAGATGAAAGCTTCTGTGAGAGCTTTTGCTAAGAAGAGTAGAAGACCTTGGATCAGATAATGAATGTATATATCTGGGACATGGATGAGACTCTTGTATTGCTCAAATCTTTGTTGAATGGAACATATGTAGAAACTTTCAATGGTTTGAAGTATATATAAAAGGGTGTAGAAATTAGCAAGATGTGGGTCCTTAGGTCCATTTTTATGTTGCCACTGGGAAAAAGAACTCCAAATTTGGAATTAGAAATGAAAAGTTGCAATGGTTTCTTGGTGCTGTGAAAGCACATCCTAATGAGCTGAAGCTTGTGGGGGTCCATTGCCATTTGGGGTCTGCCATTACTAAGGTAGGCATTTTCAGGGATGCTGTAGTTCCATTTGGGTTACATCCACATGGTTGAATTTGAAAGCCATAGATTTGGGGTTTGATCTTCCTGGATCACAAGCTCCTGAAAGAGATTCGGGCATTTCTTTGCTAAAATCAAGAAAACTTATTAAGTAGCAGTCTGGAATGTACTTTTTTCCTTCTTTGCCAAATGGATTTCAGTTTGATTAATTAGATAATACAATACACTATTTAATAAAAATTAATTAAATTTTTGTATTAAAAACTTTAGTTAAAATTAATTAAAAAATGTGGTACGATGAAATGAAATAAAACGAACTTTAAAGGATATTTTAGATATTTTATTTAATTATTTTGAAAGATTTGATAACATGGATTGTTATGCTCCATTATTAAGGGTCTCCAAAAAGCCCGCGGCCCGCGGGCCCGAGCCCGGCCCGAGCCCGTTTATGGGCGGGCCGGGCCGCGGGCCTAAATTTAGGCCCCGCCCAGCCCGTAGGCCCGCCCGTAGGCCCGCCCCTTTAAAAAAAAAATACAAAAATAAAAAGTATTAAAAAAAATATTCATTTCAAAATTTTATTCATTGAATGTATAATTACATTTAAAAATGTGGGAAAAGTTTACATCACTACAAAATAAATACATCCCAACTAGGTTGGCACCTATTTATTTGTCAATCATCTGTATTTTTCAACCACAAAAAATAAAAATAAAAATATAATATACATTTAGTCATTATTTTCTGGCGGTGATGGCGAACTATCATGCATCCATGAAGATCTTGATAGTTTTAAAGATTCCATATCGGCAAGCATCTCTGTTTCTCGAATGGAATCGTACATCCTTTTATCTGCTATTTCCCAATCTTTTACACATATCCCTGCTTCAATAACGTCTGGCGCTAAGTTGCATCGTTTTTTACTAATAACTCTTCCACCTGCACTAAAAGCAGCTTCTGATGCAACTGTACTCACAGGAACTGTTAGTACATCACGAGCAATTATAGAAAGCACATGATATTTGTGTTGATGTGATTTCCACCATATTAAAATATCAAAATCTTCTTGATCTTCAAATGGAATTATATCAGTATTAAGATATTTATCTAAATCAGATGTATTATTTGGAGAACTATTTGTTGTCTTTTTTCGACTTTTCAACATTTCTAGAGCTCCTTTATAAAAAGATGAGGAGTTTGTAGATGTAGGTGGTAATTTATTAGTATTAATATCATTACCATATTTTTCTTTATAATAGTTATATAAATTATGTAATAATGAATTTATTTCATTTTTAATTTCTTCAATTTTTATTTGGTCATTAAAATAAATAATTGTTAACCATTCATCCAAAGCTTCAAATTTCAATCTAGGGTCCACAATTAAAGCAATATAAAAAATTAAAGGTATTTCCCCCCAATATTTTCTAAATTTTTCTATCATTGCAAATATTGTATCATTAAATATTTCAAAACTTAAATATTTTTGAAGTACAATAAAAATATTAGTTATTTGCATAATAACTCGATTTGAAGTTGGATAATATACACCACAAAAAATGTTTGTTGAAGTATCAAAAATTTCAAAAAGATCTCTTAAAAGATCTGCAACATGCCTATCATAATCACTTAATGCATAAATATCTGCTTCACAATCATTGTTAAGTAATTGTATTTCATATAATTCGACTACTTTTCTATATTTTGTAATATTTTGTAAAAGTTTATATGTGGAATTCCATCTAATGGCCATATCCAAATTTATATTTTTTCTTTTCATATTTAACATTTTGCAACAATCAAAAAATAATTCATGTTTTGCTTGAGAACTATTAATACTATATGCAATGCCTCTAATTTTTTCCAATGTATCATCAACATTTTTTAATCCATCCTTTACAATTAAATTTAAAATATGTGCACAACAACGCACATGAAATATTTTAGCATGATCTTCTTTTACTTGCCAATATCGTTTTAGTCTATGTATTGTTGTATCATTATTAGCAGCATTATCTAATGTTATTGTCAATATTTTATCACGAATGCCTAAATCTATAATTTCATCATTTATTAAAGATGCTATATTTTTACCACTATGTGGAGCATTTATTAATTTAAATGAAATTATTCTTTTATTTAATTTCCATTCATTATCAATGTAGTGAGCAGTTATACATAAAAAACCAGTGTGAGTTAAAGATGTCCAAATATCAGATGTTAAACAAATATTTCCTTCAAAATTTGCAAAAAAAATTTTTAAAATTTCTTTTTGTGTATAAATTTTTTTCATAATATCTCTTTTAACTGTATTTCCAGACCAACCTTTAAATTGAGGATTAATACCTCGTTGAATTGTTCCTACAAAATCATGAGTTTCCATCATGTTGAAAGGTTGTTCTGCTCTTATTATATAATCAATCATTTCTTCACGACAGTTAGATTCATCATAAGAAAATGTTTTTAAATTTCCACTTTCATTTTTACCTAATTGCATATAATTTCTAATATCTACATTATTTTTAGTTTTACAATTTTCGTGATGTCTTTTTAAATGACTTGTGCCTGCATTTGAGCCACCAGTAAGAAATTTATTACAAATTTTACATTTTGCTTTTATTTCTTTTTTATTATTTTCTAAAATTATTTCTACTCTATCAAAAAAATTCCATATATTTGAAGTAAATTTTTTGTTTGATGATATTTCATCACATGGACTAGATGAAGAAGAAGCACTTGTCATATTATAATTATTGATAAAATATTATGCCAAAAATAATAAAGTAATAAATATAAAAAAAATGTAACAAAAAAATAAAGTAGCAGGGGTGAAGTATGTTACTCAATTAGAGAACCGATGCAGAAATTCCTAGCAAATTTGAACTCTTGGAGCCATCAATGCTTGTTTTGCACCACCAACAATATTGTATAATTTGAGGGAAAAATAAAAGAATTTGAAATATTGTAGAATGTGAGAGAAATAGAGAGAGAAATAGAGAGAATTTGATGAAAAAATGAAAAGGGAGAAGAGGTATTTATAGGAAGGCTTTAGAAAAAAAAAAAAAAAATTGGCCATGTGACCGTTGCCCAACGATCACATGGTAGCTGGGAGTTGGGCTGGAGCTCCAACGGTCACATGACCGTTGGAGCCTTTAATTTTTTTTTAAAAAATAATATACTTTATCTTATATATATATAACTAACTCATTTAGTTAACACAAAAGAAATGTGGCTCAGTTGGTTAGAGCCTTTATATTAAAGCATGAGGGGAGGGGTTCGAATCCCCCCCTCTCCCTTCCTTCCTAAAGCCATTTTGGCTTATTTAAAAAAGCCCAAGGCTTGGCCCGGCGGCCCGGCCCGCTAGCCCACGGGCTCATAGGCCCGGCCCGCTAGCCCGCGGGCTCATAGGCCGGGCCGTGGGCCTAACATTTTTCCATGGCCCATAGGCCCGGCCCGAGCTGGGCCGCGGGCCTCCTATTTACGACCCGGCCCGCCCGTTGGAGACCCTTATCCATTATGGTCAAGTGATATCAATGTAATTTAAAAAATTTGAGGGTGGTTAAGTGTAATTGTCAAATAGCCAAGGGGTATCAATATAATTTTCCTCAAATATATATATATATATATATATATATATATATATATATATTTTTTTTTTTTTTTTTCAAGTTAAAGCTAAACCCACTATCTTTTGAATAAGAAATTAAGGGCCTTAACTTTTCCATTGAACTCTAATTCCAAATAATATCTTAATTTTTTTAAAAATATGAAATAATATCTTAATAGTTTTAAAAATAATTCATTTAACAAAATGTTTTCGAAAATAAAATTTAAAAAGCAGTGTCATTTTCCCTGTAGCCCATAGGCGGGAAAGAGAGAGATTCAGAATTCACAAGAACTCAGAAGAGAGAGAGACGCCCATCACAGCCGGAGATGAAAGCCACTGGCCGCCGTCCTCCGAAGGACTCTATCCGCCCACCGCCGCCAGCACCTCCCTCCGTCGACCAGCACAGCCAATTCAGCCGCAACTCTGATTCTAGTTTTGCCAGCAGCCGCCCTTCCTCCCTTGGAATCAACCGCTCCTCCGCCGGCGATGTCCTCACCAACCGGTCGTAGCAACTCTCCGCCATTCGCACCATCAACTCCTTTCTCGCCTCCCATGTCTCTCCTCTCCCCCTCAAACCCCCTCTCCCCTCCGCCAAAGACATTTCCGAAACCCTAAAATTCCTCATCTCCCAACTCGATTTCCCCACAACCAAACTTGAAGACGATCTTCGTATCCTCAAGCACCTCAATTTTCTGATCAAGCTCAACAAGTCCGCTCTCAAAGCCCCCGGAACCCCACATGCTTGGCCTTCCCTTTAGGCGTAATGCATTGGTTGGTTCAGATCGCATTGTATAATGACCATCTTGTGTCGAACTTGCAGTGTTTTGACAATACTTTTGTGTATGCATTGGATAGTTACTTGCATTATATTCGCGGGGATGATGATGGGATGGAGGCGGTGGATAGGGAGTTTATGGGGAAGTTGGAAAGGGAGAGGGATGCAGTGGCGGAAGGTGTGAAGGCATTGGAGAAGGAAGTGGTAGAGAGGGAGGGGAGGTTGGAGGAATTGATGTCGGGCCCTTCGGCTAAGTAGGTTGTGGAGAAGGAGAGGGGGGTGTTGGAGGAGGATGTGAAGAAATTTCATGCAATAATTGCAGAATTTTCAAGAAGGATTGCATCAGTGGAGAAGATTTTGGAGGAGAAGGAGAAGGAGTTGGGGGTGAAGGTTGAGGAGAATAATAGAATTTGCGAGGAGAATGAAGAGCTGAAGAAGAGGGTTGAGTTGCAGACGTTTAATGCAAGAGATGCAGAGAGGATGAAGAGGGAGTTGCAGGCAGTGGAGAGAGATATCGCGGAGGCTGAGGTTGTGAGGAATGGTTGGGAGGAGAAGTCTTGGGATCTTGACACGACAATTGGGCACAAGTTTAAGGAGCTTGAAGCTCTTTCAATTGAATGCAACCAGGCTCTCAGGAGGTTTTCTTTTCCTTATCCTCTTTGTTTGGCTTTCATACCTCTATAATCCACTCCACTAGGATTTTCTTAATTTCTCAAGTTGCATACTCTAAAGTCTTTCTAGTAATCTTCAGTATGCTTTCTGATAATTAATGAACATGGTAGAATTGTGTTCTTTCTTAAGTTTGGTAATGCTTGGAATTGATTTTCTCTATTCCATTAAAGTCTACTGTGATTCTTATCAACATTAGGTTATCTACCTCCATGAATTAGATTACAAATTTTATTTTATTTTTTTCGTTTTGACTTGTCTGTCATTTATGGGTGATATGAAATACTTTCCTGTTCTTAGCAAACACATTAACATATACAACATTTTAGTATAACTTCAGTGAGAACATAGGATCTGGCTCTGTAGTTATAGCATGACTAGTCGGAGATTCCTAAGAAGGATCCAGCTGCTGTTCTCTGCTTAAATTATTCCAATGAACATGCCCTTGAGGCCTGGCTCAAGAGGTAAAGGGTTGGGAGGGTTTGTGGAAGTTTCAGGTTCAAATCCCAATAGGGACAAAAAAATTTACCTAACAAAAAAATAAAATTTCAGTAGACAAAAATTCAGACCAGGTGAATGTAGTGGCTGAACCATTCAATGGCTTATGTCTTCTTGAGTCACATGCACTATTTCCAAGTAGCCAACTCAAACTTCATTTGTTGTGATTCAACACCAGCAATGGGTAGTTTCTGTGTTGTAATTTGCCTTACCTTCATTTATCTTTTGGGTGCATTACAGCTTTTGTATTGGTTTATGATTTCATTTTTGTTCATCTTCTGTAACCTTTTGAGCTAAATGTTACTCTCAAACTGCTAACCTTTCTGGAGCTTTGTCAAAGTAAGAAAAATAAAAAGGTTTTGAAGGTTAGTTAATGTTCATTCTCGATTTGGCTTTTAAAAAAAATCTCCATTTAACACTTCCATCCTCACAAGTTTTCTAATCATTTATTTAGACAGAGATAAGTGATACAGTTGCCCTTGGCAACCTCTTTTTTTGAGGTAGCCTCCCCTCTCCTCCCCCCCTCTCTCTCTCTCTCTCTCTCTCTCTCTCTCTCTCTCTCTCTCTCTCTCTCGGCATATGAATTTCAACTTGGAACCTTCCCATACCCACACAACCCTTTGCCTACTGAGCACTGCCTTAGGAGCCTATTGTTTCCCTTTGGACCATGCTCTCTTTAATTTTTTGAAGTAAACTAATAGTGATGAAGAGGCAACACTAAATACTTCATTTTCGGGAGCATATTTGAATTGACAAATTAGCATGCCACCTCATGCAACTCTTTCAACCTATTAAACTACAATCTATTGTGTGATTGAAGTATTTTCTCTTGGATGGTTACCAGGTTAAAGTTAGGAAATGTTTTGCAGTATGTGTTGAATGCCAAAGGGTCTTCGCCTGCTGAGGTTTTGGGAATTTATCACAAATCAACGCTTAAGCCTGCACTTGACTCCTTTGCTGATGACATAAATATAAGCTCTATGTCAAAGTTGGAAGAGTTGATTTCTCTTCAGCAACAATCAGTTGAAAATGCTGCTAAAATTGAAGCAAAAAGAAATCATCTTGCTGCACTTCAATCCAGTAGTGATGAAGTAAGTGAATTACAACTCATTTTTCTTGTTCAGCAGCTATGCATTTATATACCTCTCACAAAGAATAAAAAACTATGCCTTTTTTATATGCTTTTAGGGTGTCAACAGGAGCAGCCAGATTTTCACTTTGTTTTCCTAAAAATTTTAAAGGGTAAAAGTATTGATGATGTTAGATACAAATTAACTCCAGGAGACAAATTTTAGAGAGGATGATGAATCCTCTACTCGTAAAATTCTCAAAGACATTCCTGAAATCTTTGGTACAAATAAAAAGATTGATCATGTTACAAGAAAGAAGAACTTCGCAGCACATAAAATTTTGGAAAGAATGACAGACCCATAAAATTCTCAGACACACATCCATAAGGATACAGATGGAGGGAGCGTGCACATAGTTGGAGCCAATGGTCCCCTATTGAATATGCAATTAACTGAAGTACAAATTAACTCATCCTCTTTTTGCTGCTCTCAGAAAAGGCCAAACTCTCTCTCTCTGTCTCTCTCTATCCATCTATCCATCTATCTATATAACAAATGAAAGCAGGTCTTCTTTACCTAGTGGTCTGACTTTGTGAGCAATACCATTTCTAAAGTACCAGCAGTAGCATATACAATTGCATGGTTGTTATATTTCATGGATGCCACTCCAGGAAAACTAAAGTTGTAATCGTAAGCTTCTATGGTATTTTCTTTGCAATCTAAAAGACAAAATTGTTTGGAATCTTGCTTTCCCCTTCGTTTAATTTGTTTTTTGAATTGTGATTTCCCTATCCAAAAAAAAAAAAAAGGTTTTCTTGAATTGTTAGTAGTTGAATGCACAATAAGAAAATTTCTTGGAAAATCAATTCTTGTGGTTAAATGGATTGGACTACAATTGGAATTCCAAAAGGTGGTAATTTAGATGTATTCAAATTTTGACAGAAAAATGTTGTTCCTAGAAATTCCATTGGGATAGAATATTGCTAAATTTCAGAATGACTTAAATGAAATATGGGAGATAAAATAATTGGAAAGGAGTATACTACCACCTGATGATCAATCTAAAATTTGGTACAAAGGGCAAATGTTGTGTCAAATACACAAGCAGTTGTCACTCAAAATTTGATAGCAAGAGCTGCTTGGTCTAACCACCTGTCTAATGGGTGATCATAGTTTTAAAAGTCGTGCTTTAAGTGGGCCTAGGCTCAAGGCGCCACCACTCCCAAGTTATATCGCATGCTTGCCAAGATATGTGCCTTATTGAAAAAGTGCACCTTGTCAGCTTTACTCTTCCTTTGTAAACACTTCTTTTTTTAAATTTCTAATTATATACTGAAATGTATATAATTTCATTACTTTTTTATTGAATGCTTCTTTTAAATGTTTCAAATCTTAAATTTTTTATTGATCGGATTAGATTTTGAATCATATTTTACAAAATTGATGTGTATCCTAGGTCGCATTTCACTTCATTGAGGCGCATGCCTTGTGTTGTGCCTTGCGCTTAAGCTATAGGAGACTTTTGCATCTTAGGTGTGCCTTGCGCCTTTTAAAATTATGTGGGTGATGAAGGGGATAAGTTGAGAGATAAGTTTGTTATTCCTCCTAGAAACACTTCTTGGGAAGGTTGCTTTTTGGGAAATCTGAGCCGGTTGGGGCTTATTAAGGGACAATCATGGGCATTTTGTATCCATGAAGCTTTAGGGGTTGTACTCTTCTGGTTGTAGATGAAATCTTAACTTCTGGATGCCCTAGATAGACATCCATTTTGTATCCATTGCTAAAAACAATTATTGTATATGAGCAAAGCATGTATTACCCACATTACAACTTTTTGGCATCAATGGATAGCTCAGGTTGGAATGTTCCTTTGAACTAATACAAAGGGTGACCCAAAAAGTGTGCTATCATAGTTATGTCAGATTGGTCCAGAGGACTTGGAAGTTAAATGTCCAATAGTATTTATGTGGGGTGCATGCCATTGTTTCTGAAGTCCATTGATCAAGGTCAGATGGATGCTGATCAAGGGCCAGCTTGTTGTATGGTTTTGATATGGTACCTAGGTGATGTGAAGATATGATGAATAACAAATATAGGGAAGAGGGAGAAGAAGAAAGAATAAGAAATACGAATACATGTTCATTTTCATAATGCACGTATCTTCAGGATGCCCTAGATGCACATGCTCCAAATGCACAATTCTAGAATTGTGTCCACTTTTAAAAACCAGACATGTGCTTTAGAAAAGTGACCCAAAGATGCTTTAATATAATTCAGTTGAGAATAGGCGATATTTTCAAATTGGATTAGAAGGGATGATTAAACTGTTGGACATATTGATGTAGGACAACCCTATTGGTTGCCTACAATCAAATAAGTGGGCTAAGGTTTTTATTTTTTAGGGTTTAAGGAGAGGAACAAGGGATAAAGTTTATGATAAAGAAAAATAAAATAAAAAAACATTGAGAAAGAAGATACGAAGAAGAAGAGATAGAAACTTTTGAGTCTCACTAAGGCCTTTTAAAAGTCTCACTTGGAAGAAAATCAAGAGTCTTACCATTGAAAATTGCAAAGTATGCAAGAAAGTGTAATACTATTAATTATCAATCCATTACTTTGATTTACATCAATTAGCTTTATTTATAGGTTTCTCTAAGAAATCCAAAGCCTATTAGGATTCTAATATAACCTATTATGACTCTAATTCTCCTCTAAATTATTTAGCTATTCCTAATTTGATTCCAATAAATACTAATTCTAATTTTACTCCAACTAATACTGATCCCACTTAAAGTTTATTTGTGCCTTCCTTTCCGTTTTGAATATACTTTGAAAGGCTTTCCCCCATCACATGTCTTGGGATGTATGACATGTAGCTCCCTAAAACCTTGGATCTAGCTAGTAGCTTGGGTTGTTCCTTCTATTGGTCCCTTCATTTAGTGAATCAGGTTGCAGATTGATTGGCTCAATGTGGAGCCATGCAAATGGACTCTTTTGTAAGGTATGTTTTACCCCCTTCAAGTGTACATTATCGCTATATTTTGTACAAGTTCTTGTATCATCCTTGATTAGTATAACTATCTTGCTACTCTTGTTAGGTTTTTCCTCAATTTTTAATCATCCTTTATATTTTGAAAGGGTTTCTTATCCTTCGTTTGTAATCAAATTCATATCAATGAATGATTTGTTTTGGATAAAATAAAAATAAAAATCTGCTGGAGATGTCAATTGTTATTGCACATAGGCAGTCAGGCCCCAAATTTTCAAAGTAGCTTTGATGGCCTATAAAACACTTAAGAAAAATTCTTTTTGGATGATAATTACTCCCTACAAAGGATTGACTACATTTGATTCTTTTTCCAAGTAAATTTTTTAGCAAGTAATTTTCCAACTTGCTGATTGGAAATTATTGTTAAGGTTTTGACTATATTCAACATTAGCTTAAACAATGCTTGCATAACTATGCCATGTAAGGTTATTCCATTATTAAAGAACTCCATTATTAGTGTCAAGAGCTATTGAGTAGTGTCTTCCTAATAATGTGATTTTATTAATAAGCTATCATCCATCACAGAATCACTCTTTGTTTCTGATGGATTTGATGTTTAACTTGATTTTTCAACATAAATTATTGGGTTACACATTGTTTAATCTAATTGCTTTTCGTTCATGGATATTTATCTTCTGGTTGATTTTTGACCAGGAATCAGAATGAATACTTTCAGGCTATTGTTGTACGAGGTTAACCATGGATGAATGATCAATTTGTCAGGTGTGCAACGGAAGTTAAGAAGTTGGTGGAGGATGTTGAGATAGAAACCCATAATGTAGATATAGTGGAAAGAGAAGTGGCAGATGTTCTGGAGGTATAATTTTGTTCTTCTTGTCTTGAATAGTTAGTTAAGGATATCAATATTGCCAGGGTGGATGTCGTAAACCTGAAAGAAACTTATTTTAACATAAGTTGGTTTCCCTTTTCAGAGCTAAAAATTCCTACCTGGCTCTATAATTGTTCTTGATTAATGTGAATAATATTGAAAAATTCAAGGGATTCTGAGTAGACTTTGATGTTGTCATGAAGACGTCCAAATTGAAGTTGCAGGAAGCAATCAAGCAAAATGAGGAAGAAATTCAGATATGTGCTTGGGAACTCTATGCTTTGGTTGATTCAGTTTCGAAATACAAAGAGCACATGGCATCAAAAATTTCAGAGATGAAGAGCAACCTTTCAGAAACAGCAGGAGTTGTATCAGATTCTTACAAAGGCTCCTTGTCAGCACAGTTTGGTATCACTTTGGATACCAGCCACTGACCCAATAGATTATTCCTTTCTGTGACACGAGTTATTTTTCTTTTTCCTTTTCTTTTAGGGTAATGGACTGATTTGTATTGTATGTATACTTAAATATTTGGTATTAGCAACTTTCCCTGTGGTAACAGTGTGGCTCGGGTTGATAATGGTATAAAAGATGAGCCTAGGGTTTACAATGGAGCACGGGTTGGATCTGAATAACCATGGAAATCATGTTTGTAACTCAGGCTATTGTTTTGCATTTATTATGAAAAATGTATGTCAAAACCAATTTAACAAATGTAAATTAAAGGATGTGCCAAGATATAACTTTCCATTTCGAGTTTAGCCCATCAAAGAGTGGGATGGAGATTAGAAAAAGGCACAATGAGATGCAAACATTAACAATGTGTTTCGGTTGGAAAATGTTTTTCATTTTTCATTTATTTTTATTCTCAAAAAATAGCTTTTATTCCTATTTTTTTTCTTATCTTGAAAATGCCTTAACTCAAAAGAAGTGAAAATCAATTTTAAAAATGGAAACGATAAATCACTTTTTTGTTTAAATTGTTTTCATTTGTAAAGAAAACATAAATCAATATTTCAAAAAATAGAGTTTTAAAAATAGAAAATATGGAAACAACAATTTTATGTTTTCATAATTTTCTAAGGAAATATTAAAATCGTCTTCTAAAAAGGTGAACAAAAAAGGAATGAAATCATGTAAAAGACTTTATGATGCCTATTTGCCATGTTCCTTTTTATTTTATCTTTTATTTTTCATTTTTTATATTTTTATATTTGTCTTTTGATTGAATAATTCATTTAAAAACTATATTTAAATAGGCGTTTGGTAAAACTTATTACTTATTACTTAATGATTTAAGTTGATTTTAAGCTAAATGGTTCTTGAACTGTAAACTTAAAACTTTTATTCTGAATTGTCAAATTGACATAATTCATCCTTATTAATTTTAACTAATAATTATATTTTCACTAATCCTAAACAACAAATTTATTTGTTAAATATTCATATTTAAAGCATTAAAGATACAAGTACAATCATAAAAAATGAGTCATAAATGTAGACAACTAAGGTAAAAAAGATTTGAGATTAAGAATAAGTTAACTATTTTAACTTAGAGTTAATTTTATTGAGACTCTTGAGGTTTAGTGTAAATACATTAAGTCATCGTAAGTTTCAAATTTCAATTTCATCAATTAGCATCCCTATAAATGTATTATGTATATAAATTTTATTTTTTAAAGAATAAAATTTAGTTTTTAGTGAATTGTTAAACACTCCTATCTAAATTTTTACTTGAAATCTCTTAAAAAAATAAATTTTTTAAATGAAATAAATTCATAAGGGTACTAATTGATGAAATTTGAAAACAACGGTAATCGAGTGTATTTATATTAAACCTTAAGGGGTCTCAATGAAATTAACCTTTTTGACTTATTACTTAAAGTTAAAAATAACTTTAAGTTGTAATATTAAGTTATTTTATCAAATATGCTTAATCTCTTTAATGACTTAAATTAAATTATTAAGTCATTAAGTTGATTTACCAAACACCCTTAAGTTAACTATTTTGACTTAATGTTAATTTTATATTATAATATTAAGTTATTTTACCAAATATAGTTAATTTACTTAATAACAAATTAAGCTATTAGGTTATATTAAATTATTAAGTTAGTTTACCAAATACCATCTCAAAGATGTTTAAAATTACATTATCAAATTTTTTTTTTTTTTTATTAATTTTAGAATAAAATCCTTCTTTGCTTCAACTATATACTAGGATCCATCCCTTTTTAGTTTCTTTTAAAGAATATGGCACATGCAAAACTAAATGACTTTAAGTCCAAAACAAGATGTAATTTGGGTGAAAAAATATCTATAAATGAGATAATTTGCATATAATTTGGTCTACAAATTATCTCATAATCTATTACAAGACTACACAAAACAAAGAAGCACCTAAAATACCTTGATAGATGAAATTTAAAAGCAAATTAAAGTCAACTCACAAAGACCTTGATTAATCAAAGTAGAAATATTTGGAATATTGAGGTTTGACCAATTGAAATAATTCAACCATTTTAACTTAACTGAAAACATTTTGTTTGAAGAAAGATCATATCATTAATTCATAAAATTCAATTAGAATCCACAATTGTAAGATAGTGATAGTATTGAACCATGAATATCCCACACATGTATACATGCCACATTAATAGATATGATTCTATCAAGAAGTATTATTGGTATCTTGAAACACAAAGACAAGTATTAAGTTATGTTTAGTTCCCAAAAAACATTTTAAAAAATATTAAGAAAAATAATTTTTTTTATATTTGGTATCTCATAGAAAATAGGGAAAAAAATTAAATATTATTAAAATTATGTGTAAAATGGATTTGAAATAACAAATAAAAAAAATTATTAATTTTAAATATATTTCTTTTATGCTTCTCCATGTTTCCTTTCCTTTCCTTGTACTTTTTCTCATTATTTTATTTTCCTCAAATTTTTCAAAAAACACTCATAACCTTAGAGAATTTGTTAATTGACCATGGATCAATAACAATTACATTGGATTGATTAAGTTGAAAGTTGGCTTTAGAGAGTAATAAACCACTGAAGTTGACAAACCAAGCCGAGTAAGATTAGAGAATGGTATTAATTTAATACTTTTGAAAAAGAGTTTAATGGAAAAGTATTTAAAAATAAACACTTGAGTTAAAATGTGATGATTATAATGTGTGAAATGTGAGAGACCTTTATCACAACCTAAAAGACTTGGCAACTTCAATAGACTTGAATTGTCTAAGTGCCACATGAGAGCTTAGGAAATACTTAAATCCGTGACACTTGTCTTTCACCGTCTATAGAAGCTCCAACCACTAACTTGAAGATATAGAGAGGGTGACATGCTTCATATGCAACATCAAGGTCAATTACATACCCATAAGAATTGCCCATAACCACACATCTTATGGGCAAAAACATATATCAATTCAAGTTTTCATTTTTTAACATTCCTAATTCACACTTCCAATACACAAATTATACCATCTTTCTTGATGGTCATGATTGTAAGAGATTGATCACATGCAAGAGTAGACCACCTTAGCAACATTTGGAATCTCACTTGCATCTTGAGATTAACTTCTCCTCATTGTCCTTGTTTCCACCTAAAGATAAATAATAAAAAACAACATTTCAATTTCATAAACACACACACTATAATTATTAACACAAGCATATTTCACAAAGTTGTGTTTGATTTCCAAGAATCATTTTCATATTCCTTCATACTTGGATTTTTTCATGAGAAAATCACTTTCATGAGGGTTTTTCTTTCCTTATACTTTCTTGGAATCAAACATAGTGATAGGGAATCACATATCATTAGATGCACTTCATGCTCGTTAAGCTAAAATCAAACCCCTAAAATATTTAAATTATAACATAATCATCAAAGGAACTAAAAACATAATTAATGGGTATTAACCATTAACTTAAGAATTAATTCGAACATCTATAAATTGTTGTTTACCTATATTAATAGCAAGGAATTTATAACTAACTATTATGCGGTAAATGGAGGATTTAATATAATGATACTTAGTGCCTTATACCAAGCACATGAGAAAAAATATATGTCCTAGTTAATTGTGGATTGCACTACCAATTTTTTTTTTTCCCTTTTCTTTTTACCTCCTAAAACATTATTAAACTTATGTTGTTTTTTTTTTTTTTTTTTTAATAATCGAAAAACCTTCCATAGTCAAGCCCGTAGGACTCTCTATGGGGAACCAAACCTCAGTGTTAATTGCTTCGCAACAACTAACACTAGGTAAATTCTAAGTATCATTGGTAATAGGATTCAAACTCAGGACCATGTGCCACTTAATGGGACCACACTTCTCAATACTCGCATTCACCAATTGGACCACTCTAGTGGTTTTAAACTTATGTTTGATTCCCAATGAGTACCAAGGAAACAATAAAAAATGTCAAGGAAAATGATAATTATTTGGTTTCATTGTGAAAAATATGGAAAAATTAAATATAATTAAAATTAGTTAGAACTATATACATTTTAAAATTATTTAATTTTTATATAATGAAGCAAAATAATTGAAATAAGATTGAAGAAACATATGAAAATAATTGATTGACTTTAAATCTAGTTTTTATTCTTTTTCACTTTTTATTTCCTTTTTTTTTTCTCTGTTTTTTTTCCCTTATATTTTCCTTCAAGTTTTCCAAAAACCAAACATAATCGAACAAAATAGGGATCATGGGAAAGAGAAAAAAGTAAAGAAGTTGAAGAGCTTTAATCAATTTTCTACGCGTACTAAAAGGATAAATGAACAAAATGACTTACCAATAAGTTGATAGGAAAAAACATGAAGTCCACCTGTAGCTACCACATGCGATTTCGTTTTGATCGGTACTATCACAAATTTCACTTAAGATTAGTATGATCAATTGTTAGGTAAACTTCATGAGCATATCACAAATTTCACATAAGTGAATATAAGATTAATCCAAGACTTCCATATCAGGAAATAGACAATAAGTATGCATGTTTAAAAAATGTTTTAACATACTTAAAGAAATTTAATTCTTAAATACAAAAACCATAAACAATTTGACTCTTAAAACTATTAAAATCAATATATAGGAGTTTCATTATTTACTTCCATCAAGTAAAAGTGCGTTTGGGAGTAATTCTAGAAAGCGTTTCTAACATTTCTAACACTTGAATGATAAAAATTTTCAAATATTAAAAATATTAAAAGGGCTTCCTAAAATCGCTACCAAATGAGTCCATTTGATAGTGATTTTAAGAAGCGCTTTCTACTTTTTTAACACTTAAATTTTTATCATTCAAGTGTTAGAAATGCTAGAAACGTTTTTTAAAATCACTATCAAACACACTTAGGTTTCTACATATATTTACCTCATAATACATTCAAATTTAACTTCTAATTTGTGTACATGATCTTCTCTAACTAATTTTGATAATTTATTCAAATGTTATCTTAAAAGCAAATAGAAAAATTTAATTAATTAAATAATTAATTAATGTTATGTCTAATAAGGTAAGGAAGAATCCTAGAGCTTCATAATCACTTTGTTGAGGTTTTTAGTTAACTAATTAAATAAAAAAATAAAAAAAATAAAGCAATTCACTCTACCATATCTAAGCTATATGTTAAAATAATAATAATAAAAAAAAACTATACATGTTTTTAAACTAATGATGACTTTCAAAGTTAGTTGAAGTTATTTTTCATATTTTTCGAAAATGAAGAAATTCTATGAAATGTAGTACATGCATAGTCATTATATCAATCACTATAAACCATGTTTGAATCTCAAGAGAGTACTTAGGAAATAAATAAAAAAACTAAGAAAATTTATTTTTTGTACTTGGTTTTTCTATAGAAAATATGAAATATATATATATATATATATATATAAAATTAAAATTGATTAAAAATTTATGCATTTTAAAATTATTTTATTTTTATATAATGGAGGAAAATTAGTGAAATAAGTTTGAAGAAACATATAAAATAGTTTATTGACTTCAAAAATAATTTAAAAAGGAGAGGGGTTAGAATATTGAAAAAGGGTTGATAATGCACCTAGTGATGGAGTTCAAAGCGAGAGATCGATGTTGAGGCATCGGGTAAGGAATCATCACGTCTTCTGTTACGGTTCCCATCATTGTCTTCAAGTACTGCTGATACATCGTCACCAAAATTCCTGAGAAGATCTAACAACTCGGGAATATGCTGGTAGTGTTCATCATCTTGATTAGCCCCATGAACATTACCATTGGTATGTTGTAATGCTGATCCATTGTCACCAGAGTTCTGGGGATGCTCCAACAAGGGCATATAATTTTGTTGATCTCCCGCAAATATAAAATTGATGCCGCAAATATAAATTTATGCATTTTAAAATTATTTAATTTTTATATAATGGAGGGAAATTTAAAAACTTCACTCCCCAAGTTTTGATACCTTATCCACTTTGGAATTCCACTACTTTCTGGAATACAAGCACTGAGTTTCCAACTTTTCAACTCCTGCACAAATTATTATGTAAATATTGGCTTCCAAGTCTCCAATGCTATCTGGCAGATCCTTAATAGCAGTATTTATTAAATAAAGCTGCTTTAAACTTTTCATGTTCCCTCCCTTCTCCGGAAATTTCTCAAACTTTGAGCAATAAGAGAGATCAAGAATCTTAAGAGATTCCAAGTCTCCAATGCTATCCGGTAGATCCTTAATAGCAGTATTTTTTACATAAAGTCTCTTTAAACTTTTCATGTTCCCTCCCTTCTTTGGAAATTTCTCAAACTTTGAGCACTTAGAGAGATCAAGAATCTCAAGAGATTCCAAGTCTCCAATGCTATCTGGCAGATCCTTAATAGCAGTATTGTTTAAATAAAGTCGCTTTAAACTTTTCATGTTCCCTCCCTTCTCCGGAAATTTCTCAAACTTTGAGCACTTAGAGAGATCAAGACTCACAAGAGATTCCAAGTCTCCAATGCTATCCGGCAGATCCTTAATAGCAGTATTTTTTAAATTAAGCTTCCATAAACTTTTCATGTTCCCTCCCTTCTCTGGAAATTTCTCAAACTTTGAGCAATAAGAGAGATCAAGAATCTTAAGAGATTCCAAGTCTCCAATGCTATCCGGCAGATCCTTAATAGCAGTACCATTAAAACAAAGCTTCTTTAAACTTTTCATGTTCCCTCCCTTCTCCGGAAATTTCTCAAACTTTAAGCAACTAGAGAGATCAAGAGTTTGAAGAGATTCCCAGTTGGCAATACCTGTTGGGAGTTCTTTAATAACAGTATTCTCTAAACTAAGATCATATAAACTTTTCATGTTTGCTCCATTCTCTGGAAATTTCTCAAACTTGGAACAATCAGAGAGATCAAGAATCTCAACAGATTCTAAGTCAATGCTACTTGGAAGTTCTCTAATAGCAGTCTTGCGCAAATATAGAAACTTTAAACTTTTCATATTTCCTTGAATTTCTGAAAACTTGTCAAAGCTTGAGCACCTAGTAAGATAGAGACATTCAAGAGCTTCCAAGTTGCTAATGCTACTTGGTAAACCCTTAAGCTTAACACAACTCGTCAAATTTAAGGTAGTAAACTTCTTGAGAACTCCAACAGATGGGTGAATATCGATCAAGCTTACACAACCTTTAAGAATTAGTTCTTCCAAATTTGGCATGCTTGAGAATTCTGGCATTTGAACGAGCTTGTTTGAGTGACTTAGATCAATGACCTTTAAACTTTCAAGATCCTGTACCAAAAGAAAATAGTTTCAATAAAAGAAATAACTATTAGAAATTTTAAAATCAATATAAAGCAAAAGAAGTCATTATTAAATGATAATAATACCTTCTTCCCTTGCCATAGTTGTTTTATGTTGCTACACTTTAAGTGAAGTTCAACAAGGTTCTCTCCATCAAAATTTGATGGTAAAAAATCTAAAGGATACCCATCCCAACAAAGATACCTTAACTCATAAGAAGGGATTTCAAAATCTGGGTCAAGATGCATTTTAGAAGCAGTTTTCATTACAGAATCAATCATTTCTTCACAATAACGATCTACCTTCTCCTCCTCCATATTATCATAAGAATAAGGATAGAAATAGTCATTTGAATGAACTCTGAGCAATCGAAGGCTAGTCATCTTTGAGAAAACATTTGAATTGAAGCGTACTCTTTTTAACTTAGACAAGTCCAAGTCTATTGTTTCGACTCCTTTTATTCCCTGAAAAATAACAAGGATAAGGCAAACATAAATACAAACTAACTTAACTTATATGGATATGTAAGTTCTTATACAAGAATGATATTATTATTGAGATTTATATGTTTATGTAGACCCCCATTTAGGGGCTCATGTCTTATCACATTTGCTGTAAGTTTTTCTTTGCAGGTGGAAGGCTCTCAAGGAGCCACGTGTCTCTTCCAGATTGACTAGTAAAGAATCAAATTAGTGGTTTTGATGGCCAATGGAAGCTTGACACGTGGAGATATATTCAGCAGAAAAGCTGAAAACCGTTAAGCTGCATGGTAGTGGAGGCAGGCAGCTGGAAGGTGGTGTCGTCTGGCCGTTGAGGATATCTGGAGCTGCCAGCTGCAAGAGAGAGTGACTTTTGGCTGCTGTTTTGGCTGGTGATAGAGTAGCAGAGAGCTGGGAGAGGTTAGAGAGAAGGATTCTGGGAGGAGAAGCTGGAAAAGACAGAGGAGATATTTGGAGAGCGGACTGCTTTTGGTAGAGGGGTTTTTCTAGAGAGAAAACTGTGAGAGAGGAGGCATGGTCTTTGCTGGGTTTTAGAGGGATATCTTTAGGTGATTCGGAGGGCAAGACGTCCAGGGAAGGAAACATAGAGTGACTTGAGAGAGAAGAGAGAGCTTTCACAGAAGAAGCAAGGAACAGAGGAAAGAGGTTGCGGCTTGCTGAGAATCAAACGACTTTTGATCGAAAGGATCGCTCAGGTTTAGCTGTTTTTACACCTTGAGTTCTCCATTATTTCAGTCTTTCCATTTTTCTTTCTGATATTTGGATGTGTATTTTGGCTGTCTAATATGTTAAACCTGTTTCCCAGCTTCCATTTGCTTAGTCTCTGTTTGTTTTTCTTTTTTCTCTCTGTATGGGTTGCATTGTGATTATACTATTTATTTGTGTTAAAGTGACTCAAAAACTTCCCACCAGTTCTTAACTCTCTTTGTTTTCATGGAGGAAAGACAGATTTAATCGTGTTACTTCTTTCACATGCTCTATTTTCCTTCACTGTGTCTTCTGTCTCTGATATATCTAGTGTGGGTATCATGTTTGGAGTTGGTTGCCTGTATTGGGATGTCTTTGTGAGGAGCAATGGATTTATTGTGCTACTCAGCTTAGTCAGTGGGATGCATTGGTAGACTTTGGTAAGAGTATAGAGAACTATGAAGCTCTGTTTGATAGTCTGTGGAAGATGCCTGATTGGGCATACATGAAGGATCATGTAATTCCAAAGGCCCAAGAACTCCAACAGCTAGTTGAAGTCCAAGAATCCACTAGAATTCTAGTAAACATTGCCAATGGAAACAAACATTATGGAAGCAATATGCCACAGCCTGAGTTTGCTATTGTTCTTCCGTGTGATGTTGATGTTCAGACGAGCAATTGTTGAGGATGTGACTGAGAATCGAAATGAAAGAGATGCAGTGTATCTTAATCTTGCTCTTGAAGGTGTATTTGAAACTGCATACCAAGTTTCAAGACATCACAGCAGGAAGGACCAGCATGTGCCCATTATATAAGTGCAATTGTATGCATACCAGATCTGTCATGCACTTAACTGCATGCACAGTGCTATTAGGGTCTGTCATTGTGATATCAAGCTTCAAAATTTATGGGTCAATCCCCACACTCATCAGCTGCATATATGTGATTTTGGAAGCTCAAAGAAGGTGGTGCCAGGTGAACCAAACAAGTCATATATTTGCTCAAGGTATCATAGAGCTCCAGAACTGATCTTTAGGGCTACAGAATATACAACTGCCAGTGATATGTGGTCTGCAGGCTGCTTTGTGGCTGAGTTTCTTCTTTCCATCCAAATGCATCCTTAGGTCCTAGGACTCTTATCTTATTCCACACAGCAGTTACGTGGTTATTTCCATCATGAAACCCCTCCAGATGGCAATCATAGGTCATCTGTAAACCTGCATAGATTTGACCCAAGAGATAAATCACGTCAGTGCCACTTGAAGCATTTGCTTAAGGGATCCGCAACTTGGGCAGAGGAGAAGTTTCTCACTCCAAAGTTGCTGGTTGTAACATCTGTAATATGCAAATCTCGGTGTAAAATACCTTGCTAGAGCATGCCTAATCCTCGTGCATGGGGTCTCGTCTTTGTAGCCGCGAGCTGGGTTTCGGTCAGCCTGCTTTATGCTCTCAATGCCTTTTAAGAGCTGTGGGACTTTTGATGCAAGGAGAGGACGTTTTACAAACTGGTTGAGGAATTGAAAAGAAGGCCCCGAACAGTTTACATCCTCTCTGCAAATGGTGTCATCTGCAATGTTACCCTTCGCCAGTCAGCTATGTCTGGTGATACTGTTTCATATGAGGGTCGATTTGATATTATCTCTCTGTCAGGCTTCTTCTTGCTTTCAGAAGATAATGGTAGCTGCCATAGAACTGGTGGTTTGAGTGTGTCCTTAGCAGGTTCAGATGGTATAGTTCTGGGTGGTGTTCTCAACCCGAATGCCTCGCGTCTGGTAAACAAATGCCTTCTCTTGCAGCCTTACCATCGTTCTTGGCTGCACAAATATTTCTTCCAAAGGCAGTCTTTGCTGCTGTAGGTCTTGGTGCCCCTTATTCCTACTTGGCCTTATTCCTGAAATGGTAAGCATGATAGAGATTGACAATGGCACGTCCAGCTCTACCACTGTGCCCTTTTGCAATGACTATGCAGCTAAGTGAAGAATTCTTGACCGCCTCAAGCAGGTTTGAGCTGTACTTGAAAGGGTTGATCACAAAAGCGATGAATCTGTGATTATTTGGACAATCGGCTGCTCTAATGATTGTGTGAAATCCTATATGACTTAACTTGGGCTTGCCAATAATGGTCCCAACAGTTAGCAGACTTGGCTTGGGGAAGCACCCAATCAAGCCTCATTGGCAAGGATGGATATGTAGATGCACCAAATCGCTGCATGGTTCGCATGGCCACCTTCGAACCACGTGTCCTTTCTTTGTATCTCATCGTCTTCGATTTTAAAATAATTTCTCAATTCCCGGTTTTCAAATGGTTTTTCCAATTTCTAGATTTCTAAATAATTTTAACTTTTTCAAATCTTCATCCTTAGATTTTCTTTTGCTTAGGTTCATCAAAAATCCTATTTTCAATAAAATTTGGCCGCCATTTTCTTTGGCGAGCCCCTTTCGAATTTTTCATGATTTAAAATGTTTTAAAATAAACATGAATTTAAATTCCGTAATTCCGAATAATTGAATTTATGGAATTAATTCATGTAAAAATAAACAGGCTTTGGTGGGGGTCCTACATATGAGATTTCATGATTGATTGACTGATTGATTGATTCATTAGCTATATGTGATTGATTTACTCTGTTCCTTGATATACACATTATCCTTCTGTGTTTGTACACTAACCCTCCTCTTGATAGCACATATTGGTTCGCCACCCAGGTATGTATTTTCTCGCATCATGGTCACTCCTTATGCTTGTTTCTAATTCTCATACATGCATGATCGATATGAGTATTCATTGACTTTCTCATTGGTTGTCATACCAGCTTCATTTTATTAGTAGAGACCCGACTTTAGGGACTTAGAGGGGTGCTACGGTCTTTACCGTACCTTCTCGATAAGTAACTTGACCCCCGAACCCGATCCGGTTTTTCGTAGATCACCTTTTCCAAATAAGGAGTCACACTTAGGGTTTTTCTTTCTTATTTTGTTTACCCTTTTAAAAATAAAACAAAAATAAGTGGCGACTCCAAGTCATTGCTTTTTAATAAATAAAAATCATTTTAAAATAAAAATCGAGCTCGCCATCGAGTGGGAAACGCATGAGCACGAAAATGCGGGGTCCACAGTTTAACTAGAGCTTAAGTGAATTTATGCATTTGGCTATTACCTCAGATGTTGTAAGTGCACGTTCAATATCATGGGGATCCCACAATCTGCTCCATTTGTCCGGCTCTTTAGGAAAATTTTCACGAACAATTTTCCAACACATCTGTTGTATCAAATCATGCATACCTATACAGTTGTATGGGAGAGTTATAAGACAGTTGTCTTTTAGATTTTGTATTCCAATTCCCGCACAAGTGTCTAATATTCTTAACACAAAATCTCTTTTTTCACCTTTAAAAAAACATGCAACATCAAGGAGAATATCTTTTTCTGTAAGATCTAATCCATCATAGCTACTTTTAAGCACCTTGTGAATTTCCGGCACAGGTTCTTTGGCCAATTTATGCAATTGACTTTCCCATTAAGGTATTGTCTTGTCGTATAAGAGAGAACCTAGAACTTCCAAAGCTAATGGAAGGCCTTGACAATAGTCTACCATACGCCATGAGAGGTTTATAAAATCTGATTTGGGAAGATTTTGTTTAAAGGCATGCAAACTGAAAAGTTCACAAGCTTCTTTAGAATTCAATCCCTCAACCTCATATAATTCATCCACTTTTTGTTCAATTAACAAATGTTTATTTCTAGTTGTTATGATGACTCTGCTTCCTTTTCCAAGCCATCCACAATGTCTAAGTAGAGCTTTTAATTGATTTCGATCGTCAACATCATCAAGAACAATAAAAACTGTTTTAGATGAGAGAATGGTCCCTATCATACTTGCTCCCCTGTCAACAATGTTTATATTTTGACTTCGCTCTTTCTCTAGGATATCACCAAGAAGTTGATTTTGTAAGTGAGTTAAACCTTTGGTATTGGAAATCCCTCTAATATTTTCAAGAAAGCTCATATATTCAAATTCGCAACAAAGTTCATTATATATAACTTTTGCGATGGTTGTCTTGCCTATCCCACCAACTCCATATATCCCAACAATACGAACATCACTTGATTCCATATGCAACCGCAAACTCACCTCTTTTACACGGGAATCTATACCAACTAAATTGGCATCAACATCAAGCCTCTTACAATTTAATCGACGGAATATGTTATTAGTTATTTCCTTAATATAGTCGGACTCGTACCTGCCAATTATAAAAATACAATATGTTGAGCAATGAGTGACAATGGTAAATAATACACATTAAGTTTACCATCTTTACAACAAATAAATTGTAGTAAAACAGAATATATAAAAAAAACACTAGTTCATTTACATTTTATGACATTTTTTATTGTATCGAGTATGCATGAAAATGAAGAATAAAATATGAATTTTGTTATTGGTGATGCTTGTGGCATAACTTCAAATGGAAATTTTATGCCATAATAAGTACGATGATTATGAATCAAGATATTACTTTATCATTCATGTACATTTCAAAAAACTATTTAACATCCCATGACAATTGAAAACCTTATAGGAGCAAATATTTTATTCTTTGACTATTGTTTTATATCTTATAATTAATGCTTGAAGCTTCATTCCAGATGTAGTACTCAACATCTAAATATAAGAAGTTTTTAAGTTTGAAAACCCCATTTTCTAAAAAGGACTTTTAACCTAATAAATGTTTTTAAAGGTGTTTGAGAGTAATTCTACTCAAATCTCTTTAATGAAAGTGCTTTCTTTAATAGTACGTGGGAATGAGGAGTGGGAATAGAAATCTCATTCCTTCCCTCTCTCATTCCCATATTTGGATAAATTTTATAAAGGTAGGAATGAAATAAAAAATGATTCCAGTAGAAATTAAATCCCACTTATAAGTGGGATTTTAATTCATTGCAAGTAGGTGGTATTTTGATTCATTCATCCTATGAGAAAATATAAAATAGTTTAAAATTACTATTTTAAACTTGAATTTCATTCATCAAGCCTCATGCCTCTTCATCCCCTAATAAGACTTTTTTTTAATCTTATTATTTAGAAAAAAAAAAAAACTCTCAAAATTTATTTATTTTTAGATGAAAATAAAAAAAATATTTTAAACTAGGAAGGGTATTATTGTCAGTTTATTTATTTTTCATTTTCATTCCTATTATTACCGAATATTATAATGAAAACAAATAACATTCCAAAAATTCCTAAGTTCATCCAAACCCTAAAAATAGAATCACCAAATTCATTTTCATTCATAAAAAAAATAGGAATAGAAACAAAATATTCATTTTCATTCTTATTCTCGTATACCAAACACCGCCCTACGTGTTTTCAAAGGAATCACCTATCAAATCTTTCTCTATAAAACACTCAACCGAATTTTTATATTTTTAAAAGTATTTCATATATTTTACCAAACACCTGTTTTTGTTTTTTTTTTTCTCCAAAAACACCTTTTAAATTAAAAAGGCTTCTTAGGATCACCGCAAAACTGACTCAAAGTTAACAAAATTTAGAAATTACTTTTGAAAAAGTTAAAAAAAAATCAATTCGTGGATAACACAACTGATTTTATGAAAAACACTTATACAGAAAACACTTCCATTAAAAGTATTTTAAATAGAAATACTATCTTTAATCTAGGTTTTCAGTAATTCCCTTTGGTTATCAAACTTATAGTTTCCACAACTTAATTAGTAGAACTCCAAATAAAAACATTCTGTCCCATGTGTTTATAAATATTTCAATCAACTTTATGACTCTATAAATGCAAAAATATTACTCATTCCTATACTTACAAATAGTTGAAAGGAAATTAAATTTACCCATCTAGTGGATGCCATCCAGAAAGATTGGCTGCTTCCGTCAAGGCCCTCCTCCACCTTGGTATCTTGTCCTTCCAGTTTTCTTCATAACGGGCAAAGGCCTCTCCAAAACTTCCCTCTTGCTTTCGTACATGGGATGGATCCACATGATAGAAAATTGGGAAAACAGCATGTCCCAGATCTTTCTGGCACTCCATGATCTTTACCAACTCATCCAAACACCATCTCGAACGAGCATAGTTTTCAGAGAAAACAATTACGGAAGATCTTGATTCTTCAATGGCTTTCAAGAGTTCTGGAGCAATCACTTCTCCTCTCCTGAGTTTATCGTCTCTGAAGGTGCGAATCCCTCTCCTACCCAAAGCACTGTAGAGGTGATCAGTGAAATTATAGCGGGTGTCTTCGCCTCTAAAACTCAAGAAAACATCATAAGTACTTGTTCGAGGGATGGAAGGAGTAGAAGAAGAAGAAGAGGCTCTGAAGGAGCTTGTGGAAGCCATTCTGGGTTTCTATCTCAAAAGTACAAAGACAGTTTAGAGGGGTTGATTTCTCTTCAGGACAGTGAGTAAATGAGGAGATTGTGCAACTAAGAAGTTGGGAAGGCAAAGCGCCTTCCATGAAGTGAAGAGGAAAGTTAGGGACAGCTCTGTGTCTCTCGGGTCATTCAATCTTGAATTAAAGCAGCTGACCCACTCTCTCTCTCTCTCTCTCTCTCTGGCCATTCAATCGTCATCATTACGCTCCTCTACTTTACTTCCTCATCAAGTTTTTTATTTTATTTTTTCTTTAAGGGCATAAAAAATATTAATAAAAAATTAAAATAAACCTGACCCACCATATGAAAATGAAAATATGTTAAAAGAAAGAGGAATGGATTGATATATTTATTTTATAAATAAATCTTATAATATTATAATTTATAATAAATAAATAAATAAATAAAAATAAACTAAAATTAAAGGAAATGATTTTATTCACTCGAAGTAGTACATTTATATTGGAAGAGTTTTATCTTTGAAGTACAAAATGGTTTTATTTTTGGAAGGAGAAGAATAAAAATATAACTGATAATTCTAATAAAAATCGTGATAACATTCTAAAGTGTGGACCCCGTATTTCGATTGCTCGAATGCGTTTCCCACTCGAATGGCGAGCTCGATTTTTATTTTGAAAAATTGATTTTTATTGATTAAGAAAATGACTTGGAGTCGCCACTTATTTTTGTTTTATTTTTAAAGGGTAAATAAAATAAGAAAGAAAAACCCTAAGTGTGACTCCTTATTTTGAAAAAGGCGGTCTATGAAAACCGGATCGGGTTCGGGGGTCAGGTTACTTATCGGGAAGGTACGGTACGGACCATAGCACCCCTCTAAGCCCCTAAAGTCGGGTCTCTATTAATAAAATGAAGCTGGTGTGGCAATGAATGAGGAAATCAATAGATACTCAAATCAAACTTGCATATATGAAAATAAGAGCATGCATAGAGAATAATCAAAATGAGAATGAGTGCATACCTGGACTTCCAGTGACAAATGCGCTATCATGAAGCAGGGTCAGTGAACAATGAATATATACATATACTTGTACGCATGTCAAGGAACAGAATAAATCAATCACATATAGCTAATGAATCAATCAATCAGTCAATCAATCATAAAATCTCATATGTTGAGCCCCTACCAAAGCCCATTTCTATTTTTGCGTGAATCAATTTTGTAAATTCCATCATTTGGAATTACAAAATTTGGTCTTCGCTTATTTTAAAACGTTTTAAAAACATGAGAAGTATGAAAAAGTGAAAAAGGTTTGCCAAAGTGGCGACCAAATTTTATTAAAAAAATGGAGCTTTGGAACCAATAGGAATTAAGGATGAAAATTTTGGGTGATTTGAAATTATTTAAAAACCAAGATTTGAGAGAATATTCACAAGATGAAGATTTGAGTCGATCATTTTAAGAAGATTGGAAGATAATGGAATGAAAGGTGACACGTGGGCCAAAAGGTGGCCATGCACATGCCACGGTGAAGATCAGATTCCTCTTATCCCATGTAAAGCCAACTCAACGACTGGAAGCCATCCTTGATGATCTTGATCCAATTCCCAGACTATTTTCCTGTGGGTTCAGTACCCGTATACCTTTGAAGGCGAAAACTGTGGGAACCGAAATTGGATAGGTTTCTTCTAGATGAACGGGGATCCGATGAACGCATTCCTTGTCGGGATCCTAGAAACAGAGATGACAGGTTCTATTCCAGGCCACGAGATTTCTGGTCATGTAGCGACGCCGACCGGAGAGAGAAACTATGACAGCTGCCACCTGAGCATCAAAATCTGCCCAGCTCAATGCCAAAATCTGCCCACATCTTTAGCAACAATCAGTAAAAAAAACCTGAGTCTTTAAGGCCCTCTTTAGCACTTTCACAACAACATGTATACTCGAAATTTTCTTCACAAGAGGATTTTCTAATCTACATTTTGGGTTTTGAGTGACACAATAGATAATCCCTCAATTGTAGGCCTTTGTTTCTAGTGATCTGGGTCACATTCAAAGAAATGCCGAGGGCAAGCTTGCAGAAAACATCTTAGTTACTGCGATTCTACCCCGGAAATGAATGTATGCTTTTCATTGTCTTCATTGGTGGGCAATGTCGTTTCTGTGCATGACCACTACATCCATTAGCTGAAGCTATGTAGATTAGAATAATCACCCGTCCATGGGAACTCAAACACCAGCGCTGAAGTTGTAGCAACAGGCGTTGAAACTTCTTCATCCATCATGCGTGCTATATCTCATGTATCGGCACCGCACTCTGAAACTCACCCGCTATGTCTGGGTTCTCTTCCATAAGTACTGCCACAAGATCAACACTAAACAAGAGAAGATTTCTGGTTTGATGAGCAAACATTGATTTCATGTTCATTCTCAGTAGAAGCTTGGAGCCTTTCTTCCTGAAGGGTTTTCAGTAATGAAAGAGCAACAATATCTTTTATGGCAAGTACAAGCATACACGATTATGGGGCACCATTATCGTCCGAACTACCAAGAAGCTTCGCACCATTCTTAACTCTGGGTGAAAACAAGACAGCTTCCTTATCCCAATCAGCTTAAAAATTCATAGAGAAAACCCATTTTCCGGAGGACATTGTGAGAAAAACAAACATGATAGGTATCAGGAAATATGGTTATGAAAGGTGGTGAGAAAAGGATAATGGATATGAGAAGGTCTTAGAGTGAGAAAATGGGTTTGACGGATGGTTTGATGGGTAATGAAGGCTGCCATGCATATGGGAGAGTATGAGACACGGGCATGAAACAATGGTTTTGATGGATATGGGATGCATGCATGAGATGGATGACAGAGGATGAGATGGACGGGTTTGATGGGTACGTAGAAAAAAAATAATGGGTATGAATGGGTTCAGTCATGCATGAGGCTATGGCGGCTGTGATGGAGCCATGGGTGCAGGCGTTTCATCGATGCCCTTTGATTTCAGCTCTCAACGAAGCTTGGCACGTGCTTCATGTTGCACGTAGGAGTGAAAGCACCGAGAATACAGAAAATGATGACCTTCTTACCTGCAGCCAGGGAGTGCACTGAAACCTGCTGGAGCTGATCTTTCTCATGGGAATAACGCCGTCAACTGCAATCGGAGTCGTGGTCACCACCGGAGATTTTGATGTCACAAGCTCACCAATGAAGATTGTAGCGTGAACCAATGGTTTCCAACCAAAACAGAGCTTGATGTTATACAACTGGTTATTGCTCAAGTGGAACAGAGTACAGCAGATGGGAACCAAATGAGTTCATACAAGCTTCATTTCCCATGCCCTTCAATGAGCTCGGATGTAGAATCAATTCAAGAGGAAAATCCAAAAACGAGTTTTAAAACGAAAACAAAGGTGGGAATCTCACGAGAGATCTCAAAACAGGGGACATTGAAACGGGATAGAAATCAAGCAAAAGGGTGAGTATAAGCAAGCTCAAGATCCCAAAAACCGACGACATTACCCGGTAAACACATTCAAACATCCAGATAGAATCTCATTTGATATTCAGATATCCCCATGAAAAGGGCATGAACATGGAAAAATAAATGTAGCTATGGAAATCATACCTGAGTCTCCCTCTTCTGGCAATGGAGTCACCCACCTCACGGCAGCTCCAGTCCTCTAACTCTCTCTATTCTTCTCAGCTGAACCTTCTTCTTCTCAGTTTGCTTTTCTTCTCTCCAAGAGCTACTCTCTGTATAGCTTATAGAAAAATCTCCTTGAAAACGGCAATGGAGACTTCCCCTTCATTCTGGAAACTTGCTGCCCAAGCTCTCCCCTCTCTCTCTAATGGAAACTACCTCTAGACTCCCCGGAAAGTAACACCGTCAAACTTCTCTGTTCCCTCTTTCCAGAAAATGCTCCCTTCTCTTCAGCTTGCTTCCCCCTGCTCTCAAAAGCACCACACCCTCTGAAAAACACCACGGTTCCTGCAGCTTCTAACCCCTCTGCTCTCTCTCTCTCTCTCTCCTTTTCCCCCTCCACTCTGCAGAAACAGCCACCCGGAACCTCTCCAAAAAAAACCAAACAAAAGCTCTCCCCCCTACCAAAAATCACCTGCAGCTGCCTAAAATCCCCTCTCCACTACCATGCAGCTGGCAGCAAAAAAGCATCCTCCCTTCATACGCTACTCCCAGCTTGCTCTAATGGCCAGCAGATTTTCTCAGAATCACCTTTACAGGTGTCAACCCCTGATTGCTCCTCCAACTCCACTATTGTGATTCTCTAGCAGCTAGTCAAAATGTGACATGTGGCTTCCCCCATATGGTGACACCTGGCTAAAAGCAAGCTGCAGAAAATGAGCCCCAAATGGGGGTCTACATAAAGAGATTATTATTAAAATAAAATATTAAATATTAAATATTAGAAAATAATCTTTTTTATATGCATATATCTAAATATAATTGAGAAATAATTTAAATCTAAATTAAAATTACTTTTATTAAAAAATTAATTCATTTTATGAATGATTAAGAGAGATCAATTTTTTTTTTATATAAAATATCAGTAAAATTATTATTATTATTCAAATAAAATGAATAAATTAAAAAAAAAAACTTTATAAGACATCCTATAAGTATAAGAAAACCGTAGTTACAATAAAAAAAAAAATTATAATATAAAAAGTTGGGAAGATGGCGGCTTCCCGTGACATTCCAAAAAGTGAAGAGGAAAATTAGGGACAGCTCTCTGTCTATTGACTTAGAGATTCTTCTCTCATTTTTCTTTTTTTCTTATCACCTTTGTTTTCTTCTATTTTCAAATGGGATACAACCAAGTTTTTTATTTTATTTAACATTTTTTTTTCTTCACTATATTCATACTCTCATATTTTACTATTATCTTTTATATATTTTGTCTAATATTATACGTGATGAGTTTTGTTATTATTTAATTTTATTTTTGTATATATTTACTATACTGCCATCCTTTCATCTAATGGAAGATCGGAACATTGATGGCAATCTAGTAATTTCATCCGATTCCAAGGCAGATGGCTTCCTATGAGGCTGTGACCTTCGTAAAGTTAGGGCCAACTCTTTCTCCCTCTCTCACTATATTCATTCTTTTCTCACTTTTCTCTTTTTCTTATTACCTTTTGCTTTTCTCTTGTTCTCTTTTTCTCCTATTTACATTCATTATTCAAACTCGGTGCACTTTACTTCTCCACCAAGTTTTTTATTTTATTTTTTCTTCACTTTATTCATGGTCTCCTATTTTATTTTATTTATTTATTTATTATATATAAATATTTAAAAATAAATAAAAATAAAATTTTAAAATAAATAGAAAATAAAATTTTTGACGAGAAGTGAAAAATAAAATAAAAAAATTAAAAGATAAATATATTAAAAAAAGAGTAAAAATAAAATTCACTGGATTGATATATTTATTTTCTAACATTTTATAGATAAATCTTATTAGGGAAAGGGAAGTGGCTTCTTGTCACCTTCCGGAAAGTGACGAAAAAAGTTAGGAACTTAGGAGCTCAAGGAATTGGGAAGGTAGTGACTTCCAGTGAATTTAAGGGCTCTGTGAATTGTGAAATGGGGGAAAGTGACGAAGAAAGTTAAGGGTAGTCGTTTCTCATTATTGATTCTTTTCTCACTTTTCTTTTTTTATTATCACCTTTTGCTTTTCTTCTGGTTTGGTGGGTCATCCATCATCATCAGCATTACTTCTCCACGAATATTTTGATTTTATTTTACATTTTATTTTTTTCCTTCACTTTATTCATGGTGTCTTATTTTATTATTATCTTTTATATATATTTTTCTAATATATATATATATATATATATATATATATAAAAGAGGATATCAACGAGAAATAATAATAAAAAATTAAAGTATATAAAAAAGAAAAATTTTGACCGAGAAGTGAAAAATAAATATTAAAAATAAACATAAAACTAAAATTAAAATATAAACACAAAAAAGTAAGAATAAAAAATAAGTTAAACATTGAGACGATGATTTTTTTTTAGTTTTTTTATAAATAAATCTTATTATAGATAAATATTAATTTAAAATAAATAAATAAAAGTAAACCAGAAAATGAGAAAATGATTTTATTAACTTTAAGTAGTGAATTTAATGTAGGAAGAAATTTATTTTTTAAGCAACAAAATTTATTTTTGGAAGAATAACAAGGTAGCAATTAATTCCAACAAATAATATTTTAAAGAAATCATGAATAAAATAAAATTCAAATAATAAATATTAAAAAAAAAAACTTGTGTATGCACATATATTTATATTAACTGAGAAATAACTTCAAGCCAAATTAAAATTATTTTCATTGAAAAAATAATAGATTTCCAATTAAAATGAGCGATTTAAAACACGATACCTAACACAATCAGAGCATAGTATGATGGACTATCATGAAGTATATTTATGTAATTTAAACCTTAGACTATGAGGATTAATAACTTACAAATACTTATGGGTTATTAACCTTTAAATTTTCAATAATTTGATAGAAAGGGAATTCCAAAGCAATGCAATGCCTAATTCATCCAAACATACAATAATGCTAGCACAAGGGTGACCTCCTAGTCAAATAATTTGTGTATTCCCTCCAAATGTGTGCTTTTGATTGGTGCATGAATCTTGAGCCTGAGCCTATTGACGGTTGGGATCAAATGAAGCGAGAAGACAATTATTTTTCCCAACCAGCGATAAGTGTAATGGAGTCCACAAATACCAAACAGTAGAAAGATGAGTCTATAATTGACTACATTAACTCTTGACATTCTTTAAGCCTTGAAAGTATGGATATATTATATAATATATGGTAGTGGAGATGAGCATATAAGGTATGCATTGAGAGCTTCTATATATCCTCCAAGGCAGGCGACTCTGCACCTTTGAAGAGATGTCCACATGAGCACATGACATAAAGCCTTATATAAAAGTTTAGTATAACAACAAATGCAAGTGAAAACATATTATCCATTGGATTATGATGAAAGTGATCAAATAAAAGGAAAATGTTCTTTTATAATGAGAATTGTACCCTACGAAATTTCTAATACATACAATTTTGTTTGCATCTTTTCTTATCTTTTTGTTTATTTTTTACAAGATTTTTAAAGTTTGCACCTATAAGATTAGGTTAACAATTATCATTATATTCCTAAAATTAAGTTTTCATAACAAAATTGATTTAACTAATAGAATAATATTTTCTTTTACAAATTAAAATAAATTCACAAATTACAACCAAAATCATCAGTTTTTTTAATTAACATGAATTACAAATTAAAATTAAATTAACTAGCACAAATTCAATTTTCCAATTAAATCAAATTATAATTTTATTTTTAATTAAAATGAATATCCAACTTATTTTTTTTCTATTAAAACTTATTTTTAATAAAGTGCTCCTAGATTTATTTATTATTCTACATAAATTATTGAGTAAAAAACAATCTTATTATGATAAATTGAATATAATGCCAAAATACTTCAAAAAATAAATTAATATTTCATATGAGTGATGTAGCAAGTCAATTCTTTTTTAGTTATCAAAATTTTATCTTCACTATTTGATTTTAAGAAAATCATCAAATTGTTGATCAAGGATGCATTTACTAAAATAAAGTTAAAAAAAAAAAAGAAGTAAATAAAATATTGAGTTCAAGTAGACATTCCCATATTATAGAAATGAACTCATTTAATTAGAAAAAAGAAAAAAGAAAAACACGAGCATACAAACCCATTTAAAGTTTAAGTAAAAACACGTTTTAAATTTAATGAAAATTATTTATAAGAAAATCAATATATATTAATAATTCATTTCTAGAAATGTGATACACATTTTTATTTTTCAAAAAAAAAATGAATAATGTATTGAGATGCTTTGAATAATTTTAAATAAATAAATGCAAGTAGATTTAAATAAATTTGGTATAATTTTAATGGAATGTTAACCACACGTGGATTACGAAGTAGTCGGATTATTTTGAATTAGTTATCTAATTGCAAGACATTATTTTTCTTTTTTGGAGCGTCTCCATCTTTTCATATAATTAAAAATTGGACTTTTAATTTTAGAAAATATGCAAAAAAAAAAAGTATATAAAATACTCTTATTTAAAAAAATTTATTTTTATATTTTAAAATTCTTAACAAAATTTTATTTATGTAGTTCTTGGGGGCAAAATAACTTCATTTTTCTTGAAACACATGTGAATGACTATAAGGGCATTAACCTTTAGAAAAGGAGAGGAGGGGCTGGATTTTTAAGACAGTGGATTAAGAATGATTCTTTTTTATACTTTATATGATAAAGAAGTTTGAAATTTCTAAGAAACTTTATGAAAGGAGGGGAGGGGCAACACTTTTAAGATAATGGGCTAAGTAGAGTTAATGATTCTCTTCTATGTTTTCAATTCCCATTTGTTAGACAATTTTTAGCATTGGATGGTAGTGGGATTGATTTGGTAAGAGTCAAGAGTCAATGATTCTCTTCTATGCTTTCAATTCCCATTTGTTAGACAATTTAACATTGGATGGTAGTAGGATTGGTTTGGCTAGACTCAAGAGTCAATGATAATTTTTTTCTTCACATTTCTATTTTGGATTTTACTTTGTATTATAGATGAAATCTCTTCATTTGAATGGTTTTCTCTAGTCTTTATTTATTACCATTTGATACTTTTTAAAGGAGTTTAGCATCTTTAATAACTATAAATTTTTAAATCAAACACTTGTTGGACTCAAGTGGTTAAAGTGTAAGTTTATAGGATTTTGCATCTTAATATATATATATATATATATATATATATATATATATATATATATATATATATATATATATATATATATATATCAAATTAAAGTCATTTAATTATAATTAGTTTTTGTTAGTAAGGAATATTATATGAAAAAGAATTATTAAAAAAAAGATGTTGAAGTTAAATTGTTGTGTAAATATAAAGAATTTTTGTATTTAGGAAGATGAGTGAGTTCTAAAGTAGAAAAATTAATTAATTAAAAAGTGCATGTTAAAAATGAGAGTTTTTAGAGTTTAAAAGATTATATATATAAAAAAATTGAAAATAATGAGAGGTGCAAGGCAACTTTAAGGGTCATTTTTTTGGGGGGAATTTGGTGAGAATTACTTTGGGTTTTAGGGTTGTAGGCCAGAATACTTAAAATTTGGGCACCAAACATCTAATAAAACTATCTACATATCCACTATACTTACATATCCACCTCAAAATATAAATCTTATTAATCCATTTAATTATTTTTGAATTATCCTTTTCCATTTTTTTTTATCTTCTCCAAACCTAAGCTTCTTTATCATAGAAAGTTGTTTGATATAAGTTGAAAGTTAATTTCAATACATTTTTATAAAATCCATGCAATAATATTAAGTTTGTTCTACATGAAAAATTTTAGATTTTATTACTTATATATTTTTTATAATTTTTTTTTTGTAAAATAATTAGAAAATATTTAGAATTAATTTAGACATAATTAGACAGGAGAAGGATATCAAAAACCGGGAAAAAAGTCTAAAAACCAAAAGTTAATTTAAAAACTTAAATTTGTTTTTTAAAAGGTTTATTTTTATTTTTAATTTATTAAAAGTTTTGGATTTAAATAAAATTATTGTAAGACATCAAACGGTATCAATTTTCCTAAATGCAATTATTGTTAGAAAATGTGCATACCCTAACCTTATAGTGCATTCATCCAAACGCCCAAGACGAACACAAAGAGAGTTGATGAACGCGACCAACCCTCCGATCTGCTAACAATTATGTCTTTTTAAATTTTTAAAATTTAAAATTTTTAAAATTTAAACCATTTATTTTTAAAAATTTTTGTTTTAATTTATTAAGGTTGTGGAGAGATTGGAAGAAAAGAATTTGATAAAGGAAAAGAACAATGTGGGTGCATATTGATTTGCAAGGGTATTTCAATCCTTTTATTGATGGATATTTTTTTTGTAAAAAATTCCATAATTTATATTTGCATCCACCAAATTGATCTTTAAATCCACCAAAATAATACATATTTTAGGATAAAAACACCCTTTGATGAAATTCTCAAACCACCATCTTCTTCTTTCTTCACTTCTCTTCTTCTAATCTCTCTATAATCCTAACATAATTGTAGACCCCATTTTGGGGCTCGGTTTCTCACTTTTATGCAACTTATGTTGCCAAGTGTCGCAACCCTAGGAGACCACATGGCATCTCTTAGTTGGCTACTATGGAATCAGATAATGCTTTTTGAGGAGCTATCAAGAGGCGACACCTGTAGGAGGATATGCAGGAGGATTCAGAGTCTGTTATGGGAGGAGCGTCTCCTACGAGAGGGGGGGGGGGGGGGGCGGGGGGGCGCTTTTCGGGTGGTGCTTATGAGATGGTTTTTTGAGGAGCTTCAGGGGGAGTATTGATGGGAGAGCTAGGAGCAGCAAACTAGAGAAGGTAGTGGTGCTTTTGGCTGCTGTTTTCTGGCAGAGAGAGCTTGCGGATGAAGAGGGGTTTTGGGTGATGTTGATACCTCGAGTCTTCGATGATCCACGTAGTTGCCAGATGGATGGACGCGTGATTTCAACTCATAAAGGTTCTTGATCCAGTCGTTATACCTACAAGAAGGCATCCGGACAGGGTGTCCGGACGCACCCTCTGATGGTTTTGTTAGCCATGGTCAGAGAAAGGAATATAAATCAGTTGACCTTTTACCAGGTATTAGGAGGTTTTCAGGGGATCGCCTTCTTCTTTGTCTGAAGGCTTTATATATACAGCTTCAGGGGTAGTGTTCCTCTCATTAATGGTGAGGAGATATTTTATGTTGTTATGATGATAATAGGCGTCAGTAGGAGCATCATCACCCTACGAACGGCTGTCAGAAACCATGGTAGGTGATGCGGCTGTCAGAGATCGTGGGAAGTGATTATGCAGAATGATCGTGGGAAGTGACTTGCTGTCACTTCATCTTGTCTTCTCACTCTGCAGGTGATGGGATGTGGGCCATGACTGTTTGTTGTGGTAGCGTGTAAGACTCGCTTTACTTTAATTGATCATCCGGACGATTATATCCGGATGACATATGCTAATTATCCGGATGTATTGTGGAGCGGATGCATCATGAAGGTTGTCCGGATTTCCATGCTCTGCCAGCGTCGTTTGCTCTTCCTTGGATAGAAGAAGCTGAAACGTCATTTGCCTTTCCTTGAGGCGGTCCGGATAGGAGAACTGCCTCAAGCATATCTTTAGGGGAATCCGGATGGTGGTGGTCCGGATGATGATGCGTGCCACGTGTCACTGTGAGATGTGTGCCACGTGTTTCCCAGAGGGAGGGGTCCCTACATTGCCCCCCTTTTTAACTTGCCTATTTTGCCCAAAAAATGGGCGGGTTAAAAAAAATAACTGGCTTTTTGGAACTTGAAGAGGTCTCTTCGTCTGACTGGGCCACGTGGCGAGTGGGGGTGCGGGAGCCAAAAAAGGCCTTTATGACGAGCCGCCGACTCTGGGTATTCCCAGGCAGCATGTCGTTTCAATGATAGTTTGTTTGGACGTTTGGCTTTCCGAGGGCCTGTCCCCCTATAAATAGCGCACTGTTGCTTCTTTTTGCATTTTTTCCTACTGCATTTTCTTGAGAGCCTTTCTTCTTCTCTCTTTTGTTGTGTCTTTTGCTTCTCTGAGTAAAGAAACTCGAAAGTTTTTTGTACCGGCGATTTTGTGTTGCGACATTCGTTTGCTGCTGGTGATTTTGCATCGAGACAGTAACCTTTCTTCTTCAAAGCTTCATTTGGTACGTGTATTATTGTTGTTCCTTTTGTTGCGTTTGTTGGTTCTTTGGTCTTGGTTTCTGATTTGTTTGAGTTTTGTTTGGGTAAGTCACTTACGACTGTTTGTTTGACATTTGTTGGTGCTCTGGGGGTTACTGTTGGAGTAGAGTCAAGGTTTTTTGGGATGGGTTTATTGGTGGCGTAAGATTTTCTAGGTGTTTGTTTATTGTCTAGGGTTTGTGGGGTTGTTTGGCTATGTTTGATTGTTGCATTTCTCGTATGTAGGTTTTGGTTCAATTTTGGCCTAAAAATGTCTTCAAAGAAGAAAGCTGCTTCATCTGCGCGAGTTGGCAACGCTCATGAGAAGTCCACAGACAAATTAAGTGTGAAGGAGTTTCGAGATCGATTCTGCATTCCAAATGGCGTAATTGTTGATTTTCTTCATGGGGAGGACGTGGTGCCTACTGAGAAAGCTGAACAAGGTGCTATCATCTTCTCCAAGGAACAATTCAATGCGGGGCTCCGGTTCCCCCTGCTAGCGTTGCTCATGGAATTCCTCCATTTCACCAAGATTCCACCCGTCTTCATTCATCCCAATATTATCCGGGTGCTGATGGGATGCAGCATCATCAACATGCTGTACAACCTCGACCTTACAATGCTGGAGGTGTTCTTCGTCTATTCGCTGAAGAAGGCGAAAACTGACATCTTCAGTCTGTCCGCGCACCTGCCTTCCCTTCAATTGGTGACGGAACTGCCCAACTCGACGAAGGGAGGGGCAAAGGGACGGGTGATGGTCCGGGGTGCGTGGGCAGGGTCGAGGCATCCGACGAGGCCCTTCTCTCCAAACTATTCCTTAGCGATTCCGGGTAAGTTTGTTTTGCGACTTTTGTCCGGATTTTTGCCTTGTTGTTTTCTTGTTGATCTATTCGTATGGTACTCTCAACCCTTGTTGTTGTTAATGTAGGTCCGGAAAAAAGGGGTCACCTCGTGGATTGGGTGGAAAATGCGTCTTTTGACTGTCTCAGCAAGCTTTTTGAGATAGACGCTAAGGAGAGGCAGTGTAAGACGCTGCTGACTGCGCGGAACCTGACGGCGGTCGTCCGGGAGCCCCAAGAGTACGTCACCAACATTCTCCCCAGGAAGATGCCAAAGGAGGTAGTGCCTGGGGAGCATTATATTGTGAAGGATCTCCCGATTTACGAGGCGTCAAAAGTGGCTGACGCTGAAAAACGCCGAGTTCTCCTGGAGGATCGGGAGAAGAAGAAGAACGAAGGGACCCTTCGGAAGGCTCCCGGACAGAAACGCGACGCAGACTCTCCTCCAAAGAAAACTCCAGCGAAAAGGAGGAAGCTGGTGAAGAAGAATGGGAAGGACGTGAAGGAGCCCACTCCTCCTAAGGAATTTGCTCCTCCGCCCATTATTCACGAGGCGGAGGTAATGATAGAGGAGCTAGTGAACCCTGCTCCTCATTCCATCTCCAGCGGATCCGGACACCTTGCGGGGCTGAACCACTCAAGCACCTCCTTGGCAGCGGTTGCGCGTCTAGCGAATTTGGCTGAGGAAGCTGCGTCTGTCAACCATCCGGACTCCCGTAATCCGGATGCCGATGCAGCTGAGGCCGTTTGTGCGACCCCCATGGAGGAAGCGGGAGCAGAAAGCCAGAGTCAGCCCTCTGACGATCCGGACCGGCTGGCTCTTGTTCTGGTGACGGGGCCACCCTCAAAGAAGCCTCGCTCGGTGCGTAATCTGAGGTCCGGACTCCACGGGCGGCTTCAAGAGCAGCAGCAAGAGATTGAAGTCAGTTGCTCATCCGCCCACGACGCTCATCCGGAGGAGGGCGAAGTGGAAATGGTCACTGAGATTCCAGCCGTCCCGGTGATGGTCCCGGCTGAGGTTGCACCTGAGGAGACCCATTCGGACGTAAATGTTGAGGCCCCTCATCCGGAACAAGAATTACCTTCTGCTGCTTTATCCGGGGAGAAACCTGTTCATGACGCATCTTGCTCCTCTGATGACTCTTTTAGTTATACGGAGTTGGAAGATAAGCTGAAACAAATTCCACCCGGCTCGCCTGACATCATGCCCTCAGCCCAGATGTTCGAGAATGTGGAAACGGTAAACTGTTTTTCGTGCTTTTTGATTGTTTTGTCATTTTGATGTGTTGTTGTGGTGGGATTTATAACTTTGCATTGCTTGTTTTCGTGTCAGCTGGTGAGTGGTCTCCGCGGCATGGCCCAACAACACGATCTCTTTTCTAACCTGCTACGGACCACTGATTATATGAAGATCTTCGCCTCTAAGCATAAAGAAAGTGAAAACCAGTTGCGCCTGAAACTGGAAGAGGCTGAAGCTAGTTTGTCCACCATTCGAAAAGAAAATGAAGCCCTCCGGGTGGATTTGGCTGAGGCAAAGGGCCGGGAGGAATCAACGGCCGACCGCCTGCATGAGGCAGCAGATGAGATGGCCCAGCTGAGGGGGGAGGTGAGGCAACTCCGGACAGAAGTTTCTATCGAAAAGAAACAGAGGGAAGATTTGAAGCTGCGCTTGGTTGCACAAAAAGAGGAGCTAGAACGGGAGTTTGCTGCAGAGAAGGAGGAACTTGAAGTAGAATATCAAAAACAAGTGGATGATACGTTCATCTTTGGGTATCGGTGCTGCATGAAAAAGAACGGTATCAAGCGGGATGTGCCTTCAATTCCTCCGGGTGAAGAAAAGAAACTTCATGACAAGCCTGCTCCCTGATAGCTTCTCTTTTTGCAATTTCTTCTGTAATCTTCCTTTTGTATTTTTTGTGGTCCGGAGACCTCCTTGTACATACTTTTAGCTATATCAATAAAATACTTCTTTTCTTATTTGAACTTGTCTTTGCTTTTTTATTGATAATACTGCTTTAAATTAGACACATTCCATGGTCTAAGTAATGGAGTTCCGTCCAACTTTTGTAAATGATAGGCTCCATTGTTACTTGCCTTAGACACTATATAGGGTCCTTCCCAGTTGGCTTGGAATTTCCCTGCACCCACTTTGGTAGTATTTTCAAAAACTTTTCTAAGGACTAGCGTACCATTTTTGAAGCTTCTTGGCCTTACTTTGCGATTGTAATGTGCTGATGCCCTTTGTTGATAATCTGCCATCCGAATGGTCGCGCTTTCCCTCACTTCATCCGTCCATTCCAAATTTCTTTCTAATTCCATGTTTGCATCATTCTGTTTTGCTGCATCAGTCCGGATAGTAGGGAGACCTATTTCGGTAGGAATGACTGCATCCATTCCATATGCGAGAGCGAAGAGAGTATTTCCTGTTGGTCGTCCGGGTGTAGTTCGGATTTCGGTAGGAATGACTGCATCCATTCCATATGCGAGAGCGAAGAGAGTATTTCCTGTTGGTCGTCCGGGTGTAGTTCGGTAGGCCCATAGGACGCCGGGCAGCTCCTCGACCCATTTTCCTTTGGCTTGCTCAAGCCTTTTCTTTAAGGCAGTGATTAGGGTCTTGTTTGTGGCTTCTGCTTGCCCATTGCTTTGAGGATATCGTGGTGTGGAGTATGAGTTCCGGATGTTCAGCTCCGAACAGAAATTCCTGAATGTAATGCTATCAAATTGCGGACCATTGTTGGCTATGATGGTTTGGGGAATTCCAAAACGGCAGATAATATTTTTCCATACAAACTTGGTGACATCCTTGTCCTTGATGCTAGCATATGCTTCAGCTTCTACCCACTTACTGAAATAATCCGTGGCGACAAACAAAAATTTCTTTTGGGCGGGTGCAGCTGGGAGAGGTCCCACTATGTCCATGCCCCATTGTGCGAAGGGCCATGAGCCTGAGATTGATTTTCTGCTTGCCCATTGCTTTGAGGATATCGTGGTGTGGAGTATGAGTTCCGGATGTTCAGCTCCGAACAGAAATTCCTGAATGTAATGCTATCAAATTGCGGACCATTGTTGGCTATGATGGTTTGGGGAATTCCAAAACGGCAGATAATATTTTTCCATACAAACTTGGTGACATCCTTGTCCTTGATGCTAGCATATGCTTCAGCTTCTACCCACTTACTGAAATAATCCGTGGCGACAAGCAAAAATTTCTTTTGGGCGGGTGCAGCTGGGAGAGGTCCCCCTATGTCCATGCCCCATTGTGCGAAGGGCCATGGGCCTGAGATTGATTTTAACGTTGTTGATGGCATATGTGGAATAGGAGCATACCTTTGACATTTATCACATCTTTTGACATATGCTGCCGCGTCTTTCTTCATTGTTGGCCAATAGTATCCTTGCGAATGAGCTCTATGTGCCAAAGATCGTCCTCCTGAATGATTTCCGCATATTCCCTCGTGTAACTCAGCTAACACATACTGAGCCTCTGACTGCCCTAGGCATCGAAGGTAAGGTCCTGTGAAGGATCGCTTGTACAGGTGCCCCCCAATCAGGGTGAAACGGGCAGCTTGTACTCGGACTTTGTGTGCCTGTTTGAGATCTCCGAGTAGAGTTCCGGTCCGGATATATTCTATGATGTCATACGTCCATTCTTGGCCATCCGCTTGGTTTGTCTCAATGGTATTGCAGGTGGAAATTTCTGCGACAGAGGGGTTGAGTTGCACATGTATGGGCAATAGAATGGCTTCTTTGATGGGGAGGGAGGCAGCTATGCCGGCCAAGGCGTCAGCGCGCCTGTTGTCAGCTTGCCTGATTTTTTCGATTGCCCATTCGGTGAATTGCTGTAAGGTGTTTCTTACTTTAGCTAAGTATCGCGCCATGCGTGCGTCTTTAGCCTCATATTCCTCCTGGACATGTTTTACCACGAGTTGTGAGTCACTGTAGATCCGGAGTTTGGAGACGGATAGAGCAAGGGCGAGGTCCAATCCGGACAAGATGGCTTCATATTCTGCTTCATTGTTAGAGGCAGAGAATCCCAGCCGGATGGCTTGTTCCAAATGTTCCCCAGTTGGGGACTGCAATAGGAGCCCGACTCCAGAGCCTGATGAACGTGAGGCTCCGTCAACTCGCAGAGTCCACCATTCTTTTTTACTTGATTCGTCATGCTAGCCAGGTCTCCGGGAATATTCTATCACGAAGTCAGCCATTACCTGGCCTTTCATGGACAACCTTGGTTGGAACTCGATTCCAAACTCGCTTAATTCAATGGCCCATTGTAGCATTCTCCCGGTTAAATCTGGCTTGTGCAGAATATTGCGAAGGGGTTGATCGGTTAACACGATCACCGGGTAGGCTTGAAAATAGGGCCGGAGCTTTTGGGCAGCGCTTCGAAGGGCTAAGGCTGTTAGCTCCATTTTTGAATATCTGGTTTCTACGTCCGCCAATGCCCTGCTGACATAGTAAATAGGCTTCTGCTCCTTGGGTGAGGGGCAGCGGAATAGAACGGCACTGATTGCCCATTCTGATACCGCCAGATATATGTACAATTTCTCCTTTGGGATGGGGCTGCTCAAGATGGGTGGTTGCATAAGACAATGTTTAATCCTTTCCAAAGCGTTTTGGCAACTGTCCGTCCACCCGTGCGCTCCAGCTTTTCGTATTGCCAAGAAGAAGGGTCGCAACTCATCAGTGAAGCGGGCTATGAAACGCCCTAACGCAACGAGCTTGCCTGTGAGGCATTGTAACTCCTTCTTGTTCCAGGGAGGAGGTGTTTCCATGACTGCCTTGACTTGATCCGGGCTGACTTCTATGCCCCTTTGGCTGACCATAAATCCTAGAAATTTGCCGGCACTCACGCCAAAGGCGCATTTAGAAGGATTTAGCTTCATGCCATACTTTCGTAAGAGGTGAAAAACTTCTTGCAAATGAAGGATATGCTACTCTCGAGTTTTGCTTTTAACCACGATATCGTCAATATATACCTCTACCGAGTGGCCTATCAGAGGTTTGAAGATTTTAGTCATCAATCTTTGATAAGTGGCGCCAGCATTTTTGAGTCCGAATGGCATGACTTTATAGCAATAGAGGCCGTGTGGCGTTATGAATGCTGTTTTTTCTTCGTCATCCGGGGACATGAGGATTTGATGATATCCGGAGAAGGCATCCAAGAAAGAGAACATCCCTTGCCCGGAAGTGGAATCCACAATCTGATCTATTCGTGGCAAGGGAAAGCTGTCTTTTGGACACGCATTGTTGAGATTGGTGTAATCTACACAAACTCGTCATTTTCCTTCTTTTTTGGGTACCACTACTACGTTTGCCAACCAATCCGGATAAGAAACTTCTCTGACGAATCCGGCTTCGAGCAATTTGTCAATCTCATTCCGGATGACTCTTTGTCTCTCCGGGTGAAAGCGCCTAATCCTCTGCCGGACGGGTCTGGCAGTTGAAAAGACGTTAAGCCTGTGAGATGCAATGGAGGGATGAATTCCCTTCATGTCAGAATGTGCCCATGCGAAGATGTCATGGTTCTGTCTGAGAATATTTTGCATGCCCTGAGTTTCTTCTTGTGTCATGAGGGAACTGACGTTCGTGAGGTGATCGCTTTCCTCCGAAATTTGGATTGTTTGTAAGGGATCTGCTGCCGGGGGATCTTTGTCCGCCGGACCCAATAATTGCTATTGGTCGTGTGCAATGCTGGGTTCAAGGGGAGATGCATCCTCCTGGTTAGCCCCTGCTTCACGTGCTATTTGATAGCATTGGCGAGCGGTTAATTGGCTGCCATATAGGTCGATTTGGCCATCGTTGGTGAGAAAACTCACCATTTGATGATATGTAGAGGGGATAACTTTCATGTAGTGGAGCCATGTGCGCCCCAAAATGACATTGAAGGGTGATAACTCCTGCACTACTGAAAACTGTACGTTGAGAGTGACTGGGCCTGCTTGGACCGACAGTACAATGTCTCCCAAGGATGTAGTTGAAGATCCGTTGAATCCGGATAGGATTCGTCCAGGGTTTTCGAGGCCTGTGAGAGTGTGTCCCATGTGGCTTATGACCGATGCTTGCACAAGATCGGCCGAACTGCCTGGGTCAACCAAGATACGCCGCACATCGAAGTCCCCAATTTCCAGGGACAAGATGAGGGCGTCGCGATGCGGCTGCAATGTCCGGGTGGGATCTACTGGTGGAAAAATGATTGTTCCATCTATGGGGCGAGGGCCCCCTCCAGTTAGCCCAGGCCGGATGGAGTTGATGCGTTCGCGTATTGATACAGCTCGCAACAATTTTTGCCTCTTTCGCCTAGAGTCGTACTCCTCGTCAGATGGACCTCCGATAATATAGTTTATGACGGCCTTGGGGGCAGCTGGGGCCCTAAGGTTCCCGGGGTTGTGATGTTGGGGTGCGTCCCTTCCTCCATTATCTGGTCGGAGGTATTGCTTCAAATGCCCTGCTTTTATGAGTCTTTCGACCAGATACTGGAAAGATCGGCATGTCTCTGTTGTATGGCCATGATTTTTGTGAAAGGCACATCTCCTACTACGATCCCTTGTGGACGGGTCCGTTCCAATGGGTCTAGGCCACTTGAAGTCGGACAAGTCCTAGATCATTGGGAGAAGTTTTTCATATGATATAGAAAGAGGTGTGAGAGGCGGCATTTCCGGGCGACTTGGCCCTTCCTGCCTTTGGTCATACGGTTTTGGCCGATCCGGAGGTTTAGCATTTCTCTCCGTATTACTTCTAGATGGTCGTGCGGCAACCAAAACTTGTTGGGTGGCTGCACGTACGTCATCTTCGAGCATTGAATATTTGTTGGCTCGTCTGAATAAGTCATCCATCGTAATAGGAGGTTTTTTAGCCAGTGATTCGAAGAATGGAGTGCCTGGACAGATGCTTCGTTTGAAGATCTGTAGGACAGCATCCATACTGCAAGCCTCTACTTGAAGTACGGCTTGGCCAAATCGCTTCACGAATTCCCTCAAGGATTCGTTATCTTGCATTTTTATGTTCTGCAGGGTGCTGATATTTTGCTTGTGTTGTGCGGAGCACAGGTATTGTTCCACAAAAGCTTCGGACAGGTCCCTGAAATTGCCAACAGAGTTGGGAGGTAGGCGATGAAACCATGAGAGGGCCTGTCCTTGTAGGCTGGCGGGAAATACTTTGCACAGCAGCGCATCGTTGCCAATATCGAGCGTCATGAGCTGTCGATAATGCATGATGTGATCGAAGGGATCGTTGGTTCCATCGTATGTGGAAAATTTTGGTACGAGGAATCCCCTTGGGGGCTCGTAATTAATGATATGAGAGCAGAAAGGCGTGGAGAGCATGTCATCCAGCCTTTTGCCGATGGAGCCAATGGGTGGCCCGTTTGGGATGTTTCTCCCAGTTGGTTGTTCCACTGGGTGCGAATGAACGTTCCGCATCATGGGGGTGACTACGGGGTCACGATGCGGGTGAACGTTTTGCACCATGGGGTCAGGGCGTGGTGCCCAAGTTGTGGCCATTGGCGGCCTTGTTCTTCCAGGCTCTTGCGGGCCAATCTCGCGCGCATTGAATGTGACAACTGGGATTTTTTATCACGTTGTCTTTTCGCTGAAAAGTGAGTAGAGTCTGAGCTTTCCTCACGGGGAGCTCGAGGCATAGGCGTGCGTGGCTCATGAGGTCTTATGTTGCATGCTCCTGGGATAACTCCTGTCGTCCCAGGATATATTGACTCCGGCTCTTGTTGAGGCCTTGAGTTTGCTACTTGGCCCCTCGAACGTTGACGTCGAGGAGGCCCTGATGTTGAAGCCTGGATGCGTAACACAACGTTTTCTTCTCTCAATCTTTCTGTCTCCTAGAGGAGAGCTTTTAGCTGTCTTTCGCTTGCCAACTGTCTCCTTTCGATGGCTAGGCGCCATTCAAAATTATCATCCTCTCCCCTACCAGATGAACGGCTTTGGGAAGGTGTGGCCATCTTTTTTAGTGACTGAATCAAAGTAAAGAATGTTCCCACAGACGGCGCCAATGTTGATACCTCGAGTCTTCGATGATCCACGTAGTTGCCAGATGGATGGACGCGTGATTTCAACTCATAAAGGTTCTTGATCCAGTCGCTATACCTGCAAGAAGGCATCCGGATAGGGTGTCCGGACGCACCCTCCGATGGTTTTGTTAGCCATGGTCAGAGAAAGGAATATAAATCAGTTGGCCTTTTACCAGGTATTAGGAGGTTTTCAGGGGATCGCCTTCTTCTTTGTCTGAAGGCTTTATATATACAGCTTCAGGGGTAGTGTTCCTCTCATTAACGGTGAGGAGATATTTTATGTTGTTATGATGATAATAGGCGTCAGTAGGAGCATCATCACCCTACGAACGGCTGTCAGAAACCATGGTAGGTGATGCGGCTGTCAGAGATCGTGGGAAGTGATTATGCAGAATGATCGTGGGAAGTGACTTGTTGTCACTTCATCTTGTCTTCTCACTCTACAGGTGATGGGATGTGGGCCATGACTGTTTGTTGTGGTAGCGTGTAAGACTCGCTTTACTTTAATTGATCATCCGGACGATTATATCCGGATGACATATGCTAATTATCCGGATGTATTGTGGAGCAGATGCATCATGAAGGTTGTCCGGATTTCCATGCTCTGCCAGCGTCGTTTGCTCTTTCTTGGATAGAAGAAGCTGAAACGTCATTTGCCTTTCCTTGAGGCGGTCCGGATAGGAGAACTGCCTCAAGCATATCTTTAGGGGAATCCGGATGGTGGTGGTCCGGATGATGATGCGTGCCACGTGTCACTGTGAGATGTGTGCCACGTGTTTCCCAGAGGGAGGGGTCCCTACAGGTGAGATAAGAGATTTTGGGCTACTTGTGAGAGAGTTACAATGAGTATCAGGTTGGGAGTTGCAGGGAGGCATAGTAGGTTTTTTTTAAGGATATTCTATGTAGAGTTACAAAGGGATATTCTCGCTTTCCTAAGGAGTAAGTTTCAAGAGAAGGGATTTTTGAGGTTGCTTGAGAGAGGGAGTTGCTATAGGTGAAATATTTTTCTGGGCAAGGTGCCAAGAAGAGCGTAAGGAACCAACTGGTTCTTCTTTATGAGAGGAGCCTAGTAGTTGCTGGAGTAGGAAAGAGGCTTTCAGGTATGGCCATTTGTGGTTTTTCCCGTATATTCTCTCATCTTTCATACTTGTCCTGTCTTATTCTCTATGATTTCATCTCTGCTTGTTGGGTTGCTGCATTTTGATGATTTATTAGTTTAACATTTGAAGAACTTGCTGCATTTTAATGTTTTACCCCAACAAACATCTTCCACCTTAACCTACTGATTGCTAGACTCATGGATAAAATAATGAAATGGGTTTAGCATATTCATTAAAAGGTTCCCTGTTCTATTCCTATTGTTACTCCTTTGCTCCTCTGTTTTTCCCTGAAAGAGACTATCAAGCTTTAAGACTGTAAATCTAGGGAGGTTGGCTGATGGAGAATGAAGATGATATGAAAAGGAGATTGACAGCTATGGGATCTGAATCTGAAAGTGCCTGCATGAAGATCCAGTTGTGACAAACATTGCTTGAACTTATCGGACTGGGATATTAGCTATACCCTGGCTGCTACTCTTGGAGGAATTGTATATCTATGGGGTACCCAAGAAGTTATATGGGTTTGAGATGCAGGGAGTGACAGTTGAACGATTGGATGATCCTAATGGTGCCGTGCTATATGAAAATTGTCAAAACTCTAATTTCAAATCCACATTTGTTTCGCCATGCATGGCCACACGAGACGTTTCCACCAAGCCACTTGTTCATCGAAGCTTAGCAAAGTACAAGCTTTGGAAGCTGTTGATTATGGTGATGCTGATCCTGGAGGAACTATTGCACTTTATGGGAGGTGGCGAATGGAGCCACTATGTCTGCCTTGCGCTGTAAACGGCATAGGATCGTGCCAAAGAATGAGTAGGGTCAAGTGGATGTATGGTCGGAAAAGTGTCTTCCCCTAGGGACCATGCACTTGAGGGTTCCAAAGGTAATTCCCAATCACGTGACTATGGTGAATGCTTTATCAACCTATGCTGATTTTGGGACGCTTGAAAGGGGTGATTTGAATACATGAATTTATAAGGAGAGGTGAGAAGGAGGCAGTTTGGTGGTTTTCATAGAATGGGTCAAGAGGAGATCAAGGCAGATGAAGTGACCTTGATTACAATGCTTTATGCTTGTAGCCACTCAGGAACGGTGGGCAAATGAGTTATGAGGAATTAGAGAAGCTTCCTGATGACTGTCGCTCATGGTGGATGCTATCATGGCTGAATTGTTTACTCTCTGTCATCTCTTTCCAGGATCGAGTGAAGCAGATGAAATTTATAAAGTATGCATTGTTGTGGGCAGTCCAACTTGGAATTCATGGACCGTGTGAACATGAGCATTGCGATTCTTCCAATGTCACAGGAGTTTAACTGGAACAATGCAACAGTTGGTCTAATTCTGTCTTCCTTTTTTTGGGGGCTATCTACTCACTCAGATTCTTGGAGGCATATGGGCAGATAAACTTGGTGGGAAGCTAGCATTGGGTTTCAGGAAGAAAAGGTTATTTTAGGAGGCAACACATCAAAGGAACCTGTTTCATCCATTCCTTGGAAACTAATTTTTTTTCGAAGACACTAGTTTGGGCTCTCATAATCTCCCATTTCTGCCATAACTGGGGAATTTTTATTCTTCTAACATGGATGCGCTACATGAGGAGCTTGAAACCGAGATCTGTGCAAGCATGTTGGATTCGTTGAATGAATGCATACAGATTTCTAGGCCACTCTTGGATGAAAACCAAATGAAGTCCATTATGGATGAAATAAAGCAGACAACTATACCTATAGAACAAGTTCAGAGGGGAAGATTCAGTAAGCACGGATAATCTGTCAAAGCTGAAGACAGCCACCAAAGATTCTAATGGGATGAAAGGTAGGTTGCAATCTGAGCCCAAATGTGCAGTTAATGATGATGCTTTAGAAGTTTCTCAGCGAGTTGCTGGTGAGCTAGAGGAAGAATTGGGGAATTACAGTGAGTCCTCTATCCCACTGGCAAACGATCATCTCTTTGCTCCTTTCCATTGCCTCCGAATGGCATTGATCCAAAACTTGGGAGTGTTATATTCTACTTAGAAGATATGGAAGAGGCCACTAATCAGACTCTGGAAGCACTAGAAGCCCTGGTATCCAAGATTTTTATGAACATCTCTTCCTTAAAGTCAGCTTATATTCAACTCCAAGTTGCTCATACTCCTTATGAACCTGATAAAATCCAAGCTGCTGATTCCTTCCACATATGCCGCTGCAACCACCATTTGCCTCCGCATCCTAGACTTCCATCAATGCCAGCTTTCCAACACCAGCATTCGTCACAAATGGGCTCTAGTATGGGATTCCAATAATCTGGCAATCAGCTGCATCATTCTCAGCCTGTGTTTCATTCAGGTACTCGACCTAATGCTAGCATTGAGCCTTCCTTTACACAGGCACAGCCACCATTTCCAAGTCAGCTGTCATCGCAATCTTTTAATCAGATTGGAGGCTCACATTTAAGGGCGGAGTTCAGTAATCCTGTTGGAAGCTCCATGCAAGTGGACAGGGGATCTTTTGCTTGGATGCCTCCCCGTCATGAGAGTACCATGGAACACATCATTTGAGGTCTCCAATGAAGAACAAGGTCAGCGCTCCAGGTTTGGGTATTATCAATATGGATGCAGACCACAACAGCATCTATCTCAGGAGTCTTAGAATAAGGTGAAGGTAAAAGTCAAACAATTTTGAGCTTGGAAATCCGATTTGGCGTTCCCATCTGGACCATCATCTTTGTTATAATGTGATCCTCAATAAGTGTCAAATAAAGCCAATATGTACTCCCATCAGGCTTCTTATTTCTAGTAGCAGTATCTACCTAGAAACCGCCATAAGGAACTCGAGAAGCTAATCTGGAATAGTGTTGACGCACCATGAGATATTTCTTTTAGAAGTGAGCCAAGCAAGCGATCTTGAAAGCTGTTCTTGGAGCGACACTAGGCTACGGGCCTGCACTTTTTAAGCATATTATTTTGAATGTTGTTAAGAGGAGTAGTGGGGGAATGCAAGTGATTGATACAATGAAACGAGGCTTTAAATCAGGGTTGCCCTATTGAGTTGATGGATACATGACCATGACGTGCATGTATAAAGAGAAAGCGACATGGCCCATCAAGTGCTCCTCTCGTCGTGGCTGTCGCTTCCTGGTTCCATAGAATCATGGGTACACTCCTCGCTCGGGTGAGGAAGTATAAGTTCTTAGTGGCCCCGAGTGTATATATATCAGCAGCTACACTGTTGCTGAGTTGGGTGGCTGTGTACAAGATAGGGCTAGGGTTAGTGGTTTCGTCGCTGGCGCTGAGCCTCTCAGGGTGGATAATTGTGGTGGCTCATTTGCTGTCACTAAGGATACTACTCGTGCACACAAGAAATGGCATCAGAGTGGCATATCAGATGACATAGAATGGTGGGATTTGTACTCACAACTCCTCATATGATGACTTCAGATGATCAAAAGACTTCAGTGCACTCCCATGTAACGACCCGCACCCAACCATGTAGATATTGTCCGCTTTGGGCCCAAGGGGGCCCTCACGGCTTTAAAACGCGTCTACTTGGTTAAGAGGAGTCTCTACATATATAGCGTCAGGAACATTCTCCCCTATCCGATGTGGGACATTACAAACACCCTCCCATGGGACACAACGTTATATATAGAGTTTTATAATGAAATAAAATTGTAATTTAATTAAATTAGTAGTGTGTTATTAGAAATAAATTGGGAATTTATTAGTTTTATTTAAATAAGGAATAGATTAGTTAAATTATAGATAAATAGTAATAATTGTTTCTCTTATGTTATATTAGGTGAAGAGTAGATTATATTTTTTCAGAATTATTCTTCTCCCAAGCTTTCAAGGACTTCTTTTGAGGTAAGGGAAGTTAATGCAATATTTATAAAATTTAATTATTTTATATGTTATTTTGAATTGTGGAAAAGAAAATGATATTTTATTACCATGCATGGATCAAATTGTTTTGCACTAAATGTTATGTTGGAATACTTTGTTTTATTTATGACACAAAATATGGAGATATTATGTTGTGTAAATTTGAATACTTGAACAAAAACATCACTCTGGTTTATTTGGCCCTTGTCAACGGGATATAATAGTTGGCTATTCGACCCTGTCAACGGGATATAATAGTTGACCTTTACATTTCATGGTGGGAATGTAATTGATTTGGACCCCAGCCTCTAGGGGTTTCGGTTAGAGGTTACTAGTACTAGTAGTGTTTGGTTCCGTCCACCAGGAACAATTTGAGGCTAGCCACCCATTTGAAAAGTCCCACCTAACTGGGCATTTGATATTTGATAACCAGAGTAATGAAAAATTGAATGGATTTGATTGAGTCTGATGTGAAAGTGTTTGAATTTGATATGAAATTGGTTGGTTGAATTTTGAATATATTGGTATTTTTGAAACTCTGATATTTGATGAGAAAAAAAAAAATTGATATCTCCTATTTGAAATGAAAATATTTGATCCATGAATTGCATTAATATTCCTTATTGGGCTGTGAGCTCATTCCCAGTTGTTGAAAATTTTTCAGGTACTCTTAGTTCGGGTGAGGAGTGATGGTTAGGCTGAAGAATGGTCATCATTAGGATTTGACTTAGGATTTTATGTTGGATTTTGTTTAACTATTAGTTATGTTATTTTGGATCATTTGGTATTTGGAAGTTATTTGGAAATTGAACTTTGAGGATTTTAGATTTTGTTTCCGCTACTCTGAGCAGGTATTTGGTAATTGGTAACATCCAGTTACAATATGACTGTTTGGGTCAGATTATACTTTAAGCCTTCGGGTTTGAGGTGTGAAATGACCGTCACGCCCTTGGAGTGGGTCTTAGGGCGTGACATCCCAAGTATTGGTCAACATCAGCCGTCTCGTTAATTGCATATAGCAAAAATAACCGATGCAGCACCTATTTTCAAGATTGAAAAATGGCTTGCCAAGATGAGATCAGAGTGGTCGGCATACCTTGTTACAGATGCAATGTCGGGCAGCTTTGGGATTATTTATGTGACTGTTATGGCAGTTTACTACCGGTTTTCAGGCCAAGATGATATTGACGAGTTTGATGCAAGTGCTGAGGTCAACAAAGAAATTGGTACCGGACCTGATAGTATGAGCGGGGGACCACGAGATTCATGTCGTGGAAGCTGATGCTAAGGACTATAGAGAGCCTCCACCAGCTCTATTGTTTGAGCCTGGTGAGCTTCATTCACGGCCGTTTTGGAGAGTTGGGATTGCCGAGTGCATGGCCACCTTCCTCTTCCTCTACGTCATCATCTCGGCTATTATAGGTGTCGTCAAGTCCCCCAACTGGTGTGCTGTTGTTGGTTTTCAACTGCTCAGGTGCAATCTGTGGCGCGGGTATGAAAAAGGGGTTCCAAAGACATGCCTTTGAGATGCTGGGTGGTGGAATCAATGCCGTGGCTTCTGGCTACCCCAAGCTTGCTGGGCTCGGCGCTGAGATAGTTGGCACTGTCATTCTTGTCTACCCCGTTCTCTCTGCAACTGATGCCAAGAGCAATGTTAGAGACTCACATGTTTCAAATTTGGCTCCTCTCTCAATCGAGTTTGCAGTGCTCTTGGTTCATCCGGCAACCATCCCCATCACCGGAACCGGCATCAATCCTGCTAGGAGTCTCGGGCCGCCATCATCTACAACAAGGGAAATGCCTGGAATGATATGTGGATTTCCTTGGTTGGACCCTTCATTGGAGTTACTCTAGCTACCCTTGGCCACGTGCCACCTTCCATTTCTTCCTTTTGGTTTTAAAAATAGCTTTCTAAATCCCCTTCTTTAAATAATCCAAGTTTTTCCACTTAGAGTCTTACGTATCAAAAATCTCATTTTTAATAAAACTTTGCTGCCATTTTCTTTTCTGGCGAGCAATCCTCACATCTCCTCTGTTTTAAAAAAAAATGTTTTTAAAATAAGTGTGAATTTAATGCCGTAATTCCAAGTGATGGAATTTATGAAATTAGTTCATGCAAAAATAAACGGGCTTTGGTGGGAACCCAACATCAAATGAATTTGCTTTAAAATAAAAATGAATTTTGAATGAAGTGCCATGCATGCCTTTAGTGATTTTGTACTCAATTTAGTGACATATGAGCTACGTTTATGCTTTTTATTATGCACTGACCCCCTCTCTTGATAGCGCATATTGGTTCGCCACCCAGGTACATATTTACTCGCCTCATGGTCACTCCTTATGCTTGTTCGGATTCTCATACGTGTATGATCATTTAGAGTATTCGTTGGTTTATTCATCAATTGTCATGATTGTTTCACTTTAGTAGTAGAGACCCGACTTTAGGGACTTAGAGGGGTGCTACGGTCTTTACCGTACCTTCCCGATAAGTAACCTGACCCCCGAACCCGATCCGATTTTTCGTAGATCACCTTTTCCAAAATAAAGAGTCATACTTAGGGTTTTCTTTCTTATTTTGTTTACCCTTTTTAAAATAAAACAAAAATAAGTGACAACTCCAAATCATTTTCTTTGAATAAATAAAATCATTTTCGAAATAAAAATCGAGTTCGCCATCGAGTGGGAAACGCATGAGCCGAAATGCGGGGTCCACAATAATTTATCAAAAAAATTATATTTCTTATTATTATTGGACAAATAAATAAACATCTCTAATAATGGTACAAGTGTAAAGGCATGCATTTTATGATATCTTTTATATTTCTTTTTGTACTTTTAGAGTTGGAAGAAAGAGGTATTGTGAATATTGTTTGTGTTGCATGATGGGATGTTTTATAAATGTCCAACCTATACTTCTTAGCATACTTAAAATGTTTAAAACTATACGCTTAGACACTATTATAGGTGTCTAAAACTATATCTTGTTCTACTAATCAATTGACGTTTGGACATTTTTATTGTGTCCAATCTTCCAATTTCAGACATCTCCTCATTGTTTAGACTTCCAAATTCAAACAGCACGAAATGAAATTTTTTTTTCTATTGCACTTTTTCAAGATTTCTCACTCTTAAATAATTTCTATATTCTTCTTAATTATTTTTCAACTATTTTTATAATAATTTTTTTTGTCAAAAATTATATATATATGAACTAGTTATGAACATGATTTGAATACTCTTCTATCATTAAATAAGCTTTAGAAAAACAAATAAATATTCTAAAAAAAAACTAAAAATTAAATATAATTGTAAATAAGCAACATGATAGTCTAATAATAATAATAATTAAAATTAAGTTAAAATATAATATGACATTCACTATATATTCCTCTTAAATAATCCGAAATAATATTTAATTTTATTCCTAAGAATTTGTTTCTTTTACTGTTGAAATTAAGTTTAATAATAACTTAATAATTTACTATTACTCAAAGTTTAATTCAATTCACACTAAATCATCTTCTAGATATGTATTAATAATGCATGTATTATGTGTACTGTTGGATCAACATGTAAACATATGTGTATTGATATCACAGTGTGCATAAATTTTGCCATATTTTTCATGTATGATTTCATTTTTTATATTTTAGTCATATTTGTTGGTATCTTACCTACCTTTATAGTATTCAACATACATGTTTTATACTTCTTCGTATTCTTTATACCTTGTTGATATTTTTCATAGTCATTGTTTTTGTCCTAATTATCTATTTTCTAACATAATGATTTTTTTCGTACTTCGATCCCATTTTTTCATATTTTAATCTCAAACTTTATAATTACATTTATAATATTTGTATTTTTTATCATATTCTTCTTATCACCTTCATTCTTTGTACCCATGACCCTGTTATTCATATCTTATGTTTTTTTTCAATAGTTTTCATGTGTTAAATGTGGATTGAATAGAAAAAGATATAATAAAATGAATGTTAATTTTATACAATAATTATTAATCTTATCAACATGACTAACCTCAATTTATTTTTATCAACCCAAGTCAAACCCGAGATAAAACTAAGGCTTTAATATTACTATTTGGATCAAGAATTAGCTTAGACCACGTTTGATTCCCGAAAAATTTGAGGAAAAATATAAAAAATAAAAAATAAAAAGGAAAAAGAGAAGAAATAAACAAATGAAAGCAAATAAAAACTAAATTTAAAATCAATAACTCATTTTTATAAATTTATTTTTTATTTGCTATTTCAAATTTATTTAACTTATTTTAAGTGATTGATATAAAACTTAAATAATTTGAAAATATATAAATTTTTAACTAGTTTTAATCATATTTGATATTTTTTTTTACATATTTTCATTCGAAAACCAAATATAAAAATAAAATAAAATAAAACATTTTTTTAATATTTTTTTTCCTTTTCTTTGTATTTTCCAACAATGAACATACCCTTAAGGTTGGACTTGAGAAAATGAACTTGAGCTTAGAATAAGTGCCAACCCAACCCCAGGGACTTGAAGCACATCCTTACTACCGACTCCTTTCCCAAGCATCAAATTTCTCTTCCTGTGTATGGCTGCTGCCATATCTGTTGGGTTGCAGAGGAAGTGAGTTAAAAGAAAGACGAAGGCAAGAAAGAAAGTGGAGGAGAAAATAAAGAAAAAACAAAAGATGAGAAAAAACGGAAAAAAAAAAAAAAAAAAGCGAGAAAAGAAAAATTAAACAAACCTCCTTTTTGCTAAATTTTCCTACATAATTAACAAATTCATACAACAAAAAAGCAAGCAAGTGAAGAATCTTTGTTTTCCCTTTATTTTTTTGGCTAACTTATACACATTCTTATTGATATTTACACTTGATCCATACAAACATCATCCCTCAACCCTTTCTTCCCAAAACAATTACCTTGCTAATTGCACACCAATTCCAAGAAATCAGAACTCCAAAACAATGCTGTCTCACCAATTTGTTCTCTTGCTAACGAGGATATAACACAAAGCCCAACACGGGGTTGGCTTTTTATACAAAATCCGCTCTACTCCGGAGGGCATCATGGCTGACCGATCATGTCTTTACGTGTGTATGATCCTTGCATGTCAAATACCAGATATATCAGCCACAAACTAATCTTCCACCAGATGATCCCAAGTAAAGTGATAGCCATGTGAGCGCAAAGAAGCTGTCACTGAGATAAATAAATTAATAGCATTAGCCCAAGGACAAGCCAACCAGTTCATAGGGGCGGATACAGATCAAATCATGCCCAAATATGTGTGTCCAAAAGGCATACTATAGGGATGTACTTCCTCCAGCTGGATTGAACAAACTCCAGTGTCTGAAGGATCAATGTTGCTAAAGAATAGAAATTACTCCACAAAAGTGTTTTATTTTACCTTGATGTATTTGATTCTCTGTAGCAAGATCAAAAGCTTTTAAGGTCGTATTCCATTCATACGAGGAGATTGAGGGCCAGAGAAAGTGTGCAGTGGCCTTTTCACAAATGGATGGTCCAGTAACTGACCAGCAGTAGGCCGATCACTAGGGTTGACTTGCAAGCATTTGAGGATAAAATTTCGGGCATCTGATGACAAGGAATTAGAAACAGGAGGAGGTTCACCCTTGCCAATCCTAAATAACGCTTGCATCTGCCAAGCCATATAGAGATATTCCGTTATTAGAACTCAAACTATAAAATCAGAGATGGACTGCATTCCAAGTTATCAAATTGATTATCAGGTAACAACACAATTATTTTCCCTTAGACACCAAAGGCATGTTTGGTACACTGGAATAGGAATGGGAATGGAAACTGGAAATGTACTCCATTTTTCATTCATAACTGGGCTTAGTCTACTTATATTAGAAATGAGAATAGGAATATAAAAAAAAAACCGTTCTCATGGAAACAAAAACACATTCTTGTCAGGAATTTTTATTCCTCTCTTTCACATAATATTGTGATCCACCCCTCCATTCCCATCTCTAAACAGAAACCTCCCAATTAACTTTGCATAGGACTTGACATAGATAACACTAAAACTTGATTTCTTAAGTGGCAAGATCAACGGCAATATCAAGAAGCATATTAACACAAGTCTGGTTATCATATCTTCTGAATACAAGAATAGAGCATTTAAGGAATATAAGGTTGAGTTATGCATGACAACACAAAGCAAGATGCATGGTCAATATTTGCATACACAAAGTACTTGATTGAAGGAAGAGTGCAAATCTACAAGTTTAAAATCTTGCTTTTCAAACTTAGATGGAAGAAAAATTAATATCAAACCTTATGCCAAGAATGTTTCTGTAAAACCTGTTTTCTAGCCCAAAGATGAGTCATTGGTCAAGTTTCAAGAAAGAAAAGTTCCAGAGGCAGTCTGGGTGCCTTTAGAGCTTCCTAGATAACACAAGCAATAATCAAGTCAAAACCTTATTCAGAAACATTCAACTTCCAATTCAGTGATAAAATGTCTGGTGTTTCAAAATGTTAGCAATTGGCAATTCAACAAGATTTTGAATCTGCTAGCATGAGTTCCAGTGTCATCTGCACTGTCCTTCATCAGGGAAGGTCACACAATCAGGAATGTGAGGCTCCTTCACCCAGATTATATGACAAACTGAAGTTACAAAAGAAGAAATTTAAAATTAAAATTTAAAAGAAGAAAAAATCTGGAGTGACTGCAAAATGTCATCTGACAACTGAGAAAAGTTGTTGCCAATGATTCGAGCCTATTTAGTCCTGCACTTGTAAATTGGAGTGTTTGATAACATAAAAGAAAATATTGATAAATCCATGGTATTCATATATGACAGCCAGGACAAGACAGATATTGAGTGGCATTCTCTAAACCAAGTTGATTGAAGAAATTACAAATGGAACTATAGAGAAAAAGAAAGAAACTTAACAGTCTTGCATGAAATAACAATACATAAAAAGGAAAAACATAATTCATAATTGCCAATTATCCAAAGATAAATGGATTCGGATTGAACCTTCTTTTATATATCCAAATCCAACAATCCAGCCTTTCCACTTAAAACCATGTGTTGATAATCACCAAATGATAAGGTGCGTGGATCTAAGAAGCTCTTGGATTCAACCAACCAAATAATTTCAGACATGTTTTTTATTTTAGTGGTTTTATTCTTGAGATGTTACAGGTGTAAATTGTTTTTTGAATCCTTCAAAAAGGGGTAGACTTTGGGTCAAGATCTTCACCCTTGCTTTAAAATCATCAGCATTTTCAAAGTTAGAGCCAAACTCAACCAATTTCCATATCATCAATTTGAATAACAAGTAATTGAAGGGCACAGACAGAAGAACAAAACAAGAAAAAATATTAAAGAAAATAATGTTGTATATCTACGAAATGTCATACGTACGCCTTCCAAGTGGGAATATGGGGGTCGACGAGTCAATATCTCTAACACAGTGCATCCAAGGCTCCATATATCAGCTGCAAGCCCATAGCCCTTATTCTTCCGGTTAACGACCTATAGTTACACAATGAAATCACAAACTCATACTATCTACAAAGAAACAAGAATAATTCATAAACTCAAACTATCTATAAGAAACGCTTGAGCATATTGTGCCTTATAATATAATGTAAATTTTCCTAAATCATTTTGATGCCTAGATTTAGACTTGGGATTTGAGTTTTGAATCCCAACTGCTATATGATTTTTGAATAAAAAATTCATAGATCCATGGTTTTAACATCTTTATAGGGCTCAAAAAAGCTCAAGAGTCCACATTTTGGGACTTAACACCAAATGTAATACAAGATTCCAATAGCCACTTAAAATAGTTAAATATGCTTCCAGAAAAAACTAGCAAATATCCATTAATCCATGAGTGAAAGAAACAACAACGTTGAAAGAGTGTTGCAAGTAGTTAAATTTGAACTTTGTTCCCATAAATATTACCATGCTTATCAGTCAGCCACAACATGCCACAGTAGGGTTGTAACTTTGTTATGGAAGATACAAGTATCAATAATAGGCACACCCAAATCAATAATCAAGTGAAATAGAGGGTATGTATTTTTGTAATGCAAAATTGTTAGGTTGTTCTAAAGGATGTGGCTAAGAGGATGCTAGGCTGCTTATTGAATTGCTACTGTTTTGTTTTTCTTTTTAATTTGTGGTGTGCTTTTACATGGAATTATCGAACTTTACCGCTTGAACAATGCAAAGGCTGAATTGCCACCATACTTTCTTTTTTTTTTTTTTCTTTTTTTTGTCTTTTTTGATAAATAAAACCAAATGCATTACAAAATAAAAACGCCACAAAGACACTCCAAAGCACATAGGACGTATACAAAAAGCGCCTAATAGCACATAAACAAGAAAAGAACCCCAACAACCCCCTCCTTCAACTAGAACCCAACGACTCAATAAAATCAAGTAAAGACAGAGAATCAGTCTCCATATACTACTTTACCCAAGAAAACAAATTTCTAAAAAATAATCTTTAAAAATGAACAAAATGCTCCTTATTCTCAAATGACTTGAGATTTCTCTCCTTTCAAACGTCCAAAATAAATTTAAAGGAGCTACTCTCCAAACTTTTTTCCTCCTTTTGCCCACAAAAGAACTGTGCCACCCTAAAAGAGCCTCCTTTACCATAGCAACTTGCACCCAATGAATACCGAAGAGATCAAACAACAACTGCCAAAGGATCTTAACCAGAGAACAATAAAGGAGGATGTGATCTATGAATTCTTCTTCTTTTTTGCAAAGAAAACACCTATTGACCAAAGATTACCCTCCTTTTTGAAGCTGATCTAAAGTAAAAAAATTTCCCCAAGTTGTCTCCCATGCAAAAAAGTCAACTTTTGAAGGGACCCACGAATTCCAAACTACTCACATTGGAAATGACACAACAACCCCCAATTCCAAATCAGCATATAAATGACTCACAGAGAACTTATTATTGTACAAGTTCATTCACACCAACTTATCTTCCTCCTCTCTATCAACTACCTTTCCTTGCAACTTGAAAAATAAATCTTCAACTTCATCCACTACCCAATCATTCAAAGAACATGAGAAACAAGGGTTTCAATGACCTCTCTTCCCATGTTGAACCCAAAGATCTGCCACCCAAGCCTCTTTTGCAACAGCTAAGGCATATAAAGAGGGGAAGGAAACACACAATGGTTCATCCCCACCCCATTTATCAATCCAAAACTTCACCCTCCTATCACCTGCTACAAAAGGAAAAAAAACCCAAGAAAATGTTTTGTTCCTTCCTAATGGATTTCCAAAGCCTGACTCCATACCTAACTCTAACTTCACCAAAACACCACCCACCCTCTTCCTTTCCATATTTGCCACTAATCAATCGTGTCCAAAAGGCACCTCTTTTAGTGGCATACCACCAACTCCATTTGCACAAAAGCGCCTTATTTAATAGAGACAAATGTTGAATCCCTAACCCGCCCTTGCTCTTCTCCAAAATGTTGATTTCCGTGTGAATATCCCTAATTTGTTGGGATTTTATTTTGTATTCAAACCAGGATGGTTTCCCACTTTTTGTTTTGATTTTTTTTCCTTTTCTTAGTCATGTATCTCCTAGATTGTAGCTAGATTTTTAATTGGTTGATTCGATTCTTAGCATATATAATTTTGATGTTGTACATGCTTTGAAGAGAGATATAGAAATATACCAAGTTTTCTGCATGGTATCAAAGCGGTTTCCCATTGGGATCGACTCCTATTCTCTAATGCCTTTTTTTTTCGGCAACAGGTGACCTGAACCCCCTACTGCTATCTCGCCATGAATGGTCTTCTCCAACCTAGTCGCAAATTGTCCTAGGTTCATTAGTCCAATCCAAACGTGATTCAATCCTGTCACAAATTGATCCAATCCAGACGAATCTTCCGAAATGACTACCAATAGTCAACAATCAGTCTCTGAAGTCAACTCTAGGTTGGAGACCCTCACTTCCAATGACCATAGAGGATCCAATGGCTCTTTTCTTCCCATCACAGGTCACAAGTTGAATGAGAATAACTATCTCCAATGGTCTTAGTCCATTCTTATGTTTATCGGCAGCAAGGATAAGGATAGCCACCTCACTGGAGAAATCGTTCAACCCAAAAGTGATGATCCCATATTTCGAACTTGGAAGACAAAGAATAATATGGTCAAATCATGACTTATCAATTCCATGACCAATGAGATCGGTGAAAACTTTCTTCTCTACAAGACCACAAAAGAGATGTGGGATGCGGTTAAAGAAACATATTCCACTAAAGAAAATACGATAGAACAGGTTGATATCAAGAGTGTTCTTCATGATCTCCGTCAAGGGGATTTAACCGTCACCAATTACTACAATATTCTTGGTCACCACTAGCAACAATTGGATGTTTACGAGTATGATTGGAATTACCTTGAAGATGTTGCTAAGTATCAAAAGATTGTGGAGAAAATATGGCTTTTCAATTCTTATTGGGCCTCAACAAGGACCTTGATGAGGTTTGTGGGAGGATCCTTGGTACCAAACCCCTTCCAACAATCCATGAAGCCTTCATAGAGGTAAAGAGAGATTTATCTATAGAATGTTGATTAGAATGACTAATTCATGAATCTAAATGACGAATCAAAAAATTCTATGGAATCATGAAAGAAGGAAAGATCCTTCGGATCTAGTCATACCATTACATTATATTGACAATTTCAAAAAACTATTGATACTATCATCTTAGTATGATGGCAATCGGGGAAGTATGCCCCCATCGTCTAGTGGTTCAAGACATCTCTCTTTCAAGGAGGCAGTGGGGATTCGAATTCCCCTGGGGGTAAAAAGAAAGGAAATAGATCATGGATTATCAATAATCTTAGAATTGATTCTTCTTGGATCAATGCCCGAGCAAGTAATGGGGACAAACTGTAAATTCATTGGCAATATGTCTACGTTGGTTCAAATCCAACTCGCCCCCCTATAATTCGTTGATCCAACATGAAATACTATAGCCCATTTGTTTGCTAGAAATGTCAGATACAAAATAATAACGAAAGTCAGATTTTCTTATACATACCTACCCCCATTTATTTGTATTTGCTTTACTTATTTGTTTTGTTCCTACAAATTCTGATCTTGCTAATGATCTAGATTCATATTAGGATCTGTAAGTATAAAGTCTAAGGAAAGGAAAAGAGTAAAGAAAAAAAATACTTTTTTCATTGAAACTCATGTTAGGCAAGCAAACTGTTGCAGCTACTACTGAAAGCTCTACTCTTGCAACCGGGTCAGTCCAGCAACAATGGAGAAAATCAGCAACGAAAGGAAAGACCTTGGTGTGACCATTTCAAGAAACATGGTCATGCAAAGGATATGTTGGGACATCTATGGTAAACCTGTAGATTGGATACTGCAGTCAAATGGATGTGACAGCTGAGCAAACAATGCCACACCAATTCCACCTCTCAGCCCAAATCAAAACCGTTTAGCAAACAGCAGTTAGATCTTTTATAGAAACTACTCCAATAGTCACAGCAACCTAAACCACCTCAGCCCACTTCCATAATTAGTATTGGCTCTGTTGCACAAAAAGGTAATTTCTTGAGTGCTTTAAATGCTAAACAGAAAAGGACAAGACCATGGATTGTTGACTCTGGTGCATCTGATCAGACAGAAGATGCAAATGCTTTTGACAAATATGATCCCTGCTCTTCGAATTATTTTGTCTGCATTGCTGATGGATCGTTGTCCAAGGTTGTTGGTTCTAGTTCAGTGACTGTTTCAAAGGACTTGACTCTTCACTCTGTCTTACTTGTTCCAAATCTAGATTGCAATTTGTTGTCCATTAGTAAACTAACAAAAAACCTTAAGTGTGTTGCTAAATTTTTTCCTAATCACTGTGAATTTCAGGTTATGAATTCGGGGATGATGATTGGAAATGCTAAGGTGCATGAGGGGCCCTACCTACTTCAGGCCAATAAGTATCCTAATCCCAGTCATTCTCAAGCCAACAATTCTCAAGCTCATTCTATTCAGTCCAATTCTGTTCTTTCCATTCGTAGTGATAATAAAAATGATGCCATATTGTTGTGGCATTATAGATTAGGTCATCCAAATTTTGTGTATCTTGAGAAAATGTTTCCATCATTATTTAATAAAAATTCCAAGTCTTTTCATTGTGAAATTTGTCAAATGTCTAAACATGTGCATAATTCTTATCCTAACCAAATTTACTAGACTTTTCATCCATTTTCAATGATACACAATGATATTTGGGGTCCATCTAGGATCAAGAACATTTTTGGATCAAGATGGTTTGTCACCTTTATCGATGATCACACTAAACTCACTTGAATATTTCTCATGATAGATAAATCCGAAGTTGGCCAAATCTTCATAAACTTTCATAAAATGATCCAAAATCAATTTTAAGCCTAAATTCAAATCCTCAAGACTGATAATGGAAGAAAATACTTCCATTCTGCTCTGGGTACCTATTTGATGAATCAAGGAATTATATACCAAAGTTCATATGTTAATACTCCTCAACAAAATGGAGTAGCCAAGCAGAAAAATAGACATCTACTTGAGGTTTCCCATTCCATCATGTTCACCTCTAACATTCCTTAAGACTTCTGGGGTGAGGCTGTTCTTACTGCTACATATCTCACTAGAAGAATGCCATCCCATATTCTCAACTATCAAAGTCCTTGTCAAGTCCTTCTCCATTCCTATCCTAATTCTCGGCTAATCTCCTCCATTCCCATCACAGTGTTTGGCTGCTCTGCCTTCATCCATATTCATTCCCAACATTGCTCCAAACTTGATCCAAAAGCTCAAATGTCTCTTCCTTGGGTATTCTCCGAGCCAAAAAGGGTATAAATGTTACCCTTCTACTCAACGGAAAATTTACGTATCCATAGATGTAACATTCTTTGAAATTCAACCCTTTTACCTCAAAACTGATATTCAAGGGGAGAATCGACTACGAGAATATCAGTTTTTAAACATAAATACTAATTTTCTTGATAAGAGTCTTGATTCTTCTTGCCCTTCATCTTTCCTTCCACCCAAGACTGAGACATCTTCCAATCTTCAATCAGAGCCCATATCCAAGACCATACAGCCTTCACAATCTTCAAGTCCTGACCTTCCACCTGATCAAACTCAACATCCAGCCTCACCTATTGTCTATACCATTAAAAAAAAAGGTGGGGTGGGGGGGGGGGGGGGGGGGGGCGCTCAGAAGAAGGGGGAAATCCAAGTGCATCCAATGCAAAACCAAAGTCTGAATCGGATTCGAAAGATTCTGAAAATTCACCAGGTAACACCACTGCTGAACCTCTTTTGAATGAAGCTTCTAATGATCTAGATCTGCCTAGTGCTCTAAGAAAAGGAGTGAGGGGTGAGGTCCTGCACTAAACATCCTTTTCAGAACTTTGTGTCCTATAATGAGCTGTCTCCATCATATAGGGCATTTTCCATGAAAGATAACTAAAGTACAGCTTCCTAGAACTATTCACGAGGCTCTCAATCAATCAGATTGGAGAAAGGTTGTTTTTTATGAGATGAGTGCTTTGGAAAAGACAAGTACATGGGAAATTGTTGATCTACCAAAAGATAAGAATATGGTGGGATGTAAGTGGATCTTTACAATTAAACATAGAGGCAACGGAAGTGTTGAAAGGTTGAAGGCACGACTCGTTGCAAAAGGATTCACTCAAGCTTATGGGGTTGATTACCAGGAGACATTTGTTGCGAAACTCAATGTTGTTAGAGTCTTACTCTCTCTTGCTGCTAATATGGACTGGTCACTAAACCAGTTAGATGTGAAGAAAGCCTTCCTCATTGGTGACTTGGAGGAGAAAGTGTATATGGAGATTCCCCCTGGCTTCAAAGGAAACAATGACTCTTAACAAGGTATGTAAACTTCGGAAAGCATTATATGGCCTTAAACAGTCTCCTCGTGCTTGGTTTGACAAATTCACAAAGGTCATCAAGAAGAATGGTTATACTCAGTGCCAATCTGATCACACCTTGTTTGTTAAGTTCTCTATAGGAGGAAAAATAGCTATTCTTATTGTGTATGTCAATGACAATTCTTACTAGAGATTATGATCAAGAGAAAGTTACTTTGAAAAATCTCCTTGCCAAGGAATTTGAGATAGAAGACTTGGGTGATCTCAAGTATTTCCCAAGAATGGAAGTGTCTTGTCTACGGAAGGAATTTGCATTTCTCAAAGAAAATACATCCTTGATCTTCTAGAGACTAGTATGCTTGGGTGTAAACCTTTAGACATACCTATGGACTCCAATGTCAAGCTTGGCTTAGATCAAGACAATTCTTCAGTTGACAAAGGATATCAACGGCTCATAGGGAAGTTGATATATCTTTCCCACACAAGACTAGATATCGGATTCTCTGTTTGTTTGGTTAGCAGATTTATGAATAATCCTACCAAAGAAATTATGATCTACACTGATGCAGATTGGGTTGGCTCTCCTATAGACCGTAGATCTACATCTGGTTATTGTTCATATGTCTGGGGCAATCCTGTTACATAGCGGAGCAAAAGGCAAACTGTTGTTGCTAGGAGTAGTGCTGAAGCCGAATTTACAGCCTTAGCCAATGGAATTTGTGAGGGCATGTGGATTAAGAGACTATTGGAAGAACTCAAGTTTTCTATTGATAGTCCTATGAGAATTTTTTGTGACAATCAAGCTGCAATTAGTATTGCTAAAAATCCTGTTCATCACGACATGACTAAGCATGTGGAGATTGACCGTCATTTCACTAAAGAGAAGATTGATGAGGGGATTATCACTCTTGGATACATGCCAACAGCTCTTCAAACAGCCGACATCCTCACCAAAGCTCTTCCTAGGGTCAACTTTGAAGAAATAAAGTCCCAGCTGGGCATGTTGAACATCTACAGCCCAACTTGAGAGGCAGTGTTGATTTCTGTGTTAATATCCCTAATTTGTTGGGATTTTTATTTTGTATTCAAACCAGGGTTTGTTTCCCACATTCTGTTCTGATTTTTTTTCTTTTTCTTAGGCGTGTTTCTCTTAGATTGTAGCTAGATTTTTATTTGGCTGATTCGATTCTTAGCATATATAATTTTGATGTTATACATGCTCTGAAGAGAGATATAGAAATATACCAAGTTTTCTGCAAAGTTATATGCAAAACACATAGTGGACCACTTCACAAGATGTATATTTTTATCCAACCTTCCACCTCCCCATAGGAAATCCCTCTCAATTTTCATCGACTCAATCTAACTATCTTCAATGTATGGAACAAAGACAAAATAAATGGGAATACCAGATAAAGTGCTCTTGATGAGAGTTAACCTCCCCCCTTTTGAGATGAATAATTTTCCAAATGCTTGCCTTACTTGTTACTAAATTTTTTACACTTTAATATGAATACATGTTTTCCATGTCTAAAAATGATAGCTCCCCAACTTCAAAACAAATTTGACAAAAGATTTGCAAAATATAGGAAGCAATAAAAAGATTGATTATAGGCCTGGTGGGACCAATTACCCCCCTGGTTGATCTTAAGGCCCAATTAGGTGGCAAGGCCTCAAGGGGTTAGGTGAGGAGGATGTGAGAGGTTCAACGTTCAGGGTACTAATAGGGACCAAAAAAAGGGAAAAGAAAAAAGAGAAAAAGACATATTATCAATCACAAAAATAAAAATTAAGAATTATTTTTTTAAAAAAAAAGAAGCAAAAGAGATTAAATTAAAATCTAAAAAATTAAAAAGAAAAAAAAAAGAATTGGTTATAAGGATGGCAATGGAGTAAATTAACTAGGACCTAACTGCAGAATCCTTCTATTAATATTTTTGTATTAGACTAATTTTCTTATAACAAATAATGAAGCCAAGGTTTCCACCTCTCAGAAAAGAAATCACCAATTCAAACTAATATGAGAATTCTGCAGTTCCGTACATCCACTAATGTGAGTGCATTGGTAGCTGGTTGTGTGGAATTATTAACAGCTCATACATGATGGTAAATCTAAATGCATTGACAGAAAAATGCAAATAAGAGATGACATCAGCTAAGTGTCCATGATGCTAGAGGCCTAGAATATGTGGAGCTGTGAAGGTTCATATGCTGTGGAACCTTAGCTCCGAGCAACAATTTGAAAAAAATAAAAACTAATCAATTAATTGATAGAAAGAGCTTTCTTCCAAGAAAAAACTGAACTACTCCATTTTCAGTTTAGTTATATCACTTCTTTTTCTTAATAAATCGCTTACTAAAGATGGTTCCAGAGACTGCATCACAAGCATGCTGGATCACAATAGAAAAGCCTACTAACATCAACAGTTGAGTAAATATAGTTCTCAATCCAATACAGTATATGAACTGTTCATAAAAATGAAGATATCAAAAGGGAGGAAGCAAACCTCTGGGGCCATCCAGAATACTGTCCCTTTACAAGATTTTACATCATTCAATTTGGTTGCCTGAGAAGATAAACCAGAAATATTATGTTACATCATTCAGCAATTAGAAACAACGGAGACTGTAGCTTTACTGAAGAAAACCACCTTTGCCAATCCAAAATCCGCAAGTTTCACAGAGCCATTTACATCCACCAATATATTAGCACATTTGATATCCCTTGAAAATGAAAGAGAAAAGATTAGTCTTAGAACAGAAAAAAAAAAAAAAAAAATTCTGTAATTAAGAAAAATACTTTGGAAATTATGCTTTCAAGTTGTTGAATATAATGTATTTATAGTATATTATCTTTCCTTGTTAATATAGGTCACATGTATGGTAGTTAGGACTCCTAGCCTTGTATATATATATCTCTCAATTGTAAGTAGACATTATATGAATGAGAATTAAGGTTTTTCTCCTTTCTCTCTCTCTCTTTCAACATGGTATCAGAGCCAAGGAAGAAAACCTAATTCTTTCCTGTTTCCCGTGTCATCAACTCCGGGAAACCTTCCGGTGACTGTGTTTCTTTCCGGTCACCCTCCCCATCTCCCAACACTTTCTGGTCAGTCGGATCATCGTTAGAAACCACTCACCGCCGGCGAAATTTTTCCGGCGAACTTTTCCGACGACCTATTTTTCCGAGATTGACCATACCAGAAGGAGCGCCTGGAGGAGATCTCCAACTTTTGTGAAGGCACCGGCATCAAAAGAGGATCCACGCGCCGGCCACGCGCCATTTTCCGGTCGGCGACTGCATCTCACGCGCCAGCGCGTGAGGGCGCGTGAGGCCTTTTCCGGCGACGCGCCTCCTCCTCCAACCTCGCCTGCAGCCGACCAGCATCCCTACCTACCTGGTTCTCCCATCCGAGCCCTGCACGTACCTCTTTTGGGGATTTTTGTCTCCGTCAGCCCTCCAAGCAGCCTTTCCGGCGAAGTTCCGGCTACTTTCTCTCCACCCCAATCCCTGCACGTGCCTTGGGAAGTGTTCTTCTACCTTTCTGGTGGTACCACGTCGCGATCTGAGGCCGTCTCCCTTTTTCGGTGGTGCCACGCCGCAATCTGAAGCCGTATTAGGGCTCTCTTCGATCCAAATACGTGAATATGACCACCAAAAATCAGATCTTTACCTCTATTATCTCTGGATCTCCTATGATTACCTCAGAGAAATTGGTTGGCAGTGAAAATTATCTTTCCTAGTCTGCCTCTGTTGAACTTTGGTTTATGGGTCAAGGATATGAGGATCACTTGGTTACCAAGGAGGCAGATATCCCTGAGGTTGACCGCGTACAGTGGAGGAAGATAGATGCACAATTATGTAGTGTATTATGGCAATCGATTGATCCCCGGATTCTTCTTCATCTTCAGGCCTATAAAACTTGTTTTAAATTTTGGACTCAGGCCAAAGGATTATACACGAATGATATCCAGCGTCTTTATAAGGTGGCTTCTGCTATTGTCCATCTCAGCCAACAGGACTTGGATCCATCTACTTATATTGGTCAGATTGCCTCTCTTAAGGAGCAGTTCTTGACTGTGATGCCTCTTACTCCTGATGTTGGGGCTCAACAAACACAGCTTGACAAGTTCTTCATGGTCCTTACTCTTATTGGCCTCCGTCCGGATCTTGAGCCTATTCGTGATCAGATTCTTGGTAGTTCATCAGTTCCGTCCTTGGATGATGTGTTTGCTCGCCTCCTCCGTATCTCGTCCACTCAGACTTTGCCATCTGATAGCGCTTCAGATTCTTCTGTGTTAGTTTCTCAAACTACATCTCGAGGAGGACGCAGTGGTACCCGAGGTAGAGGCCAACGTCCTCATTGCACCTATTGCAATAAACTTGGCCACACTCGCGATCGTTGCTATCAGTTACATGGAAGACCTCCTCGCACTGCCCATATGGCCCAGTCCTCTAATTCTCCGCTGCCTCAGCCTCCGAGCTCCTCCGCATCTCAGACATCTCAGACTTCTATTGCCTCTGTTGCCCAGCCTGGTAATGCCTCTGCCTGCCTTACCCACACATCTTCTCTTGGACCCTGGATTCTAGATTCTGGAGCATCTGATCACCTATCTGGTAATAAGGATCTTTTCTCCTCTATTACTACTACCTCTGATTTACCTACTGTTACCTTAGCTAATGGTTCTCAAACTGTGGCTAAAGGTATTGGTTTGGCCCTTCCTCTACCTTCTCTACCTCTCACTTCTGTCCTTTATACTCCTGAATGTCCTTTTAATCTTATTTCCATCAGCAAAATCACTCGTACTCTTAATTGTTCTATTACCTTTTCTGATAAATTTGTGACCTTGCAGGACCGGAGTACGGGGAAGACGATTGGCATAGGACGTGAGTCTCAAGGCCTCTATCACCTCACCTCAGATTCATCTCCTGCAGTTTGCATTTCCACTGATGCTCCTCTCCTCATTCACAATCGTCTGGGCCACCCTAGTCTCTCCAAGTTCCAGAAGATGGTTCCTCGTTTTTCCACTTTGTCGTCGCTTCCGTGTGAGTCATGTCAGCTTGGGAAACATACTCGTGTCTCGTTCCCAAAGCGTTTGAATAATCGGGCAAAGTCTCCTTTTGAGCTTGTCCACACTGATGTTTGGGGTCCTTGTCGGACTGCGTCTACTTTAGGATTTCAGTATTTTGTCACTTTCATTGATGACTATTCTCGATGTACTTGGTTATTTTTAATGAAAAATCGAGCTGAGTTATTCTCTATTTTTCAGAAATTTTATACTGAAATCCAAACTCAATTCAATATTTCTATTCGTGTGTTACGCAGTGACAATGCCAGGGAATATTTTTCAGCCCAATTTACTTCGTTTATGTCTCATCATGGGATTCTTCATCAGTCTTCTTGTGCTCATACTCCTCAACAAAATGGGGTAGCTGAACGCAAGAATCGACATCTTGTTGAGACAACTCGTACTCTCCTCCTCCATAGTCACGTTCCTTTTCGTTTTTGGGGGGACGTTGTTCTTACCGCTTGTTATTTGATTAATCGTATGCCCTCCTCTGTCTTACACGATCAGATTCCTCACTCCCTTCTTTTCCCTGACCAACCACTTTATTTCCTTCCTCCTCGTGTCTTTGGTTGTACTTGCTTTGTTCATATTCTCACTCCTGGACAGGACAAGCTTTCCGCCAAAGCCATGAAGTGCCTCTTCTTGGGATATTCCAGACTTCAGAAGGGTTATCGTTGTTATTCCCTTGAGACTCATCGATACTTTATCTCCGCTGATGTCACCTTCTTTGAGGACTCACAATTCTTTTCCACCACTTCTGAGTCTCTTCCTGTTTCTGAAGTCTTGCCCATTCCCATTGTCACCCCACCTGATGCTATGCCCCCTCGACCACTTCAGGTTTATCATCGTCGCCCTCGTGTCGTTGCTCCTCTCCCTTTTCCTGAGGCACCTGCTGACTCACTTCCTATTCCTTCGGCTTCACCTGCCCCGGCTCTGCCTTCTCCTAATGAGTTACCCATTGCTGTTCGGAAAGGTACTCGCTCTACTCGTAATCCTCATCCTATTTACAATTTTTTGAGTTATCATCGATTATCTTCACCCTATTTTGCTTTTGTTTCTGCTATATCCTCTGTTTCTCTTCCAAAGAGCACCCATGAAGCTCTTTCCCATCCAGGCTGACGACAGGCAATGGTGGATGAAATGGATGCTCTGCACTCTAATGGCACTTGAGATCTTGTTGTTTTACCCTCTGGTAAATCTACAGTTGGTTGTCGTTGGGTCTATGCAGTTAAGGTTGGTCCTGATGGTCAGGTTGATCGCCTTAAGGCCCGCTTAGTTGCTAAAGGCTATACTCAAGTTTATGGTTCTGATTATGGTGACACATTCTCACCTGTTGCCAAGATTGCTTCTGTCCGCTTGCTTCTCTCCATGGCTGCTATGTGTTCTTGGCCTCTTTATCAGTTGGATATTAAAAATGCCTTCCTTCATGGTGATCTTGCCGAGGAAGTTTATATGGAGCAACCTCCTGGTTTTGTTGCTCAGGGGGAGTCTGGTTTAGTGTGCAGGTTACGCCGTTCTCTATATGGCTTGAAACAATCTCCTCGAGCATGGTTTAGCCGTTTTAGTTCTGTTGTTCAAGAGTTTGGCATGCTTCGCAGTACAGCAGACCATTCAGTTTTTTATCATCATAACTCCTTGGGGCAGTGTATTTATCTGGTTGTTTATGTGGACGACATCGTCATTACAGGCAGTGATCAGGATGGTATTCAGAAACTAAAGCAACATCTTTTTACCCACTTTCAGACCAAAGACTTGGGGAAACTCAAGTATTTCTTGGGAATTGAGATAGCTCAATCCAGTTCTGGTGTGGTCCTTTCCCAAAGGAAGTATGCTTTAGAAATCCTGGAAGAAACCGGTATGTTAGATTGTAAACCGGTAGACACACCTATAGATCCGAATGTCAAACTTGTACCAGGACAGGGGGAGCCTTTAGGAGACCCCGGGAGATATCGACGGCTCATAGGTAAATTGAACTATCTCACCATTACTCGTCCAGACATTTCTTTTCCTGTGAGTGTTGTTAGTCAATTCCTACAGTCACCATGTGATAGCCATTGGGATGCCGTAATCCGTATTCTTCGATATATCAAAAGTACACCAGGCCAAGGTGTATTGTACGAGAACAGAGGTCATACTCAAGTTATTGGTTACACAGATGCAGATTGGGCTGGCTCACCCACAGATAGACGTTCCACTTCAGGGTACTGTGTTTTTATTGGAGGTAATCTAATATCTTGGAAGAGTAAGAAACAAGATGTAGTGGCCAGATCTAGCGCTGAAGCCGAGTATCGAGCTATGGCTTTGGCAACATGTGAACTCATATGGTTGAGACATCTTCTTCAGGAGTTGAGATTTGGAAAGGATGAACAGATGAAACTCATCTGTGATAATCAGGCCGCATTACATATTGCATCCAATCCAGTCTTTCATGAAAGGACCAAGCATATTGAAGTTGACTGTCATTTCATTAGAGAGAAGATCGCATCAGGATGTGTTGCTACAAGTTTTGTCAATTCAAATGATCAACTAGCAGACATCTTCACTAAATCTCTCAGAGGTCCTAGGATTAAATATATTTGTAACAAGCTTGGTGCATATGACGTATATGCTCCAGCTTGAGAGGGAGTGTTGAATATAATGTATTTATAGTATATTATCTTTCCTTGTTAATATAGGTCACATGTATGGTAGTTAGGACTCCTAGCCTTGTATATATATATCTCTCAATTGTAAGTAGACATTATATGAATGAGAATTAAGGTTTTTCTCCTTTCTCTCTCTCTCTTTCAACACAAGTCTTCCTTTCATATTATTCCCCCACCCCCAAAACACACACACACACACACAAATTCATAGTTCTATCCTTGTGATTCTTGCACGAAAGCATTGCAGTTATGCCTCACCCAATAGATATTTCCTATTCTAAGCCACACTATTGCCATAGCTTTTGCTCCTTTGGTTATATGATGACGGTCATTTAGTGAACTTGATTGCAGATTTGCAGTCAACTACAGTGGAAGCAACAAAATAGATTTAGAACTTGTATTTCCCTCCATATGTACTATGTTTACATATTCAAGGACAACATGGGAGAGAGGGAGAGAGGGAGAGAGTAACATTTAATCGTTCAAAAGATTCCATACAGGAAGATTGGGTGGAGTTAGTTGCACTAGGAGGAACGGATAGAGAGTTGTGGTGGAAAGGGAGAAGGCAAAGAGAGAAGTTGCTTGTCATGGTTCCAAATTTCTCATGAAGGGAGATTATGATTGAAGCAGTCAGGGAGGGAAGGAAACGGAAAAGGAAAGCTGAGAGAGAAGAGGAAGGAGCTTCTTTTCATGATTCAAAACATGAACATAGATAAAATCGAGCTAATCAAAGGAAGAGAGGGAGACGGGGAAGACAGAGAGAAAAGCTTGTTAATTCCATTTTAAGTTTCCAGAGTCCCCATTAAAGAAGATTGAGAATGAGTCCATAGGGAGAGAGGAAAAGGGGGTTAGGGCAAAAAAGGGGAGGAGAGATCTAAAATTTTTCAATTCCATTTCAAGGTTCAAAAGTTCCGAATGGGGAAGATTGGAAATGAATCAATAAGGAAAAGAGGGGGTGGAGGGAAGGAGAGAGAGAGAGTAGTTGCTTTTCATGGTTCAAAACATTAAGGGAGATTAAAATTAAGTTATTTGGGGAAGGAAATGGAGAGAGGGAAAGGGGAGAGGAAGAGAGCCAAGAAATTTGTTGATTCAATTTCAAGGTGCAAAAGTTCCATTGAAAAGAGACTGAGAACAGGTCAATGAGGGAAGAGGAAGAGAGGGAGAGGGAGAGGGAGAAGGAGAGGGAAAGATCCAAAAATTTTCAATTCCAATTCAAGGTTCAAAAGTTCCTATTAAGGGGGATTGAGAATGAGCCAATAGAAGGTGGCAAAGAACGAGGGAGGGGGGTGAGGATGCATGCAGGACAGAGGGAGAGATCCAAAAATTTTCAATTCCATTTGACATTTCAAGAGTCACTATGAAGGGAGATTAAGAATGAATCTATAAGAGAATTGAGGAAGCAGAGGGCATAGTGAGAGTGGGAAATGAATTCCATTTCAAATTTCAGAATATCCTATGAAGGGAGGTTGAGAATGAGTAAATAGGGAAAGAAAGGAGCCAAGGGAGAGTGAGAAATGAGGGGAGGGGGAATGGGAGAGAGAGTGATATATCAAACAATTTTCAATTCCATTTCAAGGTTCAAGAGTTCCTATGAAGGGAGATTGAGAATGAGTCAAATGGAGATGAGATTCTTTGCAGAGAGAGGAAGAGATGGAGTGAGTGAGAGATAAAGTGCTTCTTCCTCTTATAATTCTCTCCTTGAAGGGAAATAAAATGCAGTGATCTAGGAAAGTAAAAAGGTGGATGTGGATGCAAGCAAGACCCAACATTGACAGAATACAAATTGATGTTTAATGCAGCTAACTGCATGATGCAACTCAAATGGAGATGGATATGGGGTTTCTTGTAGTTAATTCACAAATGAAGTCGTTACAAGATAAACCAAATCACAATTTGAAATACAACAAATGGTAGATTTTAGGAGAGGAATAACTTATTAGGATAGATTGTCAAGACAAATAACTTATCAGGATATATTGTGCTCTATACTTAATTACACACAAAATGTTAAGTCCACAGAACAATTTCAAGATATTCTCACAAGGCTTTGAATAGAAATTAATCTTGTTAATAATGTATTCTAGAGCTTAACTAATATATTAGGATTAGTTAGGATTTCAATATTAGTACCTACTTTATAGATTGATTTATAGTAATTATCTTTGTATAGTTAACTTCCTAATATAGGACTCTTGTGCATATATATATCAGCTAGGATGTAACCTAAAAAAATAACCTACAGAATATACGAGTAAATTTTCTGTCCTGCTTCACTATTCTAAACATGGTATTAGAGCAAGTTCAACTCTAACCCTAGCCACCTCTTAGTCTTGGTGATCCTTCTTTTTTTTTTCCCTTTTTAGTCCTAGTTTGTTTGTTGTGAGGGTAGATCAATCCCCTCTTCTGTGATTAATCAGTTTGTGCCTCTGTGTTTGAGGTTGTGTGCCTTGTGGTAATTATATTTGTGATTCAAGATGATGGATAACATGTCTACTTCAGATCTACGTGTTTCTGTTGGTACAACAATGAAGTTTAATGGAAGAAATTATGCTCTTTAGTCCCAAGCTTTTCATACTTTCCTTGGTTCCCAAGGTTGTGACCATCATCTTGTTGATAAAATGTTGGATCCTAAGGATTCCAAGTATGCAGCATGGCATCAGTCTTACTGTGCAGTGAAGACATGGATGTTGAATTCCTTGGAACTTGAGATTACTGTCTGTTGGTCTGGCATCAACTGCTAAAGAGATGTGGGATGCCATCAAAGAGATGTTTTCTAATGATGGTAATAATTCTCATATATTCTCTTTGTTTCAACAATTTGTTGATAATAAACAAGGTGAGAGGTCCCTTCCAGAATTCTTTGCTGCCTATAACATCAATGAATTTAATGAGCTTCTACCTCTTTCTACAATTTTAGAGACTCAGAAGCGTCAATGGGAAAACCTATTTGTATGTGGTTTTTTAATGAATCTAAATGAGCAGTATTACACTCTTAGGAGTCAATTGCTTGGGGACAGTACCACGCCTACGCTTCAGTCTGCTTTCTCTAGCCTACAATTTGCTTCTCTAATCTTGTCCTCCCCTGGTGTGGATCTTGAGCATTCTGCCATGGCTGCACGTGGCCGTGTGCGTGACACTGGAAAGAGCAAAAATTGTGATAGATTATGTGAGTTTTGTGGTAAATGAGGGCACACTATGGATCAATGTTGGGATAAGCATAGTAAGCCTGATTGGGCTACCAAAGGTGCTAAGTTGTCCAATATCCCTAAAGCAGCAGCTGCTAATGGATCTACTTCTTCTTCAGCCATTCCTCAGGATGTTATTCAAATCTCTAAGGAGGAGTATGATAGGTTGCTTCACTCTCAACCAAGTTCTATTGCCTCCCATGCCCTCCAGTCAGGTACTGGGACACTTGCTGCCTTTTCTTGTAATTATTGGTTAATAGATTCAAGTGCATCAAATCATATGACTGGCGATCAGCATCACTTCAACAACTTTACACCTTGTCAGTCTCTTTCACCTATTACTGCTGCCGATGGTTCTCTTTTGTGTCTAGTTTTGGTATTGTTCATACTTCCTCTCTTGAGCTTAATCAAGTCTTACATGTCCCAAAATTGTCATTTAATCTTCTTTCTATTAATCAAATTACAAAATCTTTGAATTGTTCCGTGACTTTCTTTCCTAATCATTGAATTTTCCAGGATCTCCAGAGAATACAGTGGACACGACTCTGAGTCAGGGGGCGTCTACTATCTTACTCATGATTCTTCATTTGTTGCTGCTGCTGCTGGGGGTGTCTCATTATTGGCATTGTTGGTTAGGTCATCCTAACCTTTCTTGGTTAAAAAAAGTTGTCTTTTAGTGAGTCTGTTTCTGAAATAAATTGTGATGCGTGTCAATTAGGAAAACATCACAGAGTGTCATTTCCTTCTAAAGAAAGTAGAAGTTTACGTCCTTTTGCTTTAGTGCATTCAGATGTGTGAGGTCCTTGTCATTATTCTACCATGTCAGGTTATAGGTATTTTATTACCTTTGTGGATGATCATTCTAGGATCGCATGGATTTTACTTGTTAAAAGATAGATCATCTGTTCTTATTGTATTTCAAACCTTTCATAGTGAAATAAATACTCAATTTTCTTCTAATATTCGTGTGTTAAGATCTGTTATTGTTTTAGAATATATGAAATCTGATTTCTCCAATTTTTGTTCTTCTAATGGAATTATTCATTAAGCATCCTGTGCTTATACCCCACAGCAAAATGGTGTGGCAGAGCGTAAAAATAGACATCTTCTTGAGGTTGCTTGCACCATTATGCTTCAAATGACTGTGCCCAAATCTTTTGGGCATGATGTTGTAATTACTATAGGATTTCTTATTAATAGGATGTCATCTTCTACTCTTGGAGGTGACATTCCTTTTAAATGTCTTTTTCCTGACTCTCCACTTTTTCCTCTTCCTCCTCATATTTTTGGGTGTGTGTGCTTTGTTCATCTTTTTGAGACTGGTATGGATAAGCTTTCTCCCAGAGCTATTCGTTGTATTTTCTTGGGGTATTCTTGAACTCAAAAAGGGTACAAGTATTATCATCCGGTCGCTAAAAAGAGATCTGTTTCTACAGATGTCACCTTCTTTGAGTCTGAATCGTTTTTCAAAGTTTCTACTAACAAACTGTCTGTCCCTCTTCCTGCTCCTGTGTATACAACTATTCCATCTTCAAAACCCTTACAGGTTTACACTAGGTGAAAAGCTTTGCAAACCCCTTGTGCTCCAAAGGCATCTCCTACTCCAATGTATCCTACTGGTGATTCTACTCAACTGATTTGCCAATTGCTCTCCAAAAAGGTAAACGTTCTTGTACTCAGCATTCCATTGCTAGTGTTGTTTCCTTTGATCGTCTTGGTTCTTCTTTTTGTCGTTTTACTTTGTTTTTGTCATCTGTATCTATTCCTAAGGATTACCAAGAGGCTATTCAGAATCATAATTGGAAAAAGGCTATGGATGAGGAGATGTTGACTCTTCTTACTAGAGGCACATGGGATTTGGTACCATTACTTGAGGGGGTTTGCCCAGTTGCACGTAGATGGGTTTTTACTGTAAAGTACCATCCCAATGGTTCTATTAAGACGTATAAAGTACAGCTGGTTTCCAAACAGTACACACGAACACAGGGTATTGACTTTTTTTATACTTTCTCTCCTGTTGCTTGGCTAAGATCTGTTCTTGTACTTATATCTGTGGCAGTCAATAAAGATTGGCCGATGTAACAACTAAATATATATATTTTTTTTTTTTTTTTTTTTGATAAGCAAACACATATATTATCAAAAGGCAAAAACGCCTCAAAGTATACAGGAAGTATACAAGGCGACGGGGCCTCACAAGCTTACCAAAAAAACAACAAAAAACCAACCAACCCTTAGCTGGAGGCTATCCACTCCAGGAAACCTATAAGGGAGCGAGACTCCGCACCACTATACAATTTTGCCCACCCCCACAAATTACAAACAAAAGAATGCTTAACTCTTTGAATAGCTAACTCCCCCCCCCCCCTAAATGCTAATCTATTCCTCTCCTTCCATACCGTCCAAAAAATAAATAACGGTATGGATCTCCAAATTTTCTCCCTCTTTTTTCCCACAAAGCTACCCTTCCAGCTAACAATCACCTCCTTTACAGATTCTGGGAAGACCCATTGGGCTCCAACTAAGCCAAGGACAATCCCCCATAACACTTTAGCCACTGTACAATGTATGAGGAGATGGTTGACGTTTTCCTCATCCATGCCGCATAAGTAACAGCGATTAGGAAGCTGCCACCCTCTCTTTTGTAGCCTATCAAGCGTAAGAACCCTCCCCCAAGTAGCTTCCCACGCAAAGAACGCAAGCTTTGAAGGAACGTTCTCCACCCAAATGCCCTTTTTCGGAAAAAGCAGGGTACTATGGCTGATCAGCAGCTCATACGCTTCCTTAACTTCAAACTTCCCATTCTTCCCCCCCTTCCAAAGAGCCAAGTCCTCTTCCATGGTGATTCTTTGACTCCTTAGGATTTGTAGCAATTCAACAACCATATTCAGCTCCCAATCATTAAAGCCCCTCAAAAACCTTAAGTTCCAACTTCCTAGGTCAGAATTGTGGTCCCATAACTCCCCCACAGTGGCACTCCTTTGGGCAGCCATATTGAAGAGTTGAGGGAATCTACGAGCCAACTCCACCTCCCCACACCAAGGGTCCTTCCAAAACCTGATTTTGGTGCCTTTTCCGACTTTAAAATTCATTTTGTCCCAACACCAATCAGCTTCTTTCATGACCTCCTTCCAAACCCCAACCCCAAAAACCCCATTTGCCTTCTTAGTCCTCCACCCAAATTCCTCTTGCCCATATTTTGCCACAAGAACACGTTTCCACATTTCCTCCTTAGCATTAGCAAATCTCCACACCCATTTTCCAAGAAGGGCTTTGTTCAAAGGGATTAACTTCCTCAACCCCAATCCCCCCTTCTCCTTGCCCATACACACCCTCTCCCAATTGACAAGGTGGGCTTTTCTTTCCATACTTCCCCCTCCCCACAAAAAGTCTCTTTGCAACTTTTCTAGTCTTCTTGCCACTACCCTAGGCATACGGAACAGGGACATCTGATAAAGAGGCATGCTAGCCAGGGTACTCTTTATGAGTGCAATTCTTCCGCCCTTTGATATGTATTGCCGCTTCCAAAGGGCCAACTTCCACCTCATCCTTTCCTCCACCCCATCCCACACGCTCCCAGCCTTATTGGGCGCACCCAGGGGCAATCCCAGATAAGTTGAAGGCAACTTACCTACCTTGCATCCCAACTCCACCGCCATCTCAAGAATCTCCTCCACCTCCCCTACGGGAATGATCTCACTTTTAGCCAAATTTATCCTCAGCCCTGAAGCGGCTTCAAACCAACATAAAATCCAGCTCAAAAATGTCATATCATCTTTCTTAGCCTCACAGAAGACTATGGCATCATCCGCAAAAAGAAGGTGGGAAATGTTCACAGCTTGCCCCCTGCCCCTCTGAATCCTGCACCCGGAAATGCAGCCCCCTTCCACAGCCCTCCGAATAAAGGCGCTCAACACCTCCATCCCCATAATGAACAAGTATGGGGATAGGGGTCGCCTTGCCGAAGTCCTCTAGAGCTGGAGAAAAAGCCAGCTGGTTCCCCATTAATTAACACTGAGAACTTTGCAGTGGAAATACAGCTCCATATCCACTTTCTCCACTTAACCCCAAACCCCATTTTTTGCATAACCCTCATCAAAAACTTCCAATTCACACTGTCATACGCCTTTTCAATATCTAACTTGCAGATCAGGCCTTTTTCCCCTCTTTTCTTCCATGAGTCAATCACCTCGTTTGCTATTAGGGACGCATCCAAAATCTGCCTATTCATGACGAAAGCGTTCTGGTCTGAAGAGACCACTTTACCAACCACGTTTTTAATCCTATTGGCCAGCACCTTAGCCAAGAGTTTATACAGCCCGCCCACTAGGCTGATCGGCCTGAAATCCCCTAGCTCCTCCGCTCCTCCTTTTTTTGGGATTAGGACTAGAAACGTGGTATTGAGGCTCTTGAGAAAAGCCTTTTGCTCATGGAACTCCTTGAACATCTCCAAAATCTCCTCCTTTACAAACTCCCAGCAGAATTGCCAAAAGGCCCCCGTGAAACCATCCGGCCCGGGAGCCTTATCCCCATTCATGCCCATAAGGGCCAAATGGACCTCCTCTTCCGTAAAGGGGAGCTCCAAGGTGTCCGCCTCTTGTTGGCTAATCTGGTTCAAGTCTAACCCCCCTATATCTGCCTTCCACTCCGAGTCTTCCGTTAGCAACCGTTGAAAGGCATCTACTATTCCATTCTTCACATCTTGCTCCTCTGAAAGCCATACCCCATTAATTTTTATTTTATCCATGGACTGCCTTCTTCGGTGAGCGTTTGCCATTCGGTGAAAGTACCCCGTATTTCTATCCCCTTCTCTTAGCCACAGCTCCCTTGAGAGCTGTCTCCAGTGTATCTCCTCCAGCCTAACCCATTTTGCGTAATCATCTTTTACTTCTTTTCTCCTTGACAGCTCCTCCTCTGTCAGGCCCCTCTCACCTTCCACTTGGTCCCAATAGTCCACCTGCTGCAGTGCAGCCATCTTATTGCTCTCCAGATTCCCAAACACCTCTTTATTCCAGACCTTTAAATTCTGCTTAACCACCTTTAGTTTTGTAGCCAGCCTATAGCTAGCCCTTCCACTCACTGACATCCCCTGCCACCAACTCCGCAATAGGTCTTTGAACCCTTCCACTTTCAGCCACATGTTCTCGAACCTGAAAGGTACTGGACCTCTTTTTATACCACCCCCCTCAATGATAATTGGAAAATGGTCCGATATGGGCCGGGATAATCTCTTCTGGGTCACATTCCTAAACTGATCAAGCCAGCTGGGTGAGACCATAAACCTGTCCAGCCTGGCCCAGGCTTGATTTTGAAACCCCCCACTCCACGTAAAAGTTCCACCTTGAAGAGGAAGGTCAACAAGCTCAAGGTCGTTCATAACCTGAGCAAATCTCCTCATGGCTAGTGAAATCCTCCCCTGCCTGCTTCTTTCCCCTTGAGAGAGAATCACATTAAAATCTCCCCCTACACACCAGGGTTCACCCCAAAGCCCTCTTATGGCTCCAAATTCCTCCCAAAGGCACTCCCTATCCTCTTTGGTGAAAGGGCCATAAACACCCGTGAACACCCATATTGCCCCATTTTCCACAGTTCTGAATTTGCAGGAAATTGAAAATTGGCCCTCCTCCCACTCCAACAGCTCCAAAGACCTCTTGTCCCAACAAATCAGAACGCCTCCCGCTGCCCCAGCTGCTTCAATAGTTCTCCAGTCTAAAAATCTCCCCACCCCTAAACTTTTCACCATCCCATCCGTCATCAACTGTATTTTTGTCTCTTGGATACAAAACAAATCCACCTTCTGTTTTCTAATCACAGACTTAATAATTCTCCTTTTATTAACATCATTTGCCCCCCTCACGTTCCAGCTCAACATTTTAAGATTCATTAAACAAACAGAGTTGGCCCCCTCTACTTGTTAGTTGACTATTTTTCTTGTCTTTCCCCTTGTATTTGACTGAACATTCCAACCTTTTGAGCTCCCTTTCAAACTTTGATTTTTCCAGTAATCCTTTGCTATGGATCCTTTCCCGTCTTTTTCTGATTTTGGACAGAAAGTCCAATATTTCTCTCTCCAGGCCTTCTACTGAAAATCCCAGAAGCTTGCTAAATTTAGCCAAGCTGCTATCCTCCCATTTAGTCTCCTTCTCGCTCCTTTGAGCCTGGGACTCCATCAAAACTGGAGTGCATTCCGGGTTCTGGACTTCTAGAGCATCACTATTAATCTCAATCAGGTCCCAGCAGTCCTCTCTACTCACTGAAGGCCCCCCTAAGGCTGCGGGCTCCATCTTGCTTTCCTTCTGGAGGCCCGCCCTTATTTCCCCAGAGTGGTCGCAAGACTCCCTCTCCAGAGTCCGACCAAAAAAATTAGAAGAAGAAGAAGAAGACTCCACAACCCTTAGATTAGAGACAGACCCATACCTTAAGGCTTCATCCATGATCGCCCTCTCTGCCACTGAACACTGGAGAGCCTGCTGCTGCATCCCATTTGCCTCCTTTTCTCGGCACTTAATGAATTCCTCTTCCAGCTTTAGGCCCAAGCCATCTCCATAGTCCATGCCCTTCTTTTGGACCCTCGTTTGGCCCAGGCCACCCCCCACCTTTATAGCAGGCCCATGAGATAAGAGATCAAGCCCATCAGATGCCTTTCCCTCAGTCGGCTCACCTTCTTTCCCCATTGCAGCCCATTCAACCTTCTTATTTACAGGCCCACCTTGCGTAATTTGACCATAATCCCACTTTTGGCCCTCTGGGTCACAGCCCAAACCAGATGAGCTTGACCCATCACCTGCGAATCCGGATCTTTGCCGGTTCGCCCGCCCAACTAAAGCCCAATTTTCAAAATTTCTCACCTGCTTTCCCGTCCCATCTTCTGACCGGCGCTGTTCCTTGGGTACAGCGCTCAGATTTTCTCCCACACGCCACCCCGCGCGTGGTTCTTCCTCACCTCTAACCTCCCCTCTCTGTCTCCCACAGCCGTCTCGGCCATCCCCCTTTTTCTTCCTTATCTCCGGCAAGATCTCCCACCACAGCGTCACAGCGTACACCTCCCCCTCCACCCCTATCTCCATCGAACTCGGCAATACCCCTTCCGGCAGCTTTACTCTGATCCTTGCCCATTCCATGTCCTCCTTCCTCTCCGTCAGAGGATCGACATCCAAGAAACCTCCGCACGCCTCGCCCATTCTCTTCAGAATCGACGGCACCCACAATGAAATTGGTAAACCCACAATTCTAACCCAAGCTTCCTTCCTATTTTCCCCCCTGGAGCGCATCCAAACTTCGGACTCCACACCTCCAAACCCATTTGGATCCCTCCCACTAGTCTCTCCCCCGAGGCTAACACCTTCTCGGCCTCTTCCGCTTTTTCAAACTCCAACAGGGCACAGCCTTTCCCCAATCTAGCCAAACCCAGCTTACCTCTCAAACCCCACGCTCTTGCCGCTGCCCACCCCAAGCACGCCAGGTCTTCTTCACGCGCTGAGCTAGGGCTCCATTTGCCTATCAGGCACTGCCTCAATCTACTCACATTGTTCTTTGTTTCCTCCTCCTTTATCTCCACTCTGAACCTTGTTGTATCCCTGAGCTCTAAGCCCTTGACCACTTCCGCGTACAGCTTGCCCGACTCCCTTACTCCTTGGTCACTTTCCTTTTCATCGAGCCAACACCCTTCCCTCCGTAGAGCCTCTTTCACAGCAAGCCATCCTCCCTTTTCCTTCCCCCCTCTTGGTATACAAATACCAAACCTCCTCTTCTCCATGTCCGTCACCCCCAGACGGATGAAGCACCCGGCCCTATTCGCCTCTCTCACCATGGAATAAAATCTCCCTTTCTCCTTCCAGCCCTTCTCCCATCTTCCTTCTTCCCCGTTCCTCAGACACTGAGACAACCCTTCTAAGACCAATCCCACGCTCGCCGGCCCCAGTCGGACCCAAGACACTAACTCACCCTTGCTTTCCGAGATCACAACATGGCGCTTTCCATTTCTCTCCTCAGTTTCTACTTCGAACAGCTTCGATTCCACCACAACTCTGTTTCCTTTCCTCCTCCCGCGATTCTCCGCCCGAGACTCCCCTTCTTTGCTTTCGACCCCACGAAACCCCTCACTCTCACTCTCTCTCATCTCACAGGATAAGTTTAAATTTTTTTAATGTAACAACTAAATATAAAGAACACATTCCTTTATGGAGATCTGACTGAGGAGGTTTATATGGAGCAACCACCTGGATTTGTTGCTCAGGGGGAGACTCATTTGGTGTCTAAACTACAGAAGGCTATTTATGGTTTGAAGCAGAGTCCTAGAGCTTGGTTTGACAAATCAGCCAAGTAGTTTTTGCTGCAGGATTTAGGCCAAGTCAGGCTGATCATTCAGTCTTTGTGTGACATAGTTCATCTGGCATTGTGGTACTTATTGTATATGTTGATGATATACTCTTGTCAGGTAGTAATGTGACTAGTATTGAAGAAACCAAGAAATACTTGGAGCAACAATTTGTTACAAGAGGTATTTTCTTGGTATTGAGGTTCTTAATGGTAAACAAGCTGTAATGCTATCTCAAAGAAAGTATGCAATTGATATTCTATGAGAAACAGGCCTATTAGGGGCAAAACCAGCAGATCCAATGGAACCTAATCTAAACTTGTGGAAGGAGGATGAAGACTTTGAGGACAGTGCATCGTATAGATGGCTTGTTGGGATGCTTATTTATCTAACAGTGACTAGACCAGATTTTTTTTTTTTTTGATAGATAAAGTGAATTATATTAAACAGAAAGAGGAAACACCAAAATAGTGCCCTCTAAGTATACAGGGAGTATACAAAAGCAGCCCAAAGGCTCGAAATCAAGGGAGGAAATAAACAACAACCCCTACCCTTACTAGACCAGATATTGTGCATGCCATGGAACTAATTAGCCAGTTCATGGAAAAACCTAAGTGTCACTGGGAGGCTGCTTGTAATATTTTGAGATATATTAAAAATCCTCCAGGAAAAGGGTTGTGGTTCAAAAAGAACAAACATAGGAATTTAGTTGGTTTTTTAGATGCCAATTACACTGGTGACAAAGGGCATAGAAAATCCACAGGTTATTGTATTTTTGTAGGAAGTAATCTAGCAACTTGGAAGAGCAAGAAGCAGACAGTTGTGCCTAGGTCTAGTACTGAAGCCAAATATCGTGCCATAGCTCATACCACATGTGAACTGATATGGTAGAAGGCACTTCTTGAAGATTTTGGTATCACATATACAGATCCTATTCCTATACATTGTGATAGCAATTCATATTGCGAGTAATCCTGTCTTCCACAAACAAGCAAAGCATATTGAAGTTGATTGTCACTTTGTGAGAAATGTTGTCACTAGTAAAAAGATTTGTACTCCATTTACACCTTCAGAGGACTAGGTTGCTGATATGTTCACCAAGGCCCTTAAGAAGGATGACTTCACTAGGTTGAGTGACAAACCTCACATAATGGACATTTATGCTCCAGCTTGAGGGTGAGTTTTAGTAATGTATTCTAGAGCTTAACTAATTCTATATTAGGATAAGTTAGGATTGCAGTATTAGTGCCTACTTTATAGGCTAATTTATAGTAATTATCTTTATATGGTTAACTTCCTAATATAGGACTCTTGTACATATATATCAGCTAGGATGTAACCTAAAAAAATAACCTACAGAATACATGAGTAAATTTTCTGTCCTGTTTCACTAATCTGAACAAATCTCATTACAGTTATGTCGAAATGAGGATGATTAACATCCATGCCCTTAACTCCTTTTTCCCCCTTTTGCCTTTTCTGAAAGAGGGCAGGTGCAATTATCATGTCAGAGAAATTATAAATCTGTTATCAAAGGTGAACATATTTCCCCTGTGTGTGTGTTCCCTTTTCCAGTCTAGGGATGGCAATGGGGCGGGTCATTTCGGGTACGGATATTATTTTTCTAAACGGGTATGGGACGGGTTTGGGATTTTTTTTTAAACCCGGGGCGGGTTCGGGTACCGCCCCGCCCCGCCCCCGCCCCCGCCCCGATTATATATAAAATTAAATTTAATTTAAAATTTAAAATTAATTTAATTTAATTTTTATTTTATTATTTTTAATATATAGATAATAATAAATTATTTTTAATAAAATAAGTTATAAAAAATATAATTATTTAATTATTTATAAAATATATTTATTTTAATATAATTAAAAAAATTTAAAAGTAATTTTTAAAAAAAATTAAAATTAAAATTAAATAAAAAGTTAAACGGGGCGGGTATGGGAATGTAGCATACCCGCCCGCCCCGCCCCGCCCCGTTTAATTTTTAAAATGGGACGGGGATGGGAATTGGTTTAAATAAACGGGGTGGGGTTGGGAGGGGGGCGCCCCGCCCCGAACCCGCCCTGTTGCCATCCCTATTCCAGTCTCAGCTAAATCTGGCCTATTTCTGGCATCATGACACTGTAAAACGAAATATAAAATCATCAATAACTCTAATTAGCAAATGGCAACAACTACACTCTCCAATAAGATTGAGAATTTCAATTTGGAGACACTGCAGCAAGGATGGGAAAAAATAAATAAATCAAAAAAACTTCCACAATAGAGTGAACCCAGGTATTGTGTAGTTTATGCATATTAATTCAACATCTTGGTGGCTAAGGCAAGAGAATGGAAATAATCAAAACATGTTCAGAGCAATACATCAAAAAGAAATGCTGAGAAAACAAGAAAACAGAAACAAATATATAGATAAATACACAGATAAATATGACCAAATAATGAACCAGTAAGATAATTTGTATCACCTGTGAACTACATTTTGCTCATGTAGATATTTCAAACCATTTAAAATCTGCCTTGTGTAGGCCGAGGCTTGGCTTTCCCGCAAATCATACTTTTGATAAAGACTTAAAAGTGAACCTTTCGTCACAAGCTCAAGGAAGATATAAAGTTTAGAGTCATCCTGGAAAGATCAAGTGCATAAAGAAGAAAAATTAGGCCTGATCATAAAGGAAGAAATACTTAAATGACAACATAAGAGACACAAATTGCCCCAAAAGAAAAACAAAAATGTTTCTATTGATCATTTACACAGTGAATTAGATAACCCATGAGTGGAAGAAAGCCATAAGATGGTGCTTTTTTGATAGGCAATGATAATATTATAAAACAAAGTGCCCAAACAAACAGCTCACCTAAGGTACACAGGACACTTGTTAGGAGCTTGAGAGTTGGCCAGGAACAATCTGATTTTCTGGGGTGTTAGGTGGTGTGTCTGGTTGGTTTTCCCATGTTGTTCTCTTTGCTTTCATTCTACCTTTGAGCACTTTTTGTATACTACGTCTGTGCATTGTTGCACCTTTCCTAAGGTTTTTAATATATTCTCATATTTTTACCTATAGAGAAAAAATAAAATAAAAAAGATACACAGGACATATACAATAAGCGCTAAAGGATAAACAAAAACTACGCTCCTTAGTAGGAACCCAACTAATCAACAAAATCTATTAAAGACATTGGATCTTCATCTATGTACATCTTTAGCCACAACAAAATATTTCTAAGGAAAAGACTCTTCAAGGCATGGACTAATTGCCCCTCATTTTCAAACAGCCTTCAATTCCTCTTTTTCCAAGCTATCCAAAAAAATGCATAATGAGGCAGGTTTCCAATCCCTTTTATCTTCTTCCCACAAAGGAGTCATGCCAACCTAAAAGAACCTCTCTTACTGTGGCAAGCAGAACCCAAGAATCACTCAACAAAGAGGAGCAACTGCTCAAGAGCCCTTGTCATAGCACAGTGCAGCTAAATGTTATCAATGGATTCTTCATCAACTTTACATAGGAAGCAATACCATCCCATTCATCATCATGCCTTGCAATCTAGAGAAGAGTTGTTTTACACCATCCATCTTTCAATCATTTAGATTCTAAGAAAAACAAGGGTTCCAATGGCCCCTCTCACTTGTCCAGTCCCATAACACTACCACCCAATCCTCTTTTGAAGAGGCAAAATTATACAAAGCTAGAAACAAAAAGGCACAAGGGTCCATCCCCACACCACCTATCCTTCCAAAACTTTGCCCTCCTCCCATTCCTTACAAAGAAGGAAATTCTACTACTAGGGAAATCCCAAGCCTTCCGGACAGCTTTCCATAACCCAACACCGTAACCATCCCTAATGTTACAAGATAACCATCCCCCTTCTCTCCCCCATATTTTCCACTTTTAACCTGTTTCTAGAAAGCTCCCCTTTCCGATTCTTCTTGCAAATATTTCTCTCTTGGCTCCACAGAAATCTGTAAGGATCCTCTCTTTTTAAAATCCGAAGGGCTTGTTTGGTTCATTGGCATCTATACTTAGGAATGAAAATATATCTCTAGAAATATAATGGATATAAGATTTTCATTCTAATATCTGGTTGAAGTTGGGAATCTGCAATTCCCATCAAGTTTGTTCTCATTCTAGCGTTTAGTTGTCTTAGAAATTGCTTGAGAATTAGCATTTAGTTGGTATCCACATTTTTTTTTTTTTTTTTTTTTTTTAAGTTTTCATTCCTTAATTATGAGAAAAAGCAATATCATTCCATAGTTACACCCCAAAAGCCCAAACCAAATGCACCCTAAAAATATGTACAGTAGACACATCAGAAGTAAGGTTTGTATGGGGCTCCAATAGGTAAATTTCAACAAAAGCTGAACCCTTTAAAAAGCTGACTCTTGCCTCTATCAATTGAGATAAACCTCAATCCATCAAGTGGATGCCAATTGATTGAGGCTGAGTTTCCAACTTGGATTCAACAGCCCGTTTCACAATCACTTAGCCCATTTTTGAAAGTTTAAGGCCCAAAAAAGATTTGAAAAAAAAAAAAAGATTTTTTTTTTCTAAAAAAAGCATTTGGATTCAGCTTAATTTTAGGAGAGAGCCTTGAAAACTGCAGCCTATCGTTTTAGTACAAATTTCAAGTTAAGCATACCCTTAGTCATGAGGAATCCAACAGTTTTGCTCAAATTGAAGTCAATCTTCAAAATCTTATATGTTTATACAAAAATTGATATCAAGAGCTTCTTTGAATTTGACCATAAAAATCACCCAAATTTCATAGTCCTGGAATTGCAAAATATTACAAAATCCTAACAATATATTTGACATTACTAATGGTGAATCATGAGAGACATTTTTTGACATAGACACAGCATATGATGGTGGATTTTTGAGGTTGTGGCACCACTTGAAAAGGTCCAGATCTGTGTTAAGGAATTTTTAGTCTGATTAAATCTCATATGTAGGATGGTGCCCCATAAATACATGGTTTTAATTAAAATTTGGTACTGGATTTTTACTAAGTACTAATAATAATGGTTTTCTATCATTCTCACTTGCTCTTTACATGGTTAAGTCACTTTGAATCTTGTGTATTGGATTGAATGACAAATATGTCCTCTTCCCATTGGCAGTTTCATTTTCAGATACTGTGGAAGCAGGAAGGGAGTCTATCAAGAATCTGAAGAACTGGAATAAATAACCGCAGGTGATGATATTGTAACAATATAAAAGTATTCTCATTTCAAGTTGCAGCATTATGTTTGTAACTGTCCCTTATAGATTGTCTCAAGGATCAGGCACAAAAATGGTGAAAAATTCATTCAAGTTTGCTATAGGTGACAAAATGCAATGTGGAAAATAATACTCTCATATTCCAAGAATGATTTGTTACAAGAAAACAAAAAAAGCTGACTCAAGACGTATGAAACATACCTTGTCTGTGCCATAATACCGAACTATGTTCTCATGTTCAAACTGACTTAAAAGAGAAATCTCCTGGACCAATAAGGAACGAATTAGAAAAAGAATCTCATAATACAGCCAGGATCGATGAGCAATTGCTCTTTATTGCAATACCTATGTATGCAATTGACTTGAGGTTAACTGTGATGTACAAAAAAAAGAAAGTTCAAAATATTTTATCAAAAAAAATAAGAAAGATTGAACCATATTTGATGACCATTTCTTCAGAAGAAGACACTCTTCTCACCTGTTCAAGTTGATAAATGCTTTGTTTGCCCTGGCTCCCTTGATCAAGCAATGAAACCTCCTTCACAGCAAAAAAGAATCCATCACTGCAAAAAAAAAAAAAAAAAATCAAACCAATAAACAAAAAAATACATGTGTGAGAGAGGGGAAAAACATAAGAAACACATCAATGATAATCAACAAGAACTAATCTGATCATATCTATTCTCAAACCCCTTTGTCTGATTCTTTAAGGTTGGTAAACAACAGCAAGTTGATCACTGCTCATGATCTCATACTTTTAAGATAAGGACTACAAAAGAAAAAAACCTTAAAGGGGTCAAGACCTAACTTTCTCATTGGAAAAGGAGGATGCTATATAAACAAGAAGCAATAAAGAAATGAAGGTGATAAAATCACCACTCTCCTAGTGTGAGAAATAAACGGGGAGTTCAGATACCGGGACAACAAGGATAAAATATTAAGAGAAGATGAACTAAAAGAATCTCTAGACCTTGAAACCAACAGATGTTAAGATAGAGGGTCTGAATCACCACAAATCTTCCCAAAAGAAAATTAAAGAAACCTTGTGCAATTGCTCTCCATGTGCCCTAATGTGATCATTGGACAAAATGTTTGTATCCCAACCATCAAAGTGTAAACCATAATTAATTCTGACTACCTTATGGAATACAGTGTCACTAGCCCAAGCATAGCTCCATAGAAAAGGCTTTATTCCTTGAAGAAATCATTCCAAACCCAAACCCCCTTCATTCCTAGGCCTACAAAATTGATACCACCCAATTAGATGTCCTTTCCTTTTCTAATAGGCAAACAGACAGAAAGTTCTTTCTTCCCTTCCCTGAACAATAAAAATTCCAAATTCTCTCAATCTTAGACGGCAATCTTGACTGGAACACTAGTCTGAGAGGAAACAAGGACAGATATAAGGCAAACAAGACTTGATAAACGTAGCTCTTCATCCTAAGGATGGATAGACTCCCTGACAACCATCTAGTTTACAACAGGGTCCTAAAACTGAGGAGCCTTGAGATTCCCGAGTAAAATAAGCCCTAAACAAGAGAGGGGAAAGAATTTTTTTTTTCTTTTAATTATTCTTTCAATATTGAAACTGTGATTTAATCTTGGTACATATCCTCTTATTTACTACTATTATAAAGAAGAAAGGAGAAAGCAGATCCCATTGTGTGAACCCTCTACAAGCCTTTACCCAACCTTTCATACAACTATTCACTATCACAGAAAAACTAATCAAAGATAGGCAACCTTAAATCTGAAGTGTCAATTTAGAACCAGACCTTTTCCAAGTAAAGCAGGGTTTGGTAAATCTCAATCAACTTGATCATATGTCTTTTCAAAATTTATCTTAAATACCATCCCCTCATTGGCCAAGTGAACCTTCTCATCCACCATCTCATTGATGACCAAAGACAGGTCCATAGTCTACCTACTCTAAACAAAGTCTACTTGTGAAGGAGAAATCTTTTCCTATAATATCATCCAAACTCAGAAGATGCATGCCATGTGGGGATGCTTTTGCTTTTGAAACAGGTGTAAAGTTTATTAAAATAGTAATCATGAAATATGTCCTCAATAAGCATTCACTTATCACATTGTGAACAAATCAACACTGCAACCAATTTCTTATTGGAAAAAATGGTTTTTTTTTTTTTTTTTTTTGATAAGTAAAGAGAGGTAATAAAATAATAAAGAGAGACGTCAAAACAGCGACTCAAAGAGCACAAGAAAGAAAACACTAACCCCCACCCAGCTGGAACAAAAACAGCTTTGAGCAAGGAGGTGCAAAAAAAGACCCCACCCTCAAAAAGAGCCTAACCAATCAATGAAACCAAAAGACCATCTTTTATGAACAATTTCATCTCCGACCAAAGAAAACAAACAAAAGAACTTTTAAGATCTTGGATGGACAACACTTCATCTTCAAACACAATTCTGTTCCTTGCCTTCCAAATCGTCCAAAAAATGCATAAGGGACCTGCTCTCTAAACTTCCCTCCTCTTCTTACCCACAAAGGACTCATCCCAACCCAAAAGAGTCGCCCTAACTGACGCAGGCAGCACCCACTGCACCCCAAAAAGAGTGAAAAACAGCTCCCATAAGGTCCTTGTCTTGGCACAATGGAGAAGGGTGTGATCTATCGATTCTTCATGCATTTGACAGAGGTAACATCTATTCCCTAACAGCCACCACTTCCATATGATATTTGATGAGAAGGAAATTGTAGAGCTTGGTTCTAAGGCTTTGTAGAGGAATTTGATAGAAAAATTCTCGCACTTAGACTCCGTGCACCCTATCCTCCTTATCCCGCTAAACACTCTTCCCATTGAGACTTACTAAGAATCTGTCCACCTCATCCACCTCCCAATCATTGAAAGTCTAGAGAAAAGCGGGCTCCAACTCCCCCCTCCGTTAGCAGGACTCCACACATCATTCACCCAAGTGTCCTTAGAGACGGCTAGAGCAAATAATGAAAATAATGAAGGGAACGAGGCGCAAAAAGGTAAAGCCCCACACCAATTATCCTTCCAAAATCTCACCCTCCGACCATTACCCACCACAAAGGAAAGTCTACTACTTACCAAGTACCACTCCTTCCTAATTGCTTTCCACCACCCCACACCATGGCCATCCCTCACTTCCTTAGTACACCAAAGGTTTAATCTTGTTTAGTCTCTTAGGTGGCCATTAACCTAGTAATAGGTCCAAGTGTTAAATGCAAAAACTAGTGAGTACTTTTCTAGGTACAAGAAACAATATTGAGTAAAATGAAATTATATGACACTCTAAATTAGAATAGAGGGTTAGATTTGTAACTAATAATCTTGCATAATTGACAAAAGCTTTCAAAGAAACACATTGACAAATGATTTGGTGGAGTTACATGTACCTACTAATTTGGTTGTCATTGACATATTGTTTATTCCATTTAGCATGGTAATTAATTTAGGTAGTTTTTTTTTTTTTATGAGAGATATATTGTTTACTCCATTTGGCACAATAATTTATTTAGGTGATAGTATTGGGTATCGCAATAAAACAAAATGAGGAATAGAATTAATTAATCAACAAAATAAAAAGGGACTAAAATAAAATTATAAAAAAAAAGTGAGAACTATTTTAAAATTTAGAGGATCAAAAATGAGAAATTGATGAATTTTTGGTTTTTGGATCTTAATATTTTTGACACCTTGGTTGCATGATCCCAACATTGGTTGCATTGTTCTTCTCTCATCAAATTTTTGCATTTTGATCATATTGTACTCTGATTATATATTCTAGTCAAGTTGTTCATGCCCCAATCACCTTTTTTTAGAACCCTAATCATATTATTTAAACTCATAGTCACATTTTCCTTACCATAATAACATTTCATATCTTGATTATATTTTTTATGCCTTGATTACATTAATTATACACCAATTATATTTTTCATACCTTAATCATATTTCGTATTCTAATCACATTTTTCTATTTTGATCACACCCTCCATACTCAAATTGCATTATCTGTATCTTAATAATATTTTTCATATTTTATTAAAATTTCCATACCCCATTCACATCATGCATAACTTTTACACATTTTTCATCATTATCTTGAGAATAACACCGACATACTTAGCCCAAAATGTTGTGTCATGTGCAGGGTGAGTGAAGAGTCTATAACTCACGTTTTCTTACATTGCCCAGCAACATTAGCAATATGGTGTAAGATTATTTGGACTTGGAGGAATTGCTTGGGTCCCACCTAGAGAGGTGGAGGAAACGCCGATAATATCGTTTAGAGGTTTTGGGGGATTTCCTCGAGGCAAGACTCTTTGGCACTGTTGAATATAATGTATATATAGTGTACAGTCTTTCCTTTTTTAATATAGGTTACATGTATGGTAGTTAGTTCTCCTAGACTTGCATATATATATATACTTCTCAATTGTAAGTAGTAAATGATATGAATGAGAATTAAGGTTTTCTTCTCTCTCTCTCAACATGGTATCAGAGCCAAGGGAGAAAACCTAATTCTTTCCAGTTTCCCCGTGTCATCAATTCCGAGAAACCTTCCGGTGACCGTGTTTCATTCCGGTCACCTTCCCCATCTCCCAAAACTTTCCGGTTAGTCGAATAGTCGTCAGAAAACACTCACCGCCGGCGAACTTTCCGACGAACTTTCCGGCGACATCTTTTTCCGACACCGACCACACCAAAAGGAGCGCCTAGAGGAGATCTCCAACTTTTCCCAAAGCAACGAAGCCAGAAAAGAGTCCACGCGCCGGCCACGCGCACTTTTACGGCCGGCGATTGAATCTCACGCGCCGGCGCGTGAGGGCGCGTGAGGCCTTTTCCGGCGACACGCCTCCTCCTCCAGCTTAGCCTGACGCCGACCAGCCTCCCTACATCCCTGGTTCTCCCATCCGAGCCCTGCACGTACCTCTTTTGGGGATTTTTGTCTCCGTCGGCCCTCCAAACAGTCTTTCCGGCGAAGCTCCGGCTACTTTTTCTCCACCCCAATCCCTGCACGTGTCTTGGGAAGTGTTCTTCTACCTTTCTGGTGGTACCACATCGCGATCTGAGGTCGTCCCCCTTTTTTGGTGGTGCCACGCCGCAATCTGAAGCCGTATTAGGGCTCTCTTCAATCCAAACATACTTCATTCTCCAGATAAGTGGATATGGCTACTAAAACTTCCATTTTTTCCTCTGTCATATCTGGATCTCCTATGATTACTTTGGAGAAATTGGTTGGCAGTGAAAATTATCTTTCCTAGTCTGCCTCTGTTGAACTTTGGTTTATGGGTCAAGGATATGAGGATCACTTGGTTACCCAGGAGGCAGATATCCCTGAGGTTGACCGCGTACAGTGGAGGAAGATAGATGCACAGTTATGTAGTGTATTATGGCAATCGATTGATCCCAAGATTCTTCTTCATCTTCGGGCCTACAAAACTTGTTTTAAATTTTGGACTCAGGCCAAAGGATTATACACGAATGATATCCAGTGTCTTTATAAGGTGGCTTCTGCTATTGTCCATATCAGCCAACAGGACTTGGATCTATCTACTTATATTGGTCAGATTGCCTCTCTTAAGGAGGAGTTCTTGACTATGATGCCTCTTACTCCTAATGTTGCGGCTCAACAAACACAGCTTGACAAGTTCTTCATGGTCCTTACTCTTATTGGCCTCCGTCCGGATCTTGAGCCTATCCGTGATCAGATTCTTGGTAGTTCATCAGTTCCGTCCTTGGATGATGTGTTTGCTCGCCTCCTCCGTATCTCGTCCACTCAGACTTTGTCATCTGATAGCACTTCAGATTCTTCAGTGTTAGTTTCTCAAACTACCTCTCGAGGAGGACGCAGTGGTACCCGAGGTAGAGGCCAACGTCCTCATTGCACCTATTGCAATAAACTTGGTCACACTCGCGATCGTTGCTATCAGTTACATGGACGGCCTCCTCACACTGCCCATATAGCCCAGTCCTCTGATTCTTCGCTGCCTCAGCTTCCGAGCTCCTCCGCATCTCAGACATCTCAGGCTTCTATTGCCTCTGTTGCCCAGCCTGGTAATGCCTCTGTCTGCCTTACCCACACATCTTCTCTTGGACCCTGGATTCAAAATTATGGAGCTTCTGATCACATATCTGGTAATAAGGATCTTTTCTCCTCTATCACTACTACCTCTGCTTTACCTATTGTTACCTTAGCTAATGGTTCTCAAACTGTGGTTAAAGGTATTGGTTTGGCCCTTCCTCTGCCTTCTCTACCTCTCACTTCTGTCCTTTATACTCCTGAATGTCCTTTTAATCTTATTTCCATCAGCAAAATCACTCGTACTCTTAATTGCTCTATTACCTTTTCTGATAAATTTGTGACCCTGCAGGACCGGAGTACGGGGAAGATGATTGGCATAAGACGTGAGTCTCAAGGCCTCTATCACCTCACCTCGGATTCATCTCCTGCAGTTTGCATTTCCACTGATGTTCCTCTCCTCATTCACAATCGTCTGAGTCATCCTAGTCTCTCCAAGTTTCAGAAGATGGTCCCTCGTTTTTCCACTTTGTCGTCGCTTCCGTGTGAGTCATGTCAGCTTGGGAAACATACTCGTGTCTCGTTCCCAAAGCGTTTGAATAATCGGGCAAAGTCTCCTTTTGAGCTTGTCCACACTGATGTTTGGGGTCCTTGTCGGATTGCGTCTACTTTAGAATTTCAGTATTTTGTCACTTTCATTGATGACTATTCTCGATGTACTTGGTTATTTTTAATGAAAAATCGAGCTGAGTTATTCTCTATTTTCCAGAAATTTTATGCCAAAATCCAAACCCAGTTCAATATTTCTATTCGTGTGTTACGCAGTGACAATGTCAAGGCATATTTTTCAGCCCCATTTACTTCGTTTATGTCTCATCATGGGATTCTTCATCAGTCTTCTTGTGCTCATACTCCTTAACAAAATGGGGTAGCTGAACGCAAGAATCGACATCTTGTTGAGACAACTCGTACTATCCTCCTCCATAGTAATGTTCCTTTTCGTTTTTGGGGGGACGCTGTTCTTACCGCTTGTTATTTGATTAATCGTATACCCTCCTCTGTCTTACACAATCAGATTCCTCACTCCCTTCTCTTCCCTGACCAACCACTTTATTTCTTTCCTCCTCGTGTCTTTAGTTGTACTTGCTTTGTTCATATTCTCACTCCTGGACAGGACAAGCTTTCTGCCAAAGCCATGAAGTGCCTCTTCTTGGGATATTCCAAACTTCAGAAGGGTTATCGTTGTTATTCCCTTGAGACTCATCGATACTTTATCTCCGCTGATGTCACCTTCTTTGAGGACTCACCATTCTTTTCCACCACTTCTGAGTCTCTTCCTATTATGAAGTCTTGCCCCTTCCCATTGTCTCCCCAGCTGATGTCGTGCCTCCTCGACCACTTCAGGTTTATCATCGTCGCCCTCGTGTCGCTGCTCCTCTCCCTTTTGCTGAGGCACCTGTTAACTCACTTCCTATCCCTTCGGCTTTACCTGCCCCGGCTCTGCCTTCTCCTAATGACTTACCCATTGCTATTCGGAAAGGTACTCGCTCTACTCGTAATCCTCATCCTATTTACAATTTTTTGAGTTATCCTCGATTATTTTCACCCTATTCTGCTTTTGTTTCTACTATATCCTCTGTTTCTCTTCCAAAGAGCACCCATGAAGCTCTTTCCCATCCAGGCTGGCGACAGGCAATGGTGGATGAAATGGCTGCTCTGCACTCTAATGGCACTTGGGATCTTGTTGTTTTACCCTCTGGTAAATCTACAGTTGGCTGTCGTTGGGTCTACGCAGTTAAGATTGGTCCTGATGGTCAGGTTGATCGCCTTAAGGCCCGCTTAGTTGCTAAAGGCTATACTCAGGTTTAGGGTTCTGATTATGGTGACACATTCTCCCCTGTTGCCAAGATTGCTTCTGTCCGTCTACTTCTCTCCATGGCTGCTATGTGTTCTTGGCCTCTTTATCAGTTGGATATTAAAAATGTCTTCCTTCATGGTGATCTTGCCGAGGAAGTTTATATGGAGCAACCTCCTGGTTTTGTTGCTCAGGGGGAGTCTGGTTTAGTGTGCAGGTTACGCCGTTCTCTATATGACTTGAAACAATCTCCTCGAGCATGGTTTGGCCGTTTTAGCTCTGTTGTTCAAGAGTTTGGCATGCTTCGCAGTACAGCAGACCATTCAGTTTTCTATCATCGTAACTCCTTGGGGCAGTGTATTTATCTGGTTGTTTATGTGGACGACATCGTCATTACAGGTAGTGATCAGGATGGTATTCAAAAACTAAAACAACATCTTTTTACCCACTTTCAGACTAAAGACTTGGGGAAACTCAAGTATTTCTTGGGAATTGAGATAGCTCAATCCAGTTCCGGTGTGGTCCTTTCCCAAAGGAAGTATGCTTTAGACATCCTTGAAGAAACCGGTATGTTAGACTGTAAACCGGTAGACACACCTATGGATCCGAATGTCAAACTTGTACCAGGACAGGGGGAGCCTTTAGGAGACCCTGGGAGATATCGACGACTCGTAGGTAAATTGAACTACCTCACCATTACTCGTCCAGACATTTCTTTTCCTGTGAGTGTTGTTAGTCAATTCCTACAGTCACCATGTGATAGCCATTGAGATGTCGTAATCCGCATTCTTCGATATATCAAAAGCACACCAGGCCAAGGTGTGTTGTACGAGAACAGAGGTCATACTCAGGTTGTTGGTTACACAGATGCAGATTGGGCTGGCTCACCCACAGATAGACGTTCCACTTCAGGGTACTGTGTTTTTATTGGAGGTAATCTAATATCTTGGAAGAGTAAGAAACAAGATGTAGTGGCCAGATCTAGCGCTGAAGCCGAGTATCGAGCTATGGCTCTAGCAACATGTGAACTCATATGGTTGAGACATCTTCTTCAAGAGTTGAGATTTGGAAAGGATGAACAGATGAAACTCATCTGTGATAACCAGGCTGCATTACATATTGCATCCAATCCAGTCTTTCATGAAAGGACTAAGCATATTGAAGTTGACTGTCATTTCATTAGAGAGAAGATCGCATCAGGATGTGTTGCTATAAGTTTTGTTAATTCAAATGATCAACTAGCAGACATCTTCACTAAATCTCTCAGAGGTCCTAGGATTAAATACATTTGTAACAAGCTTGGTGCATATGACATATATGCTCCAGCTTGAGGGGGAGTGTTGAATATAATGTATATATAGTGTACAGTCTTTCCTTTTTTAATATAGGTTACATGTATGGTAATTAGTTCTCCTAAGCTTGTATATATATATATATACTTCTCAATTGTAAGTAGTAAATGATATGAATGAGAATTAAGGTTTTCTTCTCTCTCTCTTAACAGGCACATTGATGGCCTTACTTTAATTAGGACCATTTGGTAAGAAAGGAATGCAAGGATTTTTTGGAATAGATGGAGGATTCTAGAAGCATTTTAAGACTTATTTTGTTTCTCTTCTTCACTGTTGGCTTCTACTAGGTTACTAGTGAAGCATTTGCAAGTATCCCTTTGAGCCTCATTATGCTAGATTGGAACCTATTTGTTAAACCACAAGAATTGTGGAATGCAATAAGTAAAACCTACTCAAATTTAGGCAACTCAACACAAGCATATGAGATCATACGAAGATTCGATAGACCAAGCAAGGAGATCAAAGAGTAACCGGGTATTACAGCATCTTAAAAAGTCTATGGCATGAACTGGACATGTTTTATGATCTTAAATGAAGTAGTGCTACCTATAGTGCTTGGTTTAAGAAGATGCTTGAAAAAGAAAGAGTATTTGAATTTCTTGCAAGTTTGAATAAGGAATTAGATGAGGTTCGTAGATGTGTACTTGGTAAAGAACCTCCTCCTACAAGAGAAGTTTCCTCAGAAGTCTAAAGGGAACAAAGTAGAAGAAGTATGATGATAGACAAGACAACTAATCTATTCTTAGTATTTCTACTATGGAAGGTCTGTCAACTGAAGTTGGAACAGCAACTATCAGCCAAAGGAAGAAGTTTGACGAAAAAGGAAGACGGTGTGATTTCTACAAGCTGAGGTATACTAGGGAAACCTGCTGGAAGCTGCATGGTAAACCATCAAATTGGAAAGGGCACAAACCTGCACAAAGAACCCAAGGAATGCAAGCATTAATAGAAACTCAAAGTAGTATCAAGTCATCACTATTTACCAAAGAGCAACTTGAACACTTGTACAAGTTGATGAATCCAGTCCTCTCAAAATCTCTCATGTGGTTTAGCCTTTTTGGCGTCTCTTTTTATAAATGAAATCTTATTTACCTATCAAAAAAAAATGGAATAGTTAAGGATAAGAATAGACACCTATTAGAAGTAGCTAGGGCTCTTATGTTTAACATGGGAGTTCCTAAGTACCTTTGGAGTGAGGCATTCCTTATGGCTTCTTCCTTGATAAATAGAATGCCTACTAGGATTTTGAAATTTCAAACCTCATTCCAATTCTTCCTACAATAGTTTCCCTAAACCAAAATTATTAACTCTCTCCCTTTGAAAGAATTTGGGTGTGTAGCATTTGCTCATGTCCAAAAACAACATCGTTTCAAACTTGACCCTAGGTTTGTTAAATGTGTGCTTCTTGGTTATTACCTAACTCAAAAAGGGTTATGAATGCTATGATCCCATTTCTAAAAGGCTTTTTGTGAGCATGGATGTTACTTTCTTTGAAAACAAGCTCTACTTTATAAAAAATTCTCTTCATGGGTAGACAATTGTTGGAGAAGATTCTTTTTGGAGAATTTTGAGAGTTATTACCCATGCCTATACTAAATTCAAAGTTAAGGGGAGAAACACTACTTGAACAACCTTGCATAGGACTTCGTGTCTACTCAAGGAGGAAAAAAGATCAAGGTATGAAAAATCAACCTCCCGCAACTCACCAAACATCACATCCAAGTGTATGTACCTTGGAATAAACAAGTATTCCAACTCCTAAATCTCTTGCATCTGTTATTCCAACACCTAAATCTCTTTGCTCTAATAATTCTAGTACACAAAATACCTTTAGTGATAATCTACAAGTTCCAATTACTATTAGGAAAGGTACTAGAATTTGCACTAAACATCCTATTGCTAAACATGTCTCATATCATAGACTATCTCCCACCATGAGGGCCTTTAGTACTAACCTATCTAGTGTTGAAATTACAAAGGACGTATAGGAGGTTTTGGCTATTCCAAAGTGGAAGCAAGTTGTTTTGGAAGAAATAAGGGTACTTAAGAATAATGGGACATGGCAACTTGTGGATGCACTAAGAGAGAAGAAACTTGTGGGTTATAAATGAGTGTTTACTATGAAATACAATGTAGATGGATCCATTGAAAGGTACAAAGCAAGACTGGTTGTGAAAGGCTTCACATAAACCTATGGGATTGACTACCAAGAGACATTTGCATTGGTTGCAAAACTAAATCCAATAAGAGTTCTTTTGTCCCTTGCAACCAACTAGAATTGGTCTTTACAGTGGTTAAATGTGAAGAATGTTTTTTTAAATGGTGAATTAGAGGAAGAAGTTTATATCACCTTGCCTTCGGGTTTTGCAAGAAGATTTGGAAGTGAAAAGGTGTGTAAGTTGAAAAGATCACTATGAACTGAAATAATCACCAAGAGCTTAGTTTGACAAATTTGCTAAGTCCATTAGAAGAGTCACAAAGCCAAGCAGATCATACTCTCTTCTACAATCATTCTAGTGATGGCAAGCTTGTTGTACTAATAGTGTACGTGGATGACATCATCCTTACTTGAGATAATCCAACTAAATTAGATCTATTGAAGAATTTCCTAGCTAAAGAGTTTGAGGCCAAGGATCTAGGAGCCTGGAGGTACTTCGAGGGAATGGAGTTTTCTATATCAAAGGAAGGTATTTTTGTGTCACCAAGGAAGTATACACTAGATTTGCCCAAAAAAACTAGATTTCTAGGGTGTAAACCAACTAAGACTCCAATTGATCCTACTTGCAAATTACAATTACTAAAAGAGAGTAAGTGTGTTGGCAAAGAATGCTATTAGAAGTTTGTAGGAAAACTAATATATCTCTCTCATAATTGGTCGTATATACGTTATTTAGTGAGTATTGTGAGCTAATTCATACACTCTCCAAATGAAGAACACCTTGAGGCAGTCTATCATTTTCTTAAGTACCTAAAAGGAAGTCCAAGAAAAGACTTAATGTTTAGAAGCAACAATAGCCTTCAGATTGAAGCCTACATCAATGCTGATTGGGTTTGGAGCATAACATTTAGGAGATATATTTTAGGTAACTGGTCAATGGTGCCTTCGGAGGAGAAAAGGTTCTCCTTAGTGTTTCCACAGGGAAGAGAGGACTTCAATCTAAAGAGTATTGGTGCTCTTCCCATGTCCAGACCATCAGAGGTCTCTAAGGTTGTTATGTTCCAGTTGGAGGATAGCGGAGGGGGGGTCCCTCCAAAGGGAGTGTCCTTTGCAAAAGTAGTGAGCAAAGGCACGGAGGAGGTGGGGAGGCTATTTGGCTTCAAAGTGGGTTAGAGCAGGTCCTGAAAAATCCTGGGTTACCGGATTTGGGCAATTTGAAACCTTAGGCTATGCTTTCTTAGAGATTAAATGGTAATCTTCACCTTACTCATCAAAAAAACAAAAAACAAAAAAAACAAAAAAAAAAATGGTAATTTTCACCTATCTTTGATGGGAGGTTCACTTATTTTATTTGAGTTTGAAAATCTTCTTAAGGCTCA